>NC_061118.1:142889324-143165122 GCF_002878395.1 Capsicum annuum
ATGACCTTGAGTTGGCTGCTGTTGTGTTTGCTTTGAAAATCTGGAGACACTATTTGTATAGTGTCCATGTTGATGTTTTCACTGATCATAAGAGTCTGCAGTACGTGTTTACCCAAAGAGAATTGAATCTTAGGTAGAGACGATGGTTAGAATTGTTAAAAGACTATGATATGAGTGTGTTGTACCATCCGGTCAAGGCCAATGTTGTGGCGGATGCCCTAAGTAGAGTGTCCATGGGTAGTGTTTCGCACGTGGTAGAAGGTAAGAAAGAGTTGGCTCGTGATGTACATCGTTTGGATAGATTGGGGGTTAGGTTGTTTGACTCTGCTGAAGGTAGTATAAGGGTTCAGAGTAGTTCCGAATCCTACTTGGTTTCAGAAGTGAAGGAAAAACAATACTTAGATACTAGTTTGGTCAGAGTGAAGGAATCAGTCAAGGACCAAAAAGTAGAGGTTTTCTCCCAAAGGGGAGATGGTGTGTTGAGATTGCAAGGTAGATTGTGTTTCCCGAATGTTGATGATCTGAGATAGAGGATTATGGATGAAGCGCACAGGGCGCGATATTCTATTCATCCTAGTGCCACCAAGATGTACCGAGACTTGCAAGAAATCTATTGGTGGAGTGGCATAAAGAAAGATATAGCAACGTTTATATCTAAGTGTGCAACATGCCAACAAGTTAAGGTTGAACACCAAAGACCTGGTGGTATGATACAAGAGTTTAGTATTTCCACTTGGAAGTGGGAAGAGATAAATATGGACTTCGTGATTGGTTTACCTCCATCCCGATGCCATCATGATTCCATTTGGGTTGTGGTTGATAGGTTGACTAAGTCTGCTTATTTGTTGCCTGTTCATACTTCATATACTGCTGAGGATTACGCTAGATTGTATATTCGAGAGCTAGTCAGACTGCATGGAGTTTCCCTGTCTATCATTTTGGATAGGGGTACTCAGTTCACTTCGCAATTTTGGAAAGCTCTTCAGAAGGGTCTTGGTACCCAAGTGCTTTTGAGTTCTGCTTTTCTTCCTCAGACCGATGGTCAGGCCGAGCAGACCATCCAGACCTTAGAGGATATGTTGAGAGCTACTGCACTTGACTTTAAGGGAAGTTGGGATGATCACTTACCGTTGATAGAGTTTGCTTACAATAACAGTTTCTACTTTGAAACCTTATATGGGAGAAAGTATAGATCACCCATAGGTTGGTTCGAGGTGGGTGAAGCGGCTGTGAGTGGTCCTGATTCGGTATTTGAGGCTATGGAAAAAGTTAAGTTGATTAGGGAAAGGTTGAAAACTGTGCAGAGTCTTCAGAATTCCTATGCGTATATTAGAAGGAGAGACCTTGAGTTTGAAGTTGGTGACCTAGTGTATCTGAAATTTTTACCCATGAGGGGGGTGAAGAGATTCGGAAAGAAGGGGAAGCTTAGTCCCCATTATGTTGGTCCTTACAAAATTCTTAGCTATGTTGGTAAGGTAGCTTATAAGGTCGAGTTGCCTTCCGAGTTGTCCTCTGTTCATCCAATATTCCATGTCTCCATGCTTAGAAAGCATAGTAGCGATGTTGTAGTAGTGGATTCCTCTGTGAGTGCTGACATTCAAGAAAATCTTTCTTTTGATGAGATTCCTGTTGAGATTCTTCATTTCAGTGTCCGAAGACTAAGGAATAAAGAAGTTCCCTTGGTCAAGGTGTTGTGGCGAAACCAATCTGTTGAGGGTACAACTTGGGAAAATGAGGCGGATATGCGATCCAAGTACCCACACTTATTTTCTGCAAACTCTGATCAAGCCGAAGGTACCATTCTATACTAAATCATGCACTTTTGATAAAAGTTGCAGTAGTTCAGCTGCCATTTATTATGTGTTCAGCTGTAGTTTCTTGAATTTATGCATTCTATGTTGCATTTGGAGTGAGAAACGATGTGGTGATGAGTCTAACGAATGATTTCAGTTGTATTCTCTATTCCCTATCTAATCTTGGCATGTCTAGCATCATTCGAGGATGAATGTTTCTAGGGGGGGATGATGTAATGCCCTGGGAAATTTTTCGTTGAAATTTTGTGCGTAAACGTGTTGGGTTCTATCTTCTAGAATGAATTATAAATTTTCCATGCGGAATGTCTAAGATTATGACCCACCATTATGTATAGTATCGAATAATCTTTCCAACGATATGTGGATCATCCAAAACGGACACCCGAAAGACCATTTATGAAGATTCCAATCGAACCGTGAATAATAGTGAACAGTAAAATGTGCAGGAAAAAGTACTGAGGCCTGGCGTATTTTTTCTCCAACATTAAACAAACATAACTCCTTTTACATGATGATCTGGCTGATCTACTATATATCAACGGAAAGCTCTGCGAGTCCTCTTTCCAATGAAATTGGTTTCATCCAATTTGTCTATCGGAGCAAAACGTTATGGTCGATCTACTTCAGTCTATCAAAAGTAAATTTTTGGGTCAAATTCAAACGATTATAACTCCTTGTACACAATGATCTGGGTGAAATACTATATATCAATGGAAATATATGAGAGTACTCTTTCTAATGAAATTAGTTTCATCCAATTTGGATATCGGAGTAAAACGTTATGATTGATCTACTTCAGACTATCAAAACAATCCACCAAAGGATAGATTTGAGAATTATTTTATTTTTAGGGGCGTTTTGGTCATTCCCTCTCACCCAAAATCCATCCAAACCCTATATTAAAGTCTATTAGAAGCATTATATATTATATTTCATCAAATTCCCTCAAAACAAAAACCCTAAGCTCCTACATCCAACTTCAAGAACCTCCAAAGTTCACCATTAATTCTGCCAATTTATTCAAGATTCAAAGTTCCTAATTAAAGAACTTCAAGAACCATCATTCAAAGGCACGATTAACATCTCAAAAATGAGTATCGATCTAAAGTTCATCATTCAAGGTATGTGGGATTTTTCAACAAGAACTCTCTTTCGTTCTTGTGGCCAAAAGTAATTTTCTTTACAAAGGCATGATTTTTATTTGATTTTTACGAATCTGAAGCATGAACCCATATCTTATGATGATTATTATGAAATCTTGATGTTTATGATTTTGAAAGACGAATTTACAGGTGTGGAGATATAAAGCACGAATCTTGAATGATATTTATTATGATTTTAATATTTGGGTCGTGAATCCCCATTGGAAATTGTGTTTTTTTTAAGAAAGTATGTGTTATAAGCACGTTGATGTTGAATATTTGAGAAATTTTGAATGATTTGACCTTTTGGTCTTAATGGAGTTGTTTTGAACTCGAGTGTGAAACAAATCCACAACGTGGTTGATTTTGATAGATGGGAAGCATGATGGCTCCTGATGTATATTTATACATAACTGAAATTTTTTTGTTGTGGATTATCTTTGAAATGATCTGAGCTAAGTCCGGGAGAAATCTTTAGCACCAAGTGGGAGGTATAAAGCGACCTTACTTTCCTAGAACAACGTATCCCCATAGGAGTGAGCCTGAGGCTGATTTATATAGTGATCACTAGTTTGTGTGGATTTGATATCGATAGTCCTACTCCGATGGAAAGGATAGGATGGCTCTCCCCAACGTGGGTTGTACGTTGGACTCCATGTAGCTCACATAGTTTATGTCGGTTATAGGATCTCCCAGTGTGCGTGTGTTTCCTTGTGTCTATGGTGAATGGTGATGTGATTTGAAAGTGGAATTGTGAAAGTTATTCTTTCAAAAGATTTAAATGATATTTACATTATGATAATTGATATTCTTGATGAACTGAAAGTGATTGACAAATTATATCATGACTCACATGTGTTATTGTACTTATTTCATCCTCTCATGATTATAATGATTTTCTTCAGGCTATGTGAGTCTTTCATACATCCTGCATATTTCTTATAAATATTTATGATGATGATGTTTATACAACCGCATACACCCCCATATTCTCGGTTCCTTTGCATGGTACTGACCCATATCTTCGGATGTGGGCTATATTTTCTCGAAATGTAGGTTCAGGTGCTCAGTTCTAGGTTCGACAGTGATTCTTCGGGCACGCTGTTCTACATCCTCTGTTGTGGTGAGTGCTCAAGTTCTGAGGACGTGATGTCTAATATTGGTTTCACGGAATCGTTTACATTTACTAACTGAGTATGAGTCAGTTGGGGCATGTCTCAATGGCTCACATGTTTTATTGATTTTCTTAGAGGCTTGTCAGACTAGTATAGATGTTGGGAGTTGACTAATAAGTCGTATTTTGTTATCTTTCTGAAATTCTTTTATTCTTGGATGATGATTACTCCGTTAATATTTGAGGGTTATTTATGGAAACCCCGTTGATTTGTGTTGAACTAAATGAAAATGGCTCAAAGAGTTAGCTTGGGGCTACTCGTAGCCTCAAACACTGTGTGACGCTCTGAGACTCGTTTTCTGGGGCGTTACATTGTGGCCCTCTTATTTTGTCTTTCTTTTTCCAGGAGCTTCTCTTCTTCAATCTTCTAAGCATAAACCATCAATTTGGAGAGGTCCATCTCCTTAATCAACATAGTCGTCCTGCGCTCCTTGACTGCATCCTCAGAAAACACCAAATACAAACTTACTTATTCAAGCCCTAAAATTCGCCACCATATTTGAAGCATACCTCACCAACTGAGTAAACTTGAGCAAATACTCCCTCACACTCATGTTACCCTATTTCAAGTTTATGAACTCTTACACCTTGGCCTCCTTCAACTTGAGTAGGAAAAACCTATCTAGAAAAGCAGTAGCAAACTCATCCCACTCTATAGGCCCTACTTCAACACCCTTATCCTCCTTACATTGCTTAAACTAAGTATGGGCTACTCCCTGTATTTAGTAGGCAGCCAAATCAATGCTCTCACTTGAAGTGACACCTATGATCTTATTAATTTTCTGAACATTGTCTTGGAACTCCTATGGATTCTCCACAAACTTGGATCAAAAGAATGCTAGAGGATTCATCCTAGTGAAATCTCAAATTCTAGCTGCTGCTATACACACCACTTGGATGGCTGTGGCAATGACTTGCTAGTCATTCTGAGCAACCTCGAATTGGGCTAATGCCATTAAAGTAGACCTAAATTCAGTGTAAGAGACCTGCTCATTTAGAGGGTCTTTAGGAATAGATGGTGGTGTTGGATGGTCCCCATTCCTTCTTTCATTAGCCTTTTTGGGAGGTATTTTTTATAAATGGGTAGGTAGTGAGTTAGAAGAACAAGTTTAATAGAGCTTGTACTCCATCACACGACATGAATAATGAAAGAAGTGAGCCATTCCTAAAATATTTTATAGTCTCTCACCCATAAGTGTGGCGTGCTTCACACCCATGAATAAGACTCTACTTAACGCGTCTTTCAGACATCCGAGGACACTTTAAACCTTGTGCTCTGATACTAATTTTGTCACAACTCGACACTACACCCTAGTCGTAACATGGTGCTTAGAGTAACAAGTGGCCCCAAGCCAACCCATGGCCTAGCATAAGAAATAAATACTAGAGGAATGTAACAAAATACTGAACGAAAGCTAATTGAAGTAAAATAATAAGGAATAATAATATAATCAAGATAAATACTATTTGAAGATACTTAATAAAACTCAAAAAGAAACATGTCTAACTATCTAAAATCCTTTAAACCTGGTGAGTTATTAGGACAGGACCTCAACTAACTATAATTAACTGAAATAAAATAAAGTACTGAAATGAATAGCTGATAACATAACTAGCCCTTGGATGATGAGGACTCACTAAGGTTGCAGCTTAGTGGTATGTGAATGTGCTAAGAGCAGTCTGAGTACTGAGAATCCAAACCTATATTATTAGACAATGTAGCGCAAAGAAGTATGCGATAAGTACTTTGAATGTACTGAGCTTGCGAGATGAAAAAATAAGTAATATACATATATACTGAGCATGAATACATGAACATGAGAATTGAATGCAAGACCAACTACAAATATATGTTTGGTTTCTGAATAATTGTATGATTGAATATTGTACACTTGGTTATGCAAACCTGAACTGAATAAAATATAAATACTAAACTGAGGACTGTGGGAGATAACAATAACTAACATACCCCAATTTAAGCTAATCAGGGTATACCATGTAACCCCAGTTGGAAAGGTACTAGTACTTTGACAAGGGTACCAATACTGGTTAGAATGGATCCACTACACTGCTATCCTAAAGGACTAGGGTTTCAAGATTAAATTAAGGAGTGACCCCTTATGACCTACGGTGGTGCCGTAGTTTTAGAACTTACGGACTGTTACTAACGGTCTTTGCCTAACTTACTGGGGAGCCGTCATCCTACATTCACTTAGTGCGAAGTATTTCTCCCAACTGATGACACTGAAATATAACTAAAACATGACTGATACTGATATGCTCAAACCATGGCATTCTAAAACTAACAATACGTGCATAATCTGAAGTAATCATGAACATATAAACTAATGCATGTTTAAGCTCCTAGGTACTGGGTGTTCATAACTCACCAACAATGACTAATACAACAGAACATGATAATATTAAAAGTTGATCATGGTAGAGAATGTCATGAATAAGGCTTAATATTCATTAACAAGTTATGATATGGAAGGTCATAATTCTTGTTAAAATCATACAGGAATTTTGGTCCCAGTCGTCACGGCTCACCCAATGACTCATACCCTCTGGTCATGAGTAGCGGTCTGAGTTGTGACCTTAGATCCTGGGTTCTGAGCCTTCACTATTAAGGTATTGACTCCCCTTTCTAACAAATCATTAGTTTTGGCCATGAGTCATTAGGATTAGTCGTGGTCTGAGACTCACTTTCTGGGTTTCTCTTTATTAAGGTAACAGGTCTACCCTATGACTCGTTGTCAATGATAACAAGTTGTGAGGTAGCATCGTTACCCGTAGACAGAAATCTTGAGGTCCTCACTATTGTGGCTACAAGTCCATATGATAACTCTTTTATGTATGATAATGAGTCATGTGCTAAACTCGTTACCACTGAGTATAATTCCCAAATCACGCACTACTATGGTAACGAGTCTAGGTTATGACTGGTAATGAGTCATTGCCTGAATTGTTACCACTAGAAGTCTGACAAACTCTTAGAGAAAATTTCCCTAACTTTTTTCCACGACATCGGATTAAGGAGAGACTTGTGGCATTGGTAAAACTGATTTAATGGCCTGTCCTTTGACGGGCTTAGATCTTGAAAACTTGCGGTATTACACATCACCAATAGGATAATGGGGTATTATCTCATACTTTTGTTAAATATATAACACAAATTTCTTTCTAGATTAAGTTGTAGATGGTCAAGCATTAGAGAAAAAATATGATGAGTTGTATACTCTCCTGAATGAATCGCATAGGGTGATCTCGAATGGAAGGGTGATGTATCCAGAAGTGTGCTGAAGAAGCCTGTAGGTATGATCAAGGTGGACAGGGTCACAACATTGGCTACTCTGTTGGCATACTTTAAGGACCAAATGATGACATAGGTTAGTAAGTTAAGTGTGAATTAACCTCAGGCCCAAGATAATACAATTCAGAAGGCTCAAACATAGTGTGAAATTTATGGAGGTAGTGGTCACTCTGCAGATTTATGAGGAGCAAATCTGAAGTTAGTGAAATTTGTGGGAAATGCATAGAAGGAAATAAAAAATATGGCAATGCCTACAAATACAACTGTTAGAGTCATCCGAATTATTCATGGGGCAATAATCAAGCTCAAACCAGCAGTTTCAGCAACGGTAAAGCATTTAGAATAATAATAAAGCCATCAATATAAAAGAGACATTGAAAAAAATCCTACCCAACCAAGAGTAAATGGTTGCAAATATAAAAAATCAGTAACTGGCTCAGAAGAACCTTGGACGACTTTGGGGATAGAAAATTCACAAGGGAGACTCCAAAATAGGGTTTTTCTTCTTTACTTTTGTTTATGTGTAGTTTTTACTAATGAATTCAATATTTTGATTCTTTGTATGACTATAAGTGTCTAAACACCCACATTTTAGGATTGAGGAATGATATCATAATTATGATTTGATTATCGATTTATATGTTTATCAAGTATGTGGTTATTCTTGCATTATTTGTTTACTATTCTAAAGCATCATGAACTTTAGGATAAATATAAATTTCAAAACAAATTGATCGCAGGAGTTGAGGGACAAAATAAAGAATGTAAAAAGTGCGAATTATGTCTTTAATCGCTGGATACAAATTATTATAGGATTATTTACAATTAGGATAGATATATACCTAAACGCCCCACTTGGTTAATGAAATGGGAAGATAGCTTAATGCATCCGAGTTAAGAACTTACATGCCCACTCAATGATGTAGTTGTGAGGTTAATTTTGGTAGACGACTTAAAGAGTGAACATCCCTGGATTAGACTATAAACCTCGTAAATCAATTATCACGATAAACACCAACACCAGATAGAAACCATTGTTATGCATGAATGTGAAGTAAATGCCTCAACCCTGGAACTCTCTACATATTTTTTACAATCCAAACTTTGTATCTTTTTAATTTCTTGTATTTTTTTTTTGAAAGCACAACTCAAACTCTTAATTTTTTACACTCGCACTTATTAAATCTCAGTACTAACTCTAGAATTAGATTTCTTGCTAAATTCTAAGTCCCTTTTGGATCGATATTTGGCTCAAAAGGGCTACTATATTAATTGCACGACCACGGAAATTGTGTGTGCAGTAGGACACAACAAGTTTTTGGCGTTGTTACCAGACTGTTAGTTCAGGCACAAAGCACAAGACCTTAAGGGGGTTTTCCTAGTGATACAAAAAATCAAAACAAGTAATAGAAATTACCTTGAGGAGTGGTAGAGACCAGATTTATTGACCTATAAAGAAGAATCAAGAGGTAAAAGTAAAGTTAGTCTTATAACAAGCAGATGAGAAATGGGTGGTAGTCAAATAATCTAAAAATTTGGGGATGTATAAGTACCCAAAAGCAAAGACAATTGAGTATATAATAGAGAGACTGCCATCACCATTCTCTCAGAGGCTTAAAGAGGCTAAAGAGGATGTTTGTTTTAAGTTCTTTGACATGTTCAAAGAACTTCATATTAACCTTTATTTGTTATATGTTTTAATGCCTAATTATTCTAAGTACTTGAAGGATGTTGTGACCAATAATACAAAGGTGGGTAACATTTAGATGATAGCACTTACTGAGGAGTACAATTTTGTGGTAATAAGCAAGATGCCTAAGAAACTCAAGGACCCCGGGATCTTTACCCTTCCTTTACAAATTAGTGAAAGTGATGTGGCCCATTCTTTGACTGTTTTAGGGGTAAGAATAAATTTTATTTCCCTATCTGTGTTTAACACTCTAGGTTTAGGAAAATTGAGGCCATGTTCAGTTGTGCTCCAAATGGCGGATAGAACAAGAGTGTTGACTAAAGGAATCATCGAGGATGTTCTCATTAAGGTTGGTAAGTTCATTATTCCTACTGACTTTATTGTTCTTGATTAAGATACAGATGAATGAGTACCAATCATATTGGTATATTTATTCATATCTACAAGAAGAGTATTAATAGATGTGAAAGAGGGCATTCTCAAAATAAGACAGAATAATGAAGAGGTGGTCTTCAAAGTACATAAAGAAATCAACACCCATACACTATAATGATTATGCATGATCACAACTATAAAAGTGGGTGAGTGTAGGGTAGAAGAGTGCAAATCTCCGATGACTTCTTCAGACTCTCTCATGAAGTTGACCAAGTTAACAATTAAGCCTGAAATTAAAAACATAAAGAAGAGCCTAAAAACGTAAGTATGGAAAGAGTTGCAGACCTTGAGATTAAGCACTCAAGAGGTCATAAACCAATAAGAATATAAGCTTTGAGTAGGAGGAAGAGGATGAGATACTATGACTGAAAGTTGTGATAAGTCAAGTTGCGATATAAAATCAAACGTTTCTTGGAAGTACCAAAAATCTAAGCTAAGGATTATGGAATAAACTGAGTGTGGTATTCTCTAGACTCTTTTGATTGTTGAGATGACACTAAGCTAAGGCAAGAGGCCTCAGGGAGTATTTCTATCCTTACTTTTAGTTTATACTTTGGTGAAAAAGTGTGATTTTTAAGTGTGGGATTGGGAATCTTCCAATTGTTTAAGGCGACGTGTTGCCATAGGATTTTCATTTTGAATTACTTAATTTTGAGTTTTTGACTAAATTTTTTTTAAAAAAAAAAAGCTTACAAAAATATTTTATTTTTGTTTATTTTTATTTTTTTTTAGTGTTTTTTAAATAGAAGCACACTTCACCCACCCCTTAATTTTTCTTTTTGTTTTTTTAGGAATTGTTATTAGAAATAAATGAGATATTCTTGCTAAGTGCTATGTATGATTACATGATGGAAGTCGGTCTGAAATGTGAAAGCATGGGTAATGAGTTGAATGACTACTTTTGAGACATCTAGGCTCATTTATATGACTCTTATGCAATGTTGCCTTAATTTTAATTATTACAATTGATTATTTAAAAGCCTATAGATATCCAGCTTGATTGGATCATGTGTCATGCGTGAGACAGTTTCCTTGTATATTCCTTCTTGCATTTTTATTTCTAGAACTTGCCTGATGTGTTTGCAAAGAAAAAATAAGAAATGTTGGGTTTAGGAGATGGAATAGGCATTTCATTGATAGCAATGTTTGATACCCTCTTTATCTACCCCTACTGTATGCCCTTTATTAGCCTCATTGAGCCTTTATCCTATTTTCTGGTAACCTCATATATAGCTTATCTCCTTTATCCTATTCCTTGGTAACCTTATATATAGTTTATCCTCTTTTTTCAATCAATCATAATTTGATCCAAATCTCCTAAGAGCTTTCGTCGAAAGATTGAGATGTTAAGGATATTAAACTTGAAGAGAAGAAAAGTAAAAGGGAGGCCCCAAAATAATATCTATTGGTGTCTTGAAACAGTTTATGTTTTATGGTTAGGAGGAATATAATGAAAATAAAATTGATCAAAAGCAAATCATGTGCTGATAGAAAATACTCCCTCCTTAAGATGAGTGGACTAGCTTAAAGAACAAAAAATAGAGATAGAAAGATAGAAATGGCAGAAAATTTGGTTGGTTAGATAGTAGTTTAATGGAAGTGTGATGTATTAAAGCACTCAGGAAAGATAATCACTATTACTAGCAAGAATAGTTCCTACCAGTCCCTTAGCCTACATTACAACCCTTAAAGTCCTACCTGATCTTGAACCTTGATATTCTAATATTTCAGTAGTACTACACTAAGGGAAAGCTTATGGTTCATCTTATGTGACATATTAATCATTATGATAGTAAGAAAAATTTAATTCTTATATCGATTCTTATGATGAATTGCATATATGTGAGTGAGTATGGGTGACTCTCTTGTGATGAGAGCACATGTTTGAATATGGTTAGGTGATCTGTATGATCTCTTAGTTGAGTAAAATGAATGATTTAGCCAACTTGGTAGAGTTAATTCTTGGGGTTAGGAAGTTTTGAAGTATTGTTCATGAGCTTTTTAATTGTAATATGACATGCTTAATGTAGAACTTGCTATTCATGTAGTAGTTGTAGCTCTAGCTTGAGTGACTTAGTTAATATAGTGATGTTAAAGTCTTTGTTGAATGTGTATAATATAGAGAGTTGTTCGAGGACGAATAAGAAGTTAAGTGAGGGGTGGTGATCTTAGGCAAATTTATATGTCCAAGTGTTGGTTATTGCCTATACTTGTGTCTATTTTGTAAGCTACTTTGTATATATAATCACTTGATTGAGCTTAATTATATGCATGAACTAAGGAAATGACTAGTCTTTTAGGTCTATATTGTTGCAAGGAATGAGCTTGATTTGGTGTCAATATCGTTCTTGTGGATGATTAAAGGTGTTAGGAGCAATATCGAGAAGCAAAACATCTATAATGCATAGAACACGAAGCAAAGTGAAGAGACTATACCATAGAGGAAAGTTGGAATTTGAGAGACAAGAGCGTGCCACAACCACTAAGCCATGCAATAAGGCAATGGAACTGAGCTAAATAAAATTTCAATGGCACAAAATAGTATGTATGCGCGATTAGAACTTGGCACGCCCACTGATCCACGTGATAAGGGCGTGAAATGCCCCTGGGTATTTTGGGGAAAACCTATCCTAAACTATAAATAGGACACATAACTTTTATTCTCAACACTTTTAGATGACTTGGGAGAGAGAAAACACCCAAAGGAGGCTCCGAATAGGGGTTTTCTTCTTTACTTTAGTTTGTTTGTAGTTTTTACTTATGAATTCAGTTATTGTGATTCTTTGTATGACCATAAGTATCTAAACCCCCTCTTTCTAAGGTTGAGACTATGAACAAAATTGTGTAGTTATGGTTTGATTATTGGTTTATATGTTTATCAAGTATGTGATTATTCTTGTGTTCTTGGCTTACCATTCTAAGGCGTCATTGTAGAAATATGGTGTAATACCCCGTATTTTCCTAGCATAAATTAACTCTTAGTCCATGAGTTATCTAATATAAAAATTTTGAAATACCCAGTATTTTTCAGTTTAGATCCTTCCATTGCATAGGAAATTCAATTAGCTTTCCAACGATATAAAATTCGCCTAAATTCGATAACCGGGTAAGAAGTTATGGCTATTTTAAGTTTCAGTCGTTTGACACCGTCATTCAGGCCAGTAGCGCATCGCGGAGTATGTCAAAATGGCATGTCAGTTACCAGTGAGGTACCGCGATACCAGCGCGTCGCACTAAAGCTTATTTTCACATTTGTCAATTTCCAGTGTACTAACACGATCCCATCGCGTCGCGATGAGTCCAAATTTCAGAATTAAAAGGGCACCGCGATTCCACCACGTTGCCCCAAGCCTTCAGTTCCCAATTGTCTATTTCCAGTGGCCCGACATGATCATGGCGCATCGCGCTAGGGCCACAGTTCAAAAATAATTGACGAAAATTAAATATTTCGTCCAGGTTTAAAACAGTCTTTTCCCATGATTTTATTCTGCCCAGGTATGAGATTAAAGCCCTAAAACATTTTAAATCATTTGTTTATTAACTTTTCCCCCAAAATTACAGCATTATCTCTCAAGGAAACAAACCCTAGCTTCAAGAATCAAGGTCAAAACTCAAGAATTTCTTCAAACACCTTCAAGAATTAAATTTCTAAGGTATGTTAGGTGTTCATTCATGGGTTCCTTCACCCATGAAGTCCAAGAACCCTTTTCAAACTCATAAGATCTTAGATTTATGATTTCTATGTTTGAATTGAATTGAATTCATGTTCATGTCATTGTTGGGTTTTAGTTCATGAATAAATTACAAGCTTTTATGAAATTAATTATTTTATGTGTTGAATCACATGATGTTCATGATAAACCCTTCAATTTGTAAGTTGATATATGTAGCCATGATAACTATATGTGTTGATTATTGTATAACCTAAGCATCCTCCCCATGTGTTTGATAAAATGCCTATATGAATGAAATAGTGCCATTATAACATGATAGCATTTATTCCCCATTCATGCATAAGTAGATGCCTTACAAGTATTTGATAAAATATCTCTATGGATGAATTATGAACAAGTGAACAATGTTTTGTTATTCAAGATTATGCTATGCTTTAGTTTTCATGTTTTTGAGTCTTCGGGGTATTTAATACCCGATAATTTAGTTGTTTACCTAGAGCCAATGTCAATTATAGAATAGTATTAATCATGTGACGATCAGTAGTACTCTCAATCAGTTACAGAACTCAGTATAAATCAGTCAATTACAGAACTCAAGAAAACTCAGTAAACTCAGTCTCGGTCCAGTCCAGTTCAGAATACTCAGTTCAGTGTCTTTCATTTGGGAGTAGGATTCAGCACCGAATGAACCCAAAGATGGGGGATCACCTGCTAGTAGAGACTGTAACCCTTAGAAGTAATTCTTGTGTTCCAGAACTACATAGCCAGCGTAGGTTGAGACATCAAACCTGCCAGTTGAGGGTTGATAGGGTGTTTTAACCTGCCAGATAAGGGTTCCACCGTTCTCATTAGAGTGCCTGCGAGATGAGGGTATCTCTTCAGTTGTATTAAAATGTGGCATGGTACTAACACCCTTCCAATTGGGGTTACAGATTAGACCCCAACTCAGTTATCTTATTTTATTTGGGGCATGTCGGTTAGATGATTACCTCCCACAGTTTCAGTTTCAGTCTTCAGAATAGAACTCAGTTCAGTTCTACAGAATCAGGACTGTCAAATACAATCAATCAGTATCAGTAATTCAATTATTAAAAATCTCAAATTATCAGTTACTCAGTATCAAAACTCATTACTTAGCTTCAGAAAATCTCAGTTACAGTATATATATATATATGCACAATATTGCATGCTTAGTATTTACAGTAGTTCAGATTATCCACATACTCTCATGTTCAGTTTCTCTATATCATTTAGTTAGTTATTATTCATGCATATGAACCCTTGCATTCAGCCTTACCTCATCTAGAATACTAGTACATTTCACGTACTAACGCATACTCTTTATTTACGCTATAATGTCTTATATCATAGGTTCGAACGCTTAGGTTCCTGACCGCGCATAGATAGATCCAGATTCAACAAGCAGTAGATTTAATAGTGAGTCATCATCTATCGAGGATATACTTTCATTTTATTATTATAGTAGACTTGGTATTTCAGTAGATAGGGTTAGTTGGGGGATTGTCCCATCAACTCCACTTTCAAATAGTTTCAGATTAGAAGCTTTTTAGACTAGATTTCAGATAGTATTTAGTTTTACAGATTATTATTTCAGTTGATACACTATCAGTATTTATAGATTTTGAACCTTATGGCATTTCAGCCTATTATTTTGTATTTATCATAGTATCATATTTCAGTGCTCACAGCAGATACCAGTCATGGGTTAGCTTGTGGTCCTTCAAGGTCGTAAGTAGTGTGTAGCGTTCGGGGTACAGACTCAGGGCGTTACACATGGGGGGTACACTACCATTCTGGGGACCTGGTCCCTGAGACTACGATAAAGGTAATAAAATAGTAACAAACTAAAACCATAAGGAATTAAAAGAACACAATGATTTACGTAGAAACCTCCTTGCTTAAGGGAGGAAAAATCACGGCTTGCCCTCATAAGCACTCAAACTTTACTATAATCAAAACTCATTGATTACACACTCAAAGAACTTAACTCTAAGTCCCACTAGTTGCAATATCTCTACTACAACCACCTCTACTCACCTCAACAACCTCACAATCGACTAACTCTAACCGATTTGACCTTAGGTAAATTTACCTAAGCACTCTAATGCGAAGATAAAGATATTACTCTTATAATATGAGTAATTAGATTACAAATCAAGACTTGACTCAAGAACAATCAAACTTAAAGCGCACATAGATTTGGAACTTGAGTAAAGGAGTTTTCGCCATTTCCTTAATCACTATTTTTGAAAAAAACTTCTTGAATGAGAAGCATACTTTTCTATTTATAGTAGTATATAAATTAGGGTTGAATTTTCATTGGACCAAGTGTCAAAATGGGTATACTACACTTCTACATAGTTAATTGCACTAGCGGACAAAACTGTGAAGAGATCCGATAGCTGTACCACTTCATGATGAGCTAGGGACCTCGTTCTTTAAAGAAAACTGATCATTATCAAAACATGAGACATTAATTTTCCTCTTTTTTGATAATGACAAACCATAACCTCAAAACTTAAAATTTTATTTACTCATTAGAGTACCCACTACTGTCCATATGGGTTCCCCTATCACCATGCTTTCTCCTATTGTGTTCCCCCTATTTTAGATAGATAGCCACATCAATATCTCATCACATTACATTAAAACTACACATCATAGCACCTGGTCCCTACCATAATGAATTCAGTACTACCCTCTTAGCATCATTGAAAAGAAAGAACAGTAAACTAAGAATAAAATAAGCACAAATCAATTAACTCATGGCCACTGGGGCAACACTAACATGAAGAAAACACTTAAGTAAAGAATACAGATGATAAACACAAATAAGGAATTCATTCATATTAAATGGTATTAGTACTATAACAACATACCAAAAACATAAAATATCTAAATCTTCAAAAAGCTACACAAGAATCAAGGACAAAAAACTAACACAATGAAAGATTAACAGTAGGAGGGACAGGGTTTAGGTAGATGGAGGTTTTGAAAAATAGGTCTTTATAAGCATCTCTATCCCACATTATAATCCAAAAACTACTTTGTTAGGTCCTTCACTTTAACATTCAAATTTTGGACCTCATCATTGAGTGCTAAAACCTTCTTTTTTAGATCTGCATTCTCTACACTATGTGCTTTATTGGCACCTGGTCCCTCTGATGACAACTGCTGATTTTTTAATTTTAGTATGAGGATTTATGCATCCTTAGTGGGAATAACAAGTCTTATTTTGTACAACTCCTTACTCAACATCTCTTGAACTGCCAACAGTTTTGACACCTGGGACATAGTCCCAGTTTTCCCTTCAACACACTCATTATCAATCAGTGTAGTCAAGTTGAACATTTGATTTACTGTTCCAGGAGTTCCCTTTTCATATACTACCCCAAAATAATCAAACACCTTATTCAAAAAGTATCCATAAGGCATTCCATGCCTTCTATCTTTCTTATGGATTACTTTGAATATATGTTGAATCATCAATGCAGGCAGACTAATCAACTCAAATTTGCTGAGGCACTCCATCACATACAATTCTACACTAAAAGCAATAGTTATTTTCTCAGATCTTGGTATCACTACTTCGTTAACAAACTCAAACACCAATTTAAACTCACCCTTGAGAAACTTCTTCCTTACACCATCCACAGAAGTTCATCCTACTTTTGAAGCATCAACCATAAACTCAGTTGAGGACTGTTATTTTAAGATGGTCCTCACACCTACAATGGGAACATCCAAAATTTTTCCAAGAGTTTCTTCATCCAACTTTATTTTCTTTCCTTATACCAGTGCAATCAGGCTCTCTCCATCTTTAGAGAATTTTATAGTGTAGAAAAATTATCTTACTTTAGCTTAATAGATAAATGGAACTAGTTTTTCTAAGAGATGTAAGCATCCCCGGTGTATAAGATACTTCACCAGTTCCACCATTCCTAGGTTTTCAAAAATTTCGGAACCAAAGACCCTTCCAGTCAGTCCCTTTTGATTTTAAGCACTTCATTTCTATCCTCTCTAGGCACAAACTTTTATTTCTCATTTTTATTTCTTCTTTTAGAACCGTTGCTTGGTTTCTCCTTTGCAGCTTTTCTATTCTTGGGACCAGGTTCCTCAGATATTTTCTTTTTCTTAGCTGCAATGTCCTTTTATTTTATTCCAACAGGGCTTTTAGACTTTAAAGTGGAGGACCTGGTCCTCTCTTTAATATGAATTTATTTTCTTCTCTTTTTAGTTGTGGCAGTAACACCAGGATCAGAATCCTCGCCCTCTCCAATATCTACAACTTATACATTTTCATCCTTCACTACACTGGCTTTCTTCAGCCATCTTCTCTTAGCAATAGATGACTTACGAGCCTTCATAGCATTCGCTAGCAACTTTTTCTCAGAACTCCTAGTAGAGTATGTCCTAGTAACCTTTCCACTAGTGTATACAACCTTCTCTTTATCTTTACTTCCCCTTTGTTTCTTCACTAACCACATCAGTGGTGGTTTATCATTATCTGTCTTATCCTCCTTATTTAGAGGTTGTACAAACTCACCACCTTTAGTATTATATCCTTTAGGAGAGAAGTCACCTACTTTTCACCCATCACTTGCTTTTTTAAGCCAAAGGAACTTTCTCTAGGATCATTAGCAAGCAGAATCAAATTTTCAACCACCCAGTCCTCACTACTAGAGAGATTAGACCTTTTTATTGGGATTTATTTATCATAAAGTTAAGAAAATATGGGATTTGATTCTGAAGGAGTATGGGAACCAGGTATGGTTAGTGTTTAAGAGGGATCATTTTTTTCAGGTTCTCCTGAGGGAAGGGAAATTTGAGAAACTTCAAGTTCAATAGGTGACCCAAAAGCTTTATTTTGGTCCATGACTGACTCATTATGAATTTCCATAGTTTTTTAAGTTTCTTCGGGAATGGGTTCATTTGGAGGATTAGGAATTTCAAAGGAAGATGTAGTGGGTAGAGTGAACTCAAATTCTTTAGAAGGATTAGAAGAAGAATCTTCTACAGCTTTGGACAATGAAGGATCAGAATTTTTGATTTTAGGTTTTTGTGACTGAAGTGATAGGGGTTGAACATTTTCTTATTCTTTAGTGGGGTTTGAGGAAGTAGGAATTTCATCCATTTTGAAATTTTTTGAGAGAGTAAAAAAAACTTATATTTGAGAGGACGAGTTTTGGAGAAGATGATTAGAGAGTTAATTTGAGAGAGAACAGGAGAAACGGGATTTGATTTTGAATTTTAAGGAAACTAACCATTTCATTTTAGGGACCTTTTAGAGAAAATGACGTTTCTGGTCCTAATAGATGCAACCCTTCACCTTTCTAAGGATTTGAAAACTTTTATTCAGAGAAAGGAATGCAACTTTTTCAGATAGACATTTATGAATTTAAAGTACACAGTTTTGGTACTAACCCGAGAGAAGGAACCAGGTGCCTCTCTTTCTTAAGTGAATTCTCAGAGTTGTGTCTGTCTCATCTGTTCTTCTTCAAAGCAGTTCACCATGCGTGTATACTTATAAAGGTATGGTATTGAGTTAGACCAAAAAGTTCATACTTTATCATAATAAAGAGACTTTCCAATCTTTCCAACACCATAAGTATATCCCTTTTTTGCCATTCCCAAAAGAGATACCTCCACCATAAAGTGTCTTAAGAGAGAGAAAATAGTCAGTCCTCCCATCCATATTCTTTGAACATCCACTATCCATGGAACAGTTCTAACTGCATTCCCTTACTACTACCTACAAACAGATTCGCTTGTTAGATTTGGGAACCCACTTGAGTTTGAGTTCCCAAAGAGAAGATAAATGTGTGATCAAATCTTTCTTGGCCCATCTAGGCAGTGGATTCTTCTTCAAATTTCTCAAGGGTTTGAAACCCTTAGGACAAGATTTCTATTGTTGGATGTACCTAGAACTGTTCATTTTTGCTCTAAGCCAACTTTGACAGTTCTCCTTCAAGTGCTCATCCCTTCCATAGTGAGTACATAGATGTTTGTGGACTTTGCTTTTAATACCATGAACATTCTACCCTGGAGACCTAAGTGAGTCGGTTCTATACTGATATCCAAGGTCCTTACCATTATTGACTTCCTAACTATTTAAATTAGAAAGGATTTGTAAAGATATGGTCCACTTTAGGGATTTGTTAAGATCTTCTCTTATACGGACCAGGCCCCTTTCTAATTCCCCATTCTTATGGAGTGCAGACATGAGGTGTTTTTGAAAATACCTCAATTTTTCTTCAAGCTCAATTTGAAGCCTTGAAGCTTCTTTCTTTCCTTTATCATCAGAATAATTTACTTTCTCCAATTGACTCATTAAACTCAGATTTTCAGATTTTAATTTTATGAACAGTTCTTCTATTTTAGATAATCGGGGAGTTAAGGCAATCAATTTAAGCTCAAGTTTTCTACTTACTCTTCTAGAGCATTTTTCTCAGAAGTCAGTTCACACAGAATCAATTAACACATTTGCAAACTTCTTTATCTCTCTAGTAGAGTAGCTATCTAAATTTTTCTTCATGTCAAAGAGAGTTACCTAATTTTCTTCTTCATCATCTGTGTTTTCCATAAAAGAAAAAAACGAATCATAGGTGACTTCATTATCCTCCACAGCCAGCATAGACATATTTTCAGGCTTTTCAACTTCATCAGATTCACTGGAGGAATCTCCCCAGACTGCCAAAGCCTATTTCACTGCATAATCAGCTGCAACTTTTCTTCTTGACTTCTCAGGGACCTAGTCCTTCTTTTTTCATTTATTATATCCAGACTTTAGATATTTTTTATAGTCTATTTTCTACAGTCGACAATCCTTTATAAAATATTCAGGACTTCCACATTTGTGACAAATTCAAACATTACCTCTCTTTTAATTATTGCTTCCTTTCCTTTGAAATTGACCACTTTTTTGTATTGCTCTAACAATCCTTTTGTCCAAGTAAGAAACATCAGTGTCCTCCTTGCTTGATTCAGACTTTGATACCTTCAATGTCAGAGACTTTTTCCTTTTTACTTCCTTCTTCTTTTGCCCTTGCTGTTTCTTGAGTTCATGAGTCTTTATTACCAATAAGTTCATCTATAGTAAGAGTCTTCAGGTTTCTTGCTCAGTAATAGCATCTACTTTGCTTTCCCAGGACTTAGGAAGAACTCTTGGAATTTTTCTCACTTGTTTATATAAAGAAATCACTTCTCCTAGGTAGTGAAACTTATTTATGATTGAAGTGAATCTAGTAAGAATCTCTTGAATTATCTCTCCTCCCTTTATAGAAAAAGTTTCATACTGAGTAGTCAACATATAAACTTTTGAATCCTTCACATCAGTTGTTTCTTCATTAGCATTCTTCAGGCAGTCCCAGATTTCTTTAGAATTTTCATAAGCGGAAATCCTTTTATATTCATCTGGTCCTATATCACACACACAATTTCTTAGCTTTGTAATTCTTCTCAACTTTCTTAAGATATTCATCATTAAATTCTCTCCTAGTTTTTACAATCATTCTCGTTATGTCTCCTTCTTGACCTCTCTAACAGGAACATGAGGACCATCATGTATTACATCCATCAGTTTATTGTCCTTATAAGATGAGTAATTCAATTACAAAGTAAGACTTGAATCAAGAACAATTATACTTGAAGAATACATAGATTTGAAACTTGAGAAAAAGTGTTTTTGCCATTTCCTTGATTCACCAATTTTGCAAAAACTGTTTAAATACAAAGCATCCTTTTCTATTTATAGTATTTTATAAATCAGGGTTGAATTTTGATTGGATCAAGTGTCACAACGGGTACACCGCACTCCTGCACATTTAGTTGCACTAGTGGATAAAACTGTACAGAGATATGATAGTTGTACCACTTCATGATGAGCCAAGGACCTATTTCTTTAAAGATAATTGATCATCATCAAAATATGAGACATCAGTCATGAAATTTAGGATAATATAAGTCCCAAAATAAACTTACCATATGAGTGGAGAGACGAAATAAAGAATGTAAGGAGTGTGGATCATGTGTTTAATAATTAGATATTAATTGTTAAAGGATGGTTTATGTTTAGGATATAGATATACAGAAACACCTCACTTGGTTAATGAAATGGGAAGATAGCTTAATTCATTCGAGTTAAGGACTCAATATTTGCTCAATAATTAGTTGTGGGCCTAATTTGGGTAGATGACTTAGAGGATGATAATTCCCAAGTTATACTGTTAACCTCGTAAATCAATAATAATAATAATAATAAACACCAATACCAGCTAGAAACCATATTTATACATGAATGTAAAGTAAATGCGTCAATCTTGAAACTATTCATATATTATTTACAATTCGAACTTCATATCGTTGTTATTTTTGTGTTTCGTTCATAAACAATAGAACTTAAAACTCTTGTTTGGGTACAATCACACTTACTGAATTAGATATATTGATAAGTACCAAGTTCCTTTGGGATAAATATTCAGCTCAAAAGGGTCACTATATTACTTGCATGACCACGTACACTTGCATATGCAGTAGGACAGGATAACACTTTTGATAGTTTTTCACAACTTATAAATTTTTTATGTTTATGAGAGAATATACAACATAAAAAAGTTCAAATTGCATGTTTAAACAAAACTTCAACTATGTCTTATTATTTCAAATCATAATTTCATTTCAAGATTTCATCTCATATGACCAAATGGACCCAACTTCACCTTTCTTGACGAATTTTTGTTGAATTCTATTATGTAACTCTTCATAAAGAAGTTACATAAGAAATTTTAATAGTTGATGTTGACTCATTTCCATATAACAAATAATTTATGCCCTACATCTATGTAAAATTTTATTTGTTATACTTAACTTTGGTTCAAAATGTCTCATTTAGGGATCGATTAGTAAGATGAAGTGTTCAGGGAGGCGTGATGCAGAAAAAAGAGACAAGGCTCCGCATCACGCATTATTTGATGTGTGAAGCAATGTGATCACATCATTAAAGTGAAGTGCAATTTAAAAGAAAAAAGACATAATAGAGCATCCAAACAGTAAGTTATAACTGAAAAGACCACAATAATATAAAATCAACACTAAAGATAATCTATATATAATCAAAAGTTTAAATAAAACACCAAAATCAAAGATTTGATCAATGAAACACCTCATGTGAAACAAATAAATAGTTCAACAAAGTAGCAAAGCAAACCAAAAAACAAAATCTAAATTAACAATGTTTCAATCTAAAGTTCTTCTAGTTCATTAAGATTGTCTAAATCTTGAATTCTTTTATTTTCATCATAATGATCATCATCATCAACTTCTTAATCCTCCTTGTCTCTTCTTTAAATAACAATTTCTTTTCTCTTATTTGCGAGCTTGAAGTTCTCCCCCTTAAATCAGAACAACTCTCATCAACTCCATTTGCCTCGACAACAGCACTTCAAGTAAATTCAGTATCTCTATTAAAAATTTATTCATCTTCAGCGTTCTCAATTTCAATTAGCCATTCATTGGCATCATTAATATTATCCAAGCTAATTGAATCAAATCCATTGCGAGTGTTATAAAGACACATTAATGTTCTGTTGTATTTTATGATCACCAGTCACTGAGCACTTAAAGTCAAGACATTTGAGATATAATATACGTATATTAATATACTAGAACTTTTATTTAATTCTTACATTTTTTAACATGCTCCAATTTCTTTCACCCAGATAACCAAAATTCTGATTGCGAATTTTTCTAACTCTAGAGTTTTTGAACCATAAAGTCTCCACCATTCAACTATTAAAGTAATGTACTTATTAGCAACTATACAAAGATAACTTAAAGTGTTACTTTAATAAAAACATGGAAGGAGTCATTCACCTATTGACTACTGTCTCTTTATCTTATGAAAGTTGGTATTTCAAAAAGTTCTTCAACACTTTGATAAGTACTAATATGATCAGTTATTTTATCTTGCATATCTTCATCAACAATCATCTTTTCAATGCATGTATGTAACTCCTTCATCAAACTCGTATTCAGTAAATCATCCTCATAATTATAATAAAGTGATAGGTTCAATACATTACCAGTTGCATGCAATGATTTGTGGATTTGATCACTCCACCTTTAATTGATGATCTCAAAGACATACATATTTACGCTCCCCATTAAAATAAATTAATAGATTCCTTAGCCTTACGCATTGCTTTATAAATATAACCCATTGATGATTTTGCCTCACCATCTACTAAACAAAGATATGTAACCAAGGAAACACATACTTTAAGATCATAAACAACGTTATTTCAATAGTGAAAAGAAAGCATTATTCGTGTAGTTTCTTTTTCAACACTTGTTTTATAAATTTATTGTTATTCTTTTGTTTCAACATCCTCTACAAGGTAAAGAAAATAGTAGCAAATCTAGTCTTACCAGGTTTCACCAAGTTTTTTTGTACTAGTAAATCTTCTCATCATATTCAAAAATAAAGACCTTTGAACAATGTAAGAATCCATCTTAACTGCCTTAGTTAAAACATCTTGAATGGG
The DNA here is from genome assembly GCF_002878395.1 of Capsicum annuum. Classification (NCBI taxonomy): domain Eukaryota; kingdom Viridiplantae; phylum Streptophyta; class Magnoliopsida; order Solanales; family Solanaceae; genus Capsicum; species Capsicum annuum. The sequence goes on from NC_061118.1 coordinate 142,913,129, forward strand.
TATTTCCTTGAAAACATTTTTGAATATTATATTTACATAATAGGTTGGACATAGATCTAATATATATGCATGAATACCCCCATCATCATAGCACCTACCTTAATATTTTTAATTGCATTATTTGTAACTACTTGAAGCACATTTTATGGTCCAATCTTCTCTATGGTGCTCTTTAAAAAAGAGAACATCTAGATGGAATTAGTAGATGAGTTGATCACATCAATGGACTCAAGAAATAAGCTTTCTTTTAGAGAATTCACTAGCACATTAATGATTATTTTTCTGATTCTTCTTCTTCACTTATCTATCATAGTAGAACATCTAAACTTATTTCACTCTACCCGATGATCCTTCATAATTTTTTGTCTCTCTCGTTTCTTTATTTAGATAAGTGACACTAGCCTCATGATAAGTAGTTGGATTCATCCTGAGACCACATTGACCTACGTTCTCAATGAAGTCTCCATAAAAATCATAATTGACACAATTGAAGGTCATCCCTGAATCATTCATGAAAAGAACACAGCTACACAATCCCTCAAAATTTCCTTGATAACAATCTAAAAACTATTACCACTTTTCTCTACATCATTTCCTGGCTTCAACGGATAGTAGCAATCTATTGGACCTTTCATACCAATTGATTCATAACTTAAAGAGACTGATGTATTTTGTGATTTTGAAAGGACCGATAAATCAACGACTTCTAATTCTTCCATTTTATCATCATTATCATCAAGATTAGTAACTCATGGTTGAGATAATATTTGGCATTCTTGGTTCTTTTTCCCCTCGATATACTCTTTTATTTCTTTTTTTTACAGCATCCAAATACTTTTTACAATATTGAACATTACTATAATTACCAATAAGATGTTTTTTATGGAGAAAATTTTCATCATTAAATGTCAAGCCATAAGATATACATGTAACTTTGTTCATATTAGTCTCACTTCTCTTTTTACCATATTTCTAAACCAGATCATACATTTAAAAGGTCTGTAGGGCAAGCATAGTAAATTAAAAAAAACTCCTAACAAAAAGAAAAAAAAGAGCAATAATAAACTGAGGAAAATAGAAAAAAGAAGAAGAATACTGAGGAAAAAACAAAGCAATAGTAAACAAAGAGTAGAAATGAAAAAAGAAGAAGAAGAAAAGAAACAGCGAATCACGATAAAACATAGACGGAAGATGAAGAAAGTAGAAAGAAGAGAAATGACCTTAAATCATAACAATAGTGAAATAGCAACAGAGAAGAAAAAAAGTAGGAGATAAGTTGAAACAACAATGAAGAAGGGGATAAGTCGCAATAGCTAACCCTAAAAGGCTGCACAAGTTAAAAAAAGAACTTATGACTATTTCCAAACTTTAAAAATTATATCAACTCTTTTTTTAATTAAAATTACCCTACAAATAAAAATAACATGATGCGAGTGCATCAACTTGCATCTCGCATCATAGTGCATCACACATCATAGGGTTATGCACCCATTTTCTATAGATAGCCTCACAACTACTCCTCTCCGCACTCATCGCATCAGAACTTTATGCGATGATGTGCTCTTATCTGAGAACACTGGTAGGATGAATAAAAATATGTAAAATATGATGCATTAATAATGCTTATATTAGTAATGCTAGTATTCGTTATGCTGAAAATTTTCTTACGTATATTGATTCGGTGTATTAAAAATAATATCATTGTATAATTTTTTATTTGAAGTATTTGTTCACATAAATACTCTCTACAAATATGGTGAAAAGGATGTGAAAATGGTTTTGAGGGTGTATAAGGTAAAATGACTCAATGATGCATGGCAATCACTTAGGGTAGTGCGCCCCGACGGGTATTTTCAAACTTAATCAAAAATATCTCGAAAAGTAAGGAAAAATGAAACTCCCAACAGACAATGCGACAATAATAAAAGAAAAACTTTTCCAAAGTGACCAAAGACGTGTATAAAATTATAGCCTGAGCCGGATCGACAAGGCTATTGATCGGTATAGCCTGCAATAGACTAGATACATGGCTTCTCTGCATAGATCGTAGTTTTTTAGGATACAACTATCAAATTCTAATTGGGAAACATACATTTTTGTAAGCTATATAGGATATACTCCCCTCTTGTAAAGGAATCTGCTCCTTCTTCCTCATACCATCAATACCTCAATAGTTACTTAGTCTCTAAGTTTTATTTTACATTCCTTGCATAATTCGATATTTTTGATAGTTTGCTTAACCATCGTTGGTGGAAAATTTTAGCCGCTGATAGTTTTTGTGGACTTCCTTGGCTCGCTCAAACTCATTTGATTTATTTGTTTATTATTATCTCCTTAATACTATTAGTTTCTCAAAATCATTGAATACTTTAACCACTAACAAATCAAACACCAAGCAAGATAGAATTATAATACGTGCTATTGAGTCATCAAAAATTTAACTGTACCAAATTCATGGTAAACAGTCTGGCACCTACCGTGGGACAAGAACAACTACTGGATTTAGTTTTGCTTATTTCTTGATAGTTTTTTATCGCATTCTCAATTTCGCAACACGGGTTAGTGACATAGCCCAGACCAAGGCCTTGTAGTAATGGGCACCCCAAGTCCACCTAATACCGGATACGACCCCCATAACCCAACCCAACCTTCAGCCGCATGCCCTGAATTGGCTGAATTCTAAACATTTAACAAGATAGCTTAAATGTCCTCATGAAGACTCTTGGATAGGGTCACAACCATGACCGACCTAACTGAGACTGTCCATACCAAACCACTCATCCATACCATACCAAAGGGAATATTGAAACATAATATGATAATCAAACCCAAAATGTAATCGATGGAGCATTGAGAAATTATGTCCAATGATGCCAGCCTCCCAACTTATCCCAATGAAAAGGCTGACACCAATACTGATCCCGCCCATACCAACCCCCAGAAGTACCACACAGCCTCTATCCAAAAGAATAAAAATATTTGGTTGGGACATGCCCCCAATCATGACCAAAACCAATATCCAGAAAGAAAGTAAAATGTCTAAGAATGTCCACCATAAAATAATGCCTTCTGAAAGGATGAAAGCTCACCACTTCAGTCCAATAAGATTTCCTCGAATTAAGTACTATGAAGGAGGAGTCGAACGTTCAGTTCCTACATAGAATGGATATACAGTCGCCAGTAGATGGGTTAGTGGGTGGACACTAGCATGAAACTAGGGGTAAGGATAAAGTAATGCCAGTTATCAAAACCAAGTGAAAATCATCCAATGCACACAAACATATATATATAAGTGTTGGGAAAACGGACCGAGTTTAACATACCATTTAAAACCTTAACCTGGGTTATATAGCTTAGCCGTCCTTCTACCCACGGGCCATATGGGTTCATCTCCTCCTGATAAAAGGGTCCTGATGCATGTTGCCACACGACCAGGCAATAACCCTGGGATGACTAGTACATCCCTCCAATATATATGTGACACTTGTACGTGGCCATCGAAGACCCCTCATATCAAAAAATATGAGTTTTCAGTTTTGATCCCCCTGGGATCGCCACTTTCCAAGGCATAGATTACATTTCCCGCCATTAATGCCCAAATAAAACCATTAACAACCAATCCAAGTATCTATTTATTAACCAAGGCTATTTAATAAACTAATGGTATCATCATACCACTATACTTACAAGTATTATCCATAGCCAAACTATTTATATTGAAGGGACTTTCGGTGCTCTTTCCGTTTACCATAATAACCTCGTGAGAGACTACCATGTTCTCTACATGGATAACCAATTATCCTTTAACCTTTGTAAACCATTTAAACCATTTATAGTTTCATGCATAATCATAAAATAAGCAAGAGTTCCATTAAAATAAGTCAATACAATGAACATATCTTTATAAGCATTTAATCAAACACCTTGGAGGTATAATATAACCATAACCAAATTCCATTACCATTAAACCATTACCATGCAATTTCATTATCTAAAACTGTCATTAATGCATAGAAAGCATAATTAAAACCATAAGAAATCATAACCAAGCCTTTAACATCAAAACAGCCAAATCAATTGTTGAAAATCAAAACCATGCAAGAGTAAAACCATGAAATCAACCATATAACCACTCCTTTAATTGAAATCACAGGTAGGGAAGAGATCATGCCTTAAACCAAGAAGATTGATGGAAAGAATTCACCAAGACAAGCCCTAAAGAAATCCCTTAGTTGAAACCCTAGCTCTTTACCCCAAAAGTTCTTGAGAGAATTATGATATGGTTTGGAAGAGATTCTAAGTGTTTGAGAATAAAATAATTGGGTAAATAACCTCCTAAGTGTATTAGAAGTCGTGGGTCCTTATTAGGGTAAGTAGGGAAATATCCAAAGTAACCCCAGTTAAATCTCATAAAAACCCGACATAGGGTTACGACTGACCTCCTTACGAGTCGTAACCTAGCTTACGGTTGACACCCATTCAATCGTAACCCAGCCTCAACCATGAATCACACACTATCCAGTATACAACTCATCCAACCAAGTCGTAACCTCAGCATACGATCCGTACCCATGATCCGTATCCCTAGCAGAATGAAATACTAGGAGGATCAAACACTGTCCACCTTACGAGTCACCTATATGACTCGTACCCATGCCTTACGACTCATACCCTTAATTTGTATCCATTTCAATGTCCAAGACCATCCCACCAACTAATACTGGTCAGCTTACTATAGGACTTCACCACTCGTATCCCAGCTTATGGCTCATACCATAAGTCATAATAGGTCCGAAGAACGAGATTCTAGGAAATTTTCTAAAGTTCTAAACCTGGGACGCTTCAGTCTCCCCAAGTAGGAACATTCACCCCCGAATGATGGATAACATAGGGGTAACCACAAATAAATTCATTTGCATTATCAAACATCAATCCCACCTTTGATGTCTCTACTCTTACCAAAGGCAAAAAACATGGATACAAGAGATACAACTCTTTCTTTAACAAACTCAAAAAATAAAGATGTGCTCAGTAACACATACCTTCCACACGAATACTAGGAGCAAAAAATAAGAGCAGATACTTGGACTTCATGTCCTCTTCCACTTCTCACGTGGCCTCCACTACCATGTGGTTCCGCCATAGAACCTTAACCAAATCCACATCCTTGGTCCACAACCAATGAACATGCCTATCTAATATCTCAACCAGGACCTCTTCATAAGACAGAGAATCTGAGATATCCAACCCTTCCAAAGGACAATCGAAGATAGATCGCTAACACACTTTCTCAACATAGAAACATGAAATACTGGATAAACAAAACCTAAACTCATAGGCAACTCTAACTTATAAGAAACATTGCCCACTATCTGCAAAATCTCATAAGGACCAATGTACCGAGGAATGAGCTTTCTCTTTTTTCCAAACCACACTACTCCCTTCATAGGAAACACCTTAAGAAAAACCTTATCCCCAATTGCAAACTCCATGCTCTATGCCTAACATACGTATAGGACATTTGACGACTATGAGTAGCCTTGAGCCTATCTCGAATCACCTTCACCTTTTCCATAGCTTGACGAACCAAATTCGGACCAAACAAATCAGCCTCGTCTAGCTTAAACCAACCAATAGGAGATCTACACCTCCTACTATACAATGCCTCAAAAGGAGCCATACCAATACTCTTATGATAGACTATTATTGTAAGCAAACTCTACCAAAGGTAGATGCTCCACAAAACTACCACCATAATCAATCACATAAGCTCGAAGCATATCTTCCAATGTCTAAATAGTTCTTTCCGCCTGACCATCCAACTATGGGTGGAAAGTCGTACTCAAACTCACCTTAGTTCCCAACCCTTTCTGGAAAGACCGCCAGAAGTGGGACATAACTATGTACCACGATAAAAAATAATAGAAATAGGATGTAGTTTCACTATCTCTTGAAGGTAAAGCTTCGCATAATCCTCCACTGAAAAGCTAGTCCGCACAGGAAATAAATGCACAGACTTCTTTATCCTATCCATAATAACCCAAATTGAATCAAATTGGTTCCGAGACTGAGGAAGACCGATAATGAAATCCATATTGATCTCCTCCCACTACTATTCAGGCAACTTAATTTCTTGATACAACCCACCAGGACTCATGTGCTCAACCTTAACTTGTTGATACACCATGCACTTGGACACAAAATCAACCACATCTCGCTTTATGCTACATCAACACGCAACTAAGACTAACCCAAAATGCATCACAATAAACCACAAACCCATCATTTCTTTCCAGCAAAGTCAGAACTAGAGCCGAAGTCAACTTATCCTTCAACTTCTCAAAACTCCCTTCACACACATCCGACCAAGAAAACTTAACCTTCTTCTAAGTTAACTTTGTCAGAGGAGCAGCTATCTCGAGAAACTCTCCACAAACTGCCTATAATAACCGACTAAACCCAAAAAACTCCAAATATTAGATGGAGTTTTAGGTCTAGGCCACTTCTTCACTATAACCACCTTCTACGGACCCACCATGATCCTTTCACTAGAAATGATATAACCCAATAAAGTTACAACATTCCACCAAAACTCACACTGAGAGAACATAGCAAAGAACTATTGTTCCTTTAAGTTTTGTAACACCACATGGAGATGATTAGCATGATCCACCTCACTCTTCAAATACACCAGAATATCATCAATAAACACAATGATGAAAAGATCTAAATACTATTAAAATACCCTATTCGTCATATCCATATATACTGTCAGGGCATTTGTCAATTCAAATAATATCACCAAAGACTCATAATACCCATACCGAGAGCAAAAAGCTGTCTTAGGGATATCCACCTCCCTATTGTTAAACTGATGGTACCCAAATTGAAGATCTATCTTAGAGAAGAACTTTTCACCTTGAAACTGATCAAACAAATCATCTATCTGAGCAAGAGGATATTTGTTCTTGATCGTTACCATATTCAACTGCCTATAGTCGATGCACATATGAAGAGAACAATCCTTCATGTGCACGAATAACACCAGTACACCCCATGGGTAAACACTAGGATGAATAAACCCTTTGTCTAAAGATCCTTAATTTTCTCTTTGAGTTCCCTTAACTCAGCCTGAGCCATTTTATACAAAGAAATAGAAATTAGATGAGTGTCCAAAAGCAAATCAATACCAAACTATATTTCCCCTATTCGGAGGAACACCTAAAAGATCATCCAAAAAGACCTCAGGAAACTCATTAACCACAAGGACTAAAGATAAAAAAGGCCCGTCCAAATTAGAATCTTTAACTCGGACCAAGTGATAAAGACAACCTTAAGAGATTAACCTCCGAGCCCTAAGATAAGAAATAAACTTCCCCCAAGGCTCTAAGGAATAACCTTCCCATTCTATTTTTGGCTCTTTATGGAACCTAAAGATGACTCTACGGGTTCGACAATCCAAATTTGCATAACAAAAATGTAACCAATCCATGCCCAAGATTACATTAAAATCTACCAAACCTAACTCAAACAAATCTGCCAAAGTCTGTCTACCACTCATAAATACAACACCCCCTATAGACTTATTCAACAATGACCGGATCACCTACTGGGTATAAATAGAAAATGGATCCGAAATAATCTCTGGATCTAAATCAAAATTTACCACTACATAAGTAGTCATATAGAAAAAGGTAGAACTTGGATCAAGCAAATAGTACACATCACAAGAGAAAAGTTGTAACATACCAGTAACAATAGGCAATGCCTCAAATTCTTGACGGGATGACAAAGCATATAATATATTCCGACCAACACTGTAACTAGGAGCAGTAACAGAAGCAGATGCCACACCACCGGGTGTAGGAACAAAAAATGAAGCCACATGAATCTTATTATCCCCTGTAGTAACCTTGTTAGACGGACAATTCCTGAACCGATGGCCTACTTAACCATACTTGAAGAACTTATTCCTACCTTCCTCACAGAATCCTCGATGAGGATGATCGCAAAATAAACAAGAAGGATATAAAGAAATAGATTGACCTCTACTTACCTGAGACTGGTCTCCTTACACCTGAGAATTATCACCACCATAATGATGCCTATCGCCCGATGCTGGGGGTAAGGAGCATTGGCAGTAGAGAAGGAACCAAAACTCCCCCACTTTTTTTTTGCAACTTCCCACCATATCTACCACCTTGAGACTGCGGACCTCCCAGATCAATAAACCCACCCCGCTTACCTTGCCTGTCTCCATATTCTATCTGTCTTCTCATCTTAACCTCAACTTATTGCATATGAATAGTCAGCCTCGATATATCCATATCCTTTATGAACAAAGAAGTCTTACTCTTCAAAATCAGATCTCTATTTAGTCCAGAAGCAAACTTCCTTATTCTCGACCTTATATCAGCCACCAAATCAGAAGAATACTCGACAACTAATGGAACTTCAAAGCATACTCCTTTACAAACATTCTTCCTTGTCTGAGGTTCACAAACTCCTCCATATTCCCTTCTCTCAACTCTTGAGGAAAGAACTAATCCATAGAGGCATCACAAAAGGCCTCTCATAAAACATCCTCCTCTACATCACCCTTACCTTTGTCCCACTCCTCATATAATAGATAAGCAAACTCTTTGAGCTGATAAGCTGCAAAGCTTACTCCTTCCATATTAGTAGCCCTCATTACCCAAAAGATAATTTCTATCTCATCAAGAAAGCCCTATGATTCTTCCTCCACCTTCACTTTCATAAAAGTTGAAGGACCCATCTTCATAAATGGTCTAAGCCTAGAAGCCTTAGCAGATACAATGCTAGCCATACCCCGCTCAGCCTGAGCAGTAACCAGTTAGGCAATAACATGCATAGACTGACAAAACTCTATATTTATCATATTTCCCTGAGGGACCTGGGGAGCAATGGGAGAAATAGGAGGAACTCTAGTACAATCAAGAATAGGACCATGGGATCGAAGATGTACTCCATATGTAAGAGGTACCCCTTCATCACTATCCTCAGGTGAGATGGAAGAATTTTCTTAAATTTCAAATCTATGAGGTAGGATCTGAAAGATGAACAAATAAGGAGAGGATATTCTAGGACTGAAAAGTCAAGCTTAAAGAAAGAATACCAAGAAATTAAAACATTCCTAAATGTCTTATAGCCTTTCCCTTATAAGTGTGGCATGATACACACCCCTAAAAGAGACTTTACTGGACATAACTTTGTGGACACCCAATTTACTATGAACCTAGAAATGATACTAACTTGACATAGCCTGGACTGGGTCCTTGTCATAATAGGCATCTCAAGTCCACCTAGGAGTGGAAAAGACCCCCTTACCCAACATAACCTCCAGTCGCCTGCCCTGAATTCGCTGAATTTTGAATATTTAACAAGATAGCATGAATATCCTCATAAAGACTCTGGGATAGGGTCACAACTATGACCGATCCAACCGAGTTTGTCCATACCAAACCACCCATCCATACCATACATACCAAAGGGAATATCCAAACATAATATGATAATCAAACCCAAAATGTAATACGATAGAACAGTAAGAAATTATGTCTGATGATGCCAGTCATCCAGCTTATTCCAATGTCAAGGCTGACACCAATATCAATCTCACCCATACTAACCCCCAAAAGTACCACAAAGACTCTATCCAAAAGAATACAAATATATGGTTGGGACGTGCCCCCAACCATGACCAAAACTAATATCTAGAAAGAAAGCAAAATCTCTAAGAATAACCAACATAAAATGATGCCTTCCGAGAGGATGGAAGCTCACCACTTTATTCCAATAAGATATCCCCGAATCAAGTACTATGAATGAGGAATCAAACATTTGGTTCCTACATAATATGGATATACAGCCGCCAGTAGACGGGTTAGTGGGTGAACACTAGAATAAAACTCAAGGTAAAGATAAAGTAATGTTAGTTATTAAAACCAAGTGAAAACCTTCCAATGCACACAACTACATATATATAAATGCTGAGAAATGGGACCGGGTTTAACATGCCATTTAAAATCTTAACCTGGGTTGTGTAGCTTAGTCATCCTTCCATCCATGGGCCATATGGGTTCATATCCCCCTGCTGAATGGGTCCCAATACGTGTAGCCACACGACTAAGAAATAACCCTAGGATGACTAGTACATCTCTCCAATATAAATATGAGACTTGCATGTAGCCATCAAAGACCCCTCATATAAGAAAATATGAGTTTCTAGTTTTGATCCCCCCAGGATCGCCACCTTCTACGGATTAGCTTATAATTTTCACCATTAATATCCATTTAAAACCATTAACAACCAATCCAATTATCCATTTATTAACCAAGGTTATTTAATAAACCAGTGGTATCGCCATACCACTATACTTGTTAGTATTATTCATAGCCAAACTATTTAGATTATGGGGACTCTCGGTGCCCTTTTTGTTTACCATATTAACCTTTTGGGAGACTATCATGTTCTCCACAAGCATAACCAATTAGCATTTAACCTTTGTAAACCATTTATAGTTTCATGCATAATCTGAAAACAAGAAAGAGTTCCATTAAAATAAGACAATATAATGAACATATCTTTATAAGTATTTAATCAAACACCTTGGGGCATAACATAACCAAAATCAAATTCCATTACCATTAAAACATTACCATGAAATTTAATTATCCAAAACCGTCGTTAACGCATAGAAAGCAAAATTAAAACCATAAGAAATCATAACCAAGCATTTAACATCAAAACCCTCAAATCAATAGTTGAAAACCAAAACCATGCAAGAGAAAAATCATGAAATCAACCATATAACCATGCCTTTAATTGAAATCATAGGTAGGGAAGAGAATCATGCCTTAAACCAACAAGATTGATGGAAAGATCCACCAAGACAAGCCCCAAATAAATACCTTAGTTAAAACCCTAACTCTTTACTCCAAAAGCTCTTGAGAGAATTATGATATGGATTAGAAGAGATTCTAAGTGTTTAAGAATAAAATAATTGGGTAAATAACCTCCTAAGTGTATTAGAAGTCGTGGGTCTTTATTAGGGTAAGTAGGGAAATGTCCAGAATAACCCTACTTAAATCCCATAAAAACCTAACACAGTATTACGACTGACCTCCTTACGAATCGTAACCTAGCTTACCGTTAACACCCACCCAGTTGTAACAAAGCCTCAACCATGAATCACATACTATCCAACATACGACTCATCCAACCAAGTCGTAACCTCAACATACGATCTGTACCAATGATTCGTATCCCTGGTAGAATGAAACACCGGGAGGATCAAACACCGTCCACCTTACGAGTCACCTATACGACTCGTACCCATTCCTTACGACTCATACCCAAAATTCATATCCATTCTAGTATCCAAGACCATCCCACCAACTAACACTTGTTAGCTTACGATAGGACTTCACCACTCATATCCTAGCTTACGGCTCGTACCATGAGTCATAATGGGTTTAAAAAATAAGATTCCAAGAAATTTTTTAAGGGTCCAAACCTGGGATTCTTCAGTTAGACAATGACTGGGACCTCAAATGCCTAAAGAAAGCGGTTCAACTGGATAAGAAAACCCAATCCCAAAGGGAGTGAAGACCCATACCGCCACCAAAAGAAGTGATGATTTAGATTAAATGTAGCACATATTTTTGAATTTAAATAGATTTTTTTACAATGACAACACTAAATTGACCTATAACAATGATTTAAAAAGTTAAAATCTTGACATTCATTTAAGCATTCAATGTTAATTGACCTTATCCCCAAATTTCCTAAAAAAAAATATGAAATTAGCTACAAATTTTATCAATAGTTCCTTGCTAATCCTTCAAAAAAAAACTCCTATTTAATTGTATATTGTTGTAATCCATCACTGAATGGGATTATCATGAGATTTTTCTGTTGAGCTGCAAAAAATTTTCTATCACTAATTACTTACTTTCTAGTAGTGAAAACTTGAATTGATTGGTTAACAAGATTACTATATCAGTGTTTTTCTCCACTGTCGACATGGATTTTAATCAGTTGAAATGTATAAACAACAAGTTACTCTTTAGAATTACATATTGTTATATTCATGGTTTTGATGATTGACAAAGTTATTCTTGATTTTGATACTTGACAAACTAATAAAAGGACTAGAAAAGCAATGAAATGTTGTTATTTGAAGATGCTAGTGATAGGGGGAACTAATAACGGAGATGCTGATGTCATGAAGAACTAATAAGAGACCTAACACTTCTAGCTGGTAGGAGAAACTGAAGAAGGGATAAATATTAATGATAGAAAAACTCTCTAAACATATTATTGTACTGATTGTCGAGTTGTTATCATCAAAAAGATAATTTTTTTGTACTCATGATTTTTATTATTAACAAACTCAGTTAAGGACTAGATTCATATTATGGATGTATTTATAACTTCATTAATCAAGAACTTCTAAAAAAAAATTTCTATTTCAAATATGTGCAGGAGATAGATGACATGAGAGTACTGTACTGGCACATGGGACATCTATTCCTAATGATTAACAAACTACATGAAGGGACCTGATACTGAGATGTTTGAATACGTGGTCAATTGGCATTTGACAATACTGCACGAGTGTGCGTGGATATCTTCTGAAAAATTTGATTCTCAAGAGAAACTATTTCTATTTCTCAGAGGGATATTGTTCCATAGGGATCAAATAAGAAATTAGGTCCACCAAACGTTAAATTTTCTGGGAGTCAATAGTACAACTGTCAACTGTACTTTTTGCACAAAAGTTTGTGCATGGTAGCAGAGGAGAATAATAGTTTTTTAGTCTTGACCAATGAGAAATATTCTAGAGTTTTACTCCTATTTTGTCCATATATATAGATCATTATGTGAGAGAAAAATCTAATTTTTGCACATCTTAAAATTCACATTCATTCAATCTCTATTGTTCTTTAGTTCAAAACTCTTACAATAAGGGACCTGTTCTCATCAACAGTTATTCTTAGTTCATTGTTGTTTAAGTCTTTGTAATTTGTGTTAAATTATAAATCTACTCCTATGTTATAGAGGATAGTAGATATTGAACTTTTCTATGTCTTTAGGTTGTATCGTAGTAACTAGAGTGAGTTAGCCACATCAATTAAAGTTTAGTCAAGTCGGATTCTCATCTTCTTTTTGGTGTTTTTTAGGTAGAGTTACCTAAGAGTGTCAACTAGAGTTAGTTGGCCTGAAGTGTGTAGTAGAGTTAGTGCACAAGTCTTGTAACAGAGGTGTTACAAAGTAGATAGGACAAAGAGTTTAATCCTTATGTTTTTCTTGGGTAGAGTTACCTAGGAGTATCAACTAGAATTAGTTGATTCGAAGTGTGTAGTAGAGTTGTTGCACGAGTCCTGTAATAAAGGTGTTACAAGGTGGATAGGATTAAGAGTTAATCTTTATGATTACTTGCGTCTGTAATCACAATTGTTTGAAGTTAGTGAAGTTGTTGGAAGATCCTACGAGGTAGGTTATGATTTTCTCCTCCCTTGAGAAAGGAGGTTTCTACATAAATATTGCGTATTATTTACCATTCTTGCATCTAACTTCATTACTTTAATAAGCAGTTGTATTTATCTGTCCCTTGGCTCGTGCTGGACGCATACAAGCCTTCATAAATACTCCTTAGTATGAATTTATGTTGGCACTATTCAAAATTTCAATATTTAAACGAAGTGTATATTTGATGCCAACTTTTTTATATATATTTTATATAATTTTTAAATACATAACTTTTATTTAAAAAACATAAAAAATCTTATATTCTACTATATAGAAAAGAGGTGGAAGCTGGTGGAGGTCGTGTTGCCAGCTTACGCTGCTTTTCTTTATAATTTCTTATTTCATTTGTTTTAATTTATTTATCTTATTTTTTAATAAATATATTTTTAAAAATTACATAAAATTATTTTAAATTGTAATAATTAATGACTTTAAAAAATTAAAAAATATATAAAAATTTAATTAACTTTCAAAATTCTATGAGTGTTACATAAATTGTGATAGACGAAGTAACATATATAAAATATAGATTATTTGAAAATGACATAAAAAGTATCATGAATCCCAATAACAAACAACTTAAAATATTTAGCGACATATAAAAATTTTAATGTATTCTTCAAATACTATCACATTTATATAAGATAGAAGAAGTAACATATATTATTTAAAAAATATAATTAGTAGCAAGTACTACATAATACTTAAAAATTTAAAATATGTAAAAATTATATATAAGAAATTTGATTGAGTCTCTTAATTCCATCAGTGTTACATAAATTGAGACAAAGTGAGTAGCATATATTATGTGAAAGTTATGTAGAAGTATTTAAATTAAAACAATTAACAATTTAAAATATTTAAAAATCATACAAAAATCCTAAAATTATATAAAGAATTTAGTTGACTTTCTAAATTTTATTAGTGTCAAGTAAAATGAAACGGTGAGAGTAATATATATTTTCTGAAATCTATTAAAAAATTTATATATTATTATAATCAATAATTTAAAAATTATATAAAAAAATTTATTGACTCTCCAAAATTTATGTATCATAAAAAGGGTAGCATATATTGGCCCGTGCAAGCAAATGTTTATATCTAGTAAAAACAGAAATTGAAACAAGAGGAAATAATAATGTGTTGCTTTTATATTATTTTATTTGCATGTACAGGAGGGATGAACAAAAATGGAACTTTTCATTTAAATGCATCTGTCTCCGAATCTGTTTTTCTTTTACAAAAAAAAAAAAAAAAAAAAAAATGCTTTATGTAAAAGGAATTGCTTTTCTGATATAGATAATAAATATATTTTCTTTTGTTGAGAATCATAATTTTTTTTAGCTTGGTCTGGTTCTTCTTTATCTTGACTGTCATTTAATCATTTCAGACGCTGAGATCGAAGCACTTTTTTTGAATCTTTACATGTTTATAATGTACAGTACTGAAAGTCGACTTTGATTTATTCGTTAGTATATCCATCTTACATATTTATTTATTTAAGATATTTATGAATGTGAAGTCTAACTTACTGGGGATAGGGTGGGCGTCATTGCATCTACTTTTTCGGGTTTTGAAAATTCTTTTTTTTTGGGTCAAATCGTAAATTTTTTCATTTAACCAAAAGTGCAAAATTACAAACATGCCAGTCTTTTTGGACCCAGACTGGCTACTCATAATCCTATAAGTTTAAACTTTGCAGTCTCAAAGTTGCTTACATTATATCTAAACTAGCTTTAATAAGATAAAGACATACAACTAATCAGCTAGCTAGGATACATGTTCATTTGTTGTAGCTTTGGTCCCCATTTAGGATGATGACCTGCAATATGGAGTTGCAATGCCATTTCACGAAGTTTTTGTGTAGTCTCTTTTGCCTGATTTCTGAATCATCTAGCATTTCTTTCAGCCTAGATTTGATAAACTACTGCAGCATAGCAGAATCCAAGCAATCCTGCTTGAGGTCTATTATTACTGATCTTCTTAGTTAGCCATGCCATTTCCTGGTTCCAGCCTCCTCTGATCCTTCTGTAGCCTAGCCACTTTAAGAGCCTTGTCCATATGCTTGAAGAATATGGACAATCAAAGAATAGGTGGTCAGGAGTTTCCATTATCTGTCCTTTACACAGCACACAGTCTATAGTCACTGTTTTCCCCACTGTAGTATTCTATCAACAGTATTCAACCTGCTATGCAAAGCTAACCACAAAATGAATTTCTGCCTGGGGAGTTGACCTTGAACTAACACGAGTCTGCTCCTTTCAACTTTGGGATGCTGAGGCATCATTCCCAAGTAACTCTTTTTATTGTAGTATCCTGTAGGCCTACTATATACTTGCAGCTTGGTTGGTATAGTGCCTGCCCCTTCAAGCCATTTTCTAGCATCAATTATCTTCCTGACTAACCAGCTTGCTTGCTTTGGGGTTTGAATTGTATCAATACTGTTGGACTTTATATAGTAAGCATGGATCCAGAGAACCATAGTCTTATCTTGTTTTTGTTCCACTGCCTATAATGGCTTGCAAATTGCTGCCCTATTCCATCTAATGAGGTCAATGAAATTTAAGCCACCTGTTGTTTTGGGCATACAAATTATTTCCAAAGCAACTAGAGCCTTCTTTGAGCACTTATTACTACCAGTCCATAAGAAAGTCCTACACACTGTAGTCACTAGTGTTAGGATCTTCTTAGGGAGGAGAAAAATCTGGGCCCACTAAGTTTGCATTTCAAAGAGAACACTCTTAACTAGCTGAAGTCTACCACTGTAGGATAACAGTTTTAAAAGACCAATATTTAACTCTTGCTATGATCTTCTTCACTATTGGCATACACTGCTGGAATGATAACTTTTTAGTTGACAAGGGCACTACTAGGTACTTGAAAGGAAAAGAACCCAAGGATAGACCTAAATCAGTCAGCATTTTGTCTCTAAATTCATCTTCTACCCCAGCAATATATAGTGGACTTTTCTCCATATTGGCATGAAGACCTGACACTTCAGAGAATTGCTGGAATGCATTGAACAACAATTTAATTGATATATCATTAGCCCTACAACTCATTAGCAGGTCATCAGAAAAAAAATATGAATAATACCTAACTTTTCACACCTTGGATGGTAATTGAATTGTAGATTATGCCTTACTTATTGAAAATTTCTATGAAGGTACTCCATAGCTAGGACAAATAAATAGAGAGACATGGGATCTCCTTGTCTCAGTCCCTTTTTTGCTTGAAACTGTGGAGTCAACCCACCATTAATTCAAGGATGCTTCTACCTTCAATAAAGGCTGACTGAATAGAGCTGACCAGAAAATCCACCACTGTTTTGGGTCTAGCAGTCAATATTTTAGCAATCAGTTTATATAAGGTAGCGCAGCAAGCAATTGGTCTATATTCCTTTTCATAAGATGGGGAAGAAACTTTTAGGAAAAGGGTAATTGTAGTAGTGTTGACACCTTTCAATAGTTTACCATTTTCAAAAAATTGAATTATTCCAGTAATCACCTCTTCTCCTATAACAGACCAATAAGTTTTGAAAAATTCAGCATTGTAACCATCAATACCTGGGCTTTTGTCAATAGGGAGATCCTTCCGAGCTTGTTCTACTTCTTTTCTAGTTACTGGAGATAGCAGTTGTTCTTTTTGGAGCACTATAAGGCAAGGTCCATCTCTTTCTACTCTCAAATCAATTCTAGGAAGGGTAGGTGTTGTTGTGCCCAGTAGACTTTAAAAAAACTAGATAAACTTTTGTTGGACTAGTGCAGGGTCTGAGAGATTAATCCCTTGCTAATTATATATTGAAGCTATTCTATTTCTTGCTTGCCTTACCTTCAAATGAGCAACGAAATATTTGGAGTTCCTATCACCAAGCTTAATCCAGGTGGCTCTGGATTTTTGCTTCAGTTCTCTTTCATAGGCCTCCTCCCATTTCTCTAACTCTTGAAGGATAATCCTTTCTTGAGTGCAGCTGCTTTGATCTCTAGGCTAATATACGTAATTTTCTCCGGATTTTATACATAACATGCCCTTGTATTTGCATATTCCATACGTCTTCCATCATGCCTTTGAATTTGTCCTGATGTAGCATTACATTTAGTAGCCTAAAAAGTTTTCTTAAATATGAATGTTGGGTTTTAGTAGTCAGCAGTACTGGTGAATGATCAGAACAACCCGGTTCAACATATTCTGCCTCAATGTAATTATAGTGCTAAAACCGATATTTATTCCCAAACACCCAGTCAATGTGTGAATAAATTCTAGCCACTCCATCTCTTTTATTACACTAAGTCATATGTCTCTCCATGCACAACATTTGTCCCATCTCTATCTCATCCAAGTAGTCTTGAAAGTATTTAGTTTCTTGGGGAGTGACCAACTCTCCATTCAGTCTATCAGAGTGTGACAACACTGCATTGAAATCCCCTAGTATAATCCAAGGCTCATTACATTGCTTGGCTAAAGACTTCAAGTGGCTCCACAGACTCCTTTCAGTCATAGTATTATGTCCATAAATAAAAGTCATGTTGTTGTAAAAGGTAGTGTCTATATCTTCAACTTTGCAATGTATTAAATGTGCTGCAGTATCTATCACAGTAACCTTAACCTTTTTCCCCCTCTGCAATAACAATAACCTACCATTCAAAGTAGTAGGATAAT
Source organism: Capsicum annuum (assembly GCF_002878395.1). Lineage (NCBI taxonomy): Eukaryota > Viridiplantae > Streptophyta > Magnoliopsida > Solanales > Solanaceae > Capsicum > Capsicum annuum. Next base: position 142,931,343 of record NC_061118.1, read on the forward strand.
CTGTAAAAATATTCCATTCCTTGCAACACACTTTCTTTAATATATCAGCATTATGAGCCTGTATTTTTGTTTCTAAAACACCTATTATATCCACCTTATACTTTAGCAGAAAGGCTTTTAGTTCCTTCTGCTTAAAGGGCTTATTTAGCCCTCTAATGTTCCAGGCACTTATTATCATTTAGAAGCCCCTAATCAGGTGATTTAGCCCTGTTTAGCGCTTCAATTTGCTCCTTTGGTATAGTCCTCTGTGTTACCTTTTCTCCTTCTGAAGTTGCTGACTTCCCATCGGGCCCTTGATGTGTACAGTTCAAATTCTCACCAATGTCACCACCTTTCTTATTATTCTGCAAAGTAGTCTCTTGGACATTTATCTTGGTATTTTGAGGCAACTACATATGTTTGAATCTTCTTTTTCTGGGAGCTTGGGGTCTGATTAACTCTGGTTCTATTCTTGGTTCATTCTTTTCCTATGTGTAGGCACCTTGTTCATGATCCCACTTCTCACAGTCAGGGCATGCTATAGGATGCCAATCATAATCCACTTGTTGAGTTCGGATCGAACCTTCCTCTTCAATATAGATTTCTGTGGGTAGAGCCTGAGTTACATCCACTTCTATAAAGAGTCTCATAAATGAGTTACGTTCAATCTCTGCAGTCAATCGATTGGCACAAATTGGCTTCCCAATTTTGCTAGCAATTCTACTCAAATTCTCCTTTGACCAATAATAAACTTGAAGCCCTAGTAATGTAACCCATAGAGGAACAATTTGCAGCATCTCAGGAGTAAATTTAAAGTTCTTCTCCCAAATCCTCTAAATCATAGGTCTGTTATTATATGTATAAGGGCCATTTTGCAGAGTTTAGGAATTATCTTCAGTTGTGGCAAATAAGAATATGAAATAACCCTCATCATGGTGATAAACCCTAGGTGCTTCCACATAATTCCACACACTATAGACAAATTTGATTATATCCTTAAAGCTTGGAGTAGCCCCATTACATGTCCTATTAGAGCATTTTCCAATTTATGACACTCAGCTTTCACCTCCGTTGAACTAATTTATACCACCTTTCGACCATCTTTCATTATAGGGGGAATGTAAGTGAGTTGCAAGCCATTTTGGATCTGATGATTACCTTCAATTGGAATTTATTTTACTGGAGGTGGCAAGGTTACTTCCACATGTGGAGTAATAAAGCTTAGCTTCCGCACCGTATTTGAGATCACAGGTTCGTCTTCCGATCGATTCTTCGAGATGTTGGCTTCATCATTAGGCACTAGAATCATCGTCTCAATCTTTTCCTTTACTAGTAACCAGCTACCCCGTTTCAATAGGGCAAGAATGTGGAGTAGACCAGCATCAGGTGTTATTGTTCGTCCTTGGTGTTCTTTAGCAGTAGTATCCAAACCTTCCGGCATCACTGGTGACTTTGCTGTTGTCTTCCTCGTCTTGCCATCACGTCAGGGTGCAAGTTAGCACGTGTTACATAACATGCACCAAGAACCATCTATATATAGTGTTATTTTAAAATAAATTATTGATAATGATGATGATAAATTTGACCTCAACAATATAAAGTGGGGGCAAATCTACAATATATTACAAAGTTCAAGGGCAATATAGAAATTAACTTGTATGCATCGTCAGTGCAAACAAAAATTACACAATAAGCTTATTTTTGGTATGCTATTAAACATTATAACACATATTATTAATATTTAAATAAAATTAAAGAAAAATGTCTTATAAGGTAATTTGCACTCTAAATTAGTTTTATAGAATTTGCGCAGGATTTACTTACCAAAAATAGGAAAATCTCTTTCATCATTCTTCATCATCCTATGCTTCAACACCATTGAAGGAGTTGACATTCACCAAATATTGTTGGTTGTATTTTTATTTGTCAAAGTTAGTTACTCTTCCATTCCACTATTGTACAATTTCACAAAAGTAACATGCTCTAATGTAAAACAAATTTAAAGTCGATTCGCATTATTTATGTTGGTGTAATATACCACAAATTACAATAATTATTACAACTGAAATAAAATGAAGTAAATAAGATATCTTCTTCTTGGTTGAGGTGCGGATATCTCACTCTCTTTAAGGAGATTCAAGCCCACTCTGACATAATCTACACCGATCCAACAGTACATCTTTTGACTTGTCCCCTTCAGGAAATAACAGCCCATTAATGATTTATAATTCAAGCAACTTTGGATTAGTTGAAGAGTCCAAATCTCCACCATAAGAACACCTTTCTTCAACATATAAAAGTCTCTTTTTTATTGTGAATATAGTTAAAAACTTAGAATATTTTCTTTATCTAAACTCTTTCTTTCACTAATATAATTAATCTCTTTTGTATAGTGAATATAGTTGGAGACTTAGAATATTTTTCTATGTCTCAACTCTCTCTTTCACTACCACACATAATAATATTGTTCTACACTTATCATTTTTTTATTGTCACTCACAATGTACTACCGTCCATCTCTACATCACAAGGAAGAAACACCACTATTTATAAGTGAGCAACTCATCCTTGTATTGAATAGGAAGAATATGGTGTAGTAAAGTGGGTACATGAATGGTCTTTAGGTTAAAAATGTTACAAGAGTTACAAGAGTAATGAGGTAGACTAATGGTAGAAATTACAAGAACTAAATGTCATATTCTACCATAAAATAATGAGTGAAATAAAGTGTTAGTGATTATAAAATTTACACAAAATAAATACACATTTTTACTATTAATAATATTCCACTAACATGTATTGTGCATTGGAGAAGTGCAACCATCAATATCACACATTGTCTATTTGAGATAATGCAATTGAAAATATTAAATGCACTAACATTCCCCCACTCATTTTAATATTCATATAAGAGAGTTCACCAAGTTAGTTAAAGGGATAATATTGTGAATCATGAAGGTGTGCTCCGCATTGTACCTCCACTTAGTAAAACAGTAAACTTTACTCAAGAGTTGGTAGTGGTCTCAGACTTGAACTATGACTGCTTAAGGGAAATAAAGTATCACTGCTTACGCACAACAATCTAGGTGTTGACATAAGTTTTAATAGTCATCACATTATGGCTGTGTGCTATCTCGATTTTTCATGAGTGTTTTTAAGAAGAAGCCTCATTCTCATAGGAAGCGGACTACTTCCACACTCACATAGGTGAAATCTATCAAGGGTGGTCCTGTAATTTTGACACCCCATTCATATGAGATACAGAATTTCATTAAGAGCTCTTTGACTCAAACTTCATAAATCATTACAGGAATAATGCACTCATATCATAGGAAGGATTAAACAATAGTGCATCCCACACCAAGTCATCATATGATTCGTTCTTCCCATTAAACCTTGTTATAGGATCTCTAGTCCCCAGGTTGGGTTTTCTCATATATGACTCATGATTTTTTATAGGATTTCTTCCTCCCCTCGATGCATTTCAAACTCTTTATCTTTCCAAGGCCTTGATTAATTCATCTGCAAGATTATCACAAAGTTAACACAATTAATATTGGTATACCATTGATCAATATGATCTTACAGTATAGTGTTTTTCTCCTTATGGTCTAGGTTTACGATTATAATAACTGTTTATACTTTACTAATAAATTTTGGTGTTATCACAATAACTCAAAATTAGAGAAATTAATTTCTCAACATAAAATGATTGATCAATTCACTTTTTTACTAGCTGAAGTTAAAATAGTTAGTTCAACCTCAATGATTGAGTTAGCAAATCATAACTTATTTCTTCATTTCAGTAAATAGCACCAAGTTATTTTTTCATTTGCATGAAAATTACTTTTAAGTACAATAAAATTTATTTTAATAAAACAAATCATAAATTTTTTTACCAAGTAAATATACCTGATTTGCTTGTGTAACCTGCTTAAGTACTTTTACACAATTTCAGGAGTGCAACTAGCCACATATCTCATATTTTGTTACGCTAGTAAACTCCTTTTTTTTCACACCACTTTCACATGTTGAATCAAAAGGAGTTGCATGGTTCATACAATCAAAAAAATTGTATTTCATAGTTTTTCTTTTTCACTATAATGTGACTGCCAAGGAAAAGTTCATCATATGATTTAGGTATTTTTTATTCCAGGAATGAAATTTATCTCACCCAAATATTTAATGTCAAATTTACTATCCAATTTATCTTTTATTTTATACATGCATATTAGAGCCAAAAACATCAATAAATATACAAATAGTAACATGTTATTTATTCCAAGACTAATATATGCACTTGTAACTTTTTTAAAGCATTCTCGAAAATACAAAAATTATATTTTTCATGGTGATTTTTCTCATTTCATTAGCCCCCGCTATTTTGAGACTTTAAGATAATAAACTTTCATGAAAAGTATCATTTTATTCATGAAAAATAAGAGATAAATTTTTACCTTTCCTCTGCGACAAGTTGAAAAGTTTTTACCTTTCCTCCGCTTGAGTTGAGGAATAGAAAAATCCTTTATGTGATTATCTCTTTCCATCCATCTTTTGAGATCTCTCATCTTGATATCTGCGATTTTTCTAACTAGAATAAAATTTGAATCTCCTTAAAATTGTTGGTGTCATATACCATAAATTACAATAATTATTACAGTTGAAATAAAATGAACAAAACTGACGAAAATATGATAATCTTCTTCTTGGCTGAGGCGCGGATATCTCGCTCTCTTTAAGGAGATTCAAGCCCACTGCGGCATAATCTACACCGATCCACTAATATATCTCTGGATTTGTTCCCTCCAGGATACAACAACTCATCAGCTATGTATAACTCAAGTAGCTCCGGATTAGTTGAAGAGTCAAAAGCTCCACCATAAGAATACCTTCCTTCAACATATAAAAGTATATTTTTTATTGTGAACATAGTTAAAGATTTAGAATATCTTCTTTGTCTCAACTCTTTCTTTCACTAATATAATTACTCTCTTTTGTATAGTGAGTATAGTTGGAGACTTAAAATATTTTTCTACATCTTAATTTTCTCTTTCACTACTACACATAATAATATTTTTCTACACTTATCATTATTTTCATGTCACTCACAATGTACTACCATTTATCTCTACAACACAAGGAAGAGACACCACTATTTATAAGTGAGCAATTCATCCTTGTATTGAATATCATAGTAAAGTGGGTAGATGAATGGTCTTTAGGTTACAAATATTACAAGAGTTACAAGAGTAATGGGGTAGACTACTGGTAGAAGTTACAAGAACTAAATGCCACATTCTACCATAAAGTAATGAGTGAAATAAAGTGTTAGTGGTTATAAAAGTTACACAAAATAAATACACACTTTTGCTCTTAATAATATTTCACTAATATGCATTGTGCATTGGAGAAGTGTAACCATCAACATCACACATTGTCTATATGAGATAATGCACTTTAATATATTAAAATGCACTAACAATTTAGATAGTTGATACTATGCATTGCTGATAGAAAGGTCAATTGAGATTTTATTCTATTTTTTTTGTTTCCACATAAATTAGTTCTAATTTGTTCATATGTATGTTGTATTATAGAAGCTGGCAGTTGTGAATTTTTTTTCACTACTTAAGCAATTTTTTTTCACTGGTTGAGCAATATTATAGTTGTTGTATTACAGAAGCTGACAGTTTTTGTCATGATTATGCTTGTAAAACAGATGCATTATTGTCACGACCCGAACGAAGGCCTGGTCGTGACGAGCATTTCGAACTATGGAGGCCCGAAACATCCCTATCTGTCTGGTAATCATGCACCTAATTCATATGATCAAAGTAATGCGGAAAAACACAATAATTCGGAAACATGGTCATAAATATGAAAAGAAACAATAACGGGAAGATAAGGTTCGCTCAACATCAATTAACCTCTAAACAACTATCTGCGAAAATCTCTAACAAATGAATGAGTCAAGTAACCGTATATAAATTGGGACAAGGCCCTCAGTAGGCCCCAAAACTGAATATAAGATAAAAGGACCCCAAAACTGAATATAAGATAAAAGGACTGCAGGACATAAGACCTTTCGAAACATAGAAGGCTTACCACTTGTCTCTGCAACTCTGTCTGAATAATCTACTGATTCTCTTGACCCCTAGACTGGGCCTCTGAACCTGAGAGGTTGGAGAGGGAAGAGGGTCAGCACAAAATTACTGGCACACAGAGATATCAAAACAAAGCATAATATTTTTACAAAATATAGTTGAGAGCCATTATAAAGAAATTTCGTATCAAACCATTTGAAAGCACATGAGTGTAATGCAATAGTTTTCTCAACAATCAATGAAATGCAACTGAGTTAGGTGGAATACCCTACATAATTTACACCAACTGTCTAACCTCGGTTTCCATTGAAATTTGAGTATAAGTGAGGGAGAGATACACAAGATCACATAGCATGGTGTCTCGACCCAATGGTAGGGTCCAAGATCACTTAGCCCGGGCTCCTACCTATAGTCCCAATTTGGGAATGACATGAAGTCAAGTACACAAGATCACTTATCCTGGGACCAATATTCTGTGTCGGCAAACACGTTTTCCAGCGATGAGCCCTTATATCTCAACCGCCTTCTTCGGGCATCCACCTTTCTCATGTAAAATCAATGCATTCAAATTTTATCTTATTCAATCACATATTATATTCTGTAGGGTATCGTCATACCCGACTTGCAAGTCATCAATATCACATCCACATATGCATAATCATGTAAAAACCAAGGTGCCTCATCATTTACAAGTGGTGCACAATATTTATTTCAAATTCATGCTTTCTTTTGTTGATCACAATATAATATGGAGTATCGAAACATTATCATGGGAATTTGAAAATAATTTATCAGTTATATTTATCAAACTTCCATGGAAAATCTCAAATCACATATGCATGGTTTCAACCATTGAAGTATATAGGCAAACAATTTCCATGACATAAAGAAAATGACTTAGAAATCATATTGAAAGCAAGTTATTAGCATTTGATTGAAAACCCCCATTTAAAAGCATGCATGTTCATAAAAACTACACCCATGAGATTTTAGGATAACCCCACATACCTCTATTTTCAAGGATAATAGATGTTTCTTGAAGCTTGTGGATTGGTGATTCCGAATATGTAATTATCTTTGAAAACCTATGGTCAAATCTTGAACTATTTGGGTTTTTATTTTGAAACCCTAAGGAGAATATTTGAGCACTTTTGATGAATGAATATGTATTTTGGGGTCCTTGGAACTAAATCTCGTGTTTTAGGGCTAAGTAAGGGTGGAAAAGGACCACTTTGTCCCCAACACGGAGTGTTTAAGTCACTAGATTTCTTTACATAGGCGCCGCCCATCCCATTGCCTATGTTTACATAGGCACCTAGTATATAGCCTATTTTTACATAGGCGCCGCCTAGGCTATCGCCTATAACACATAGGCGCCGCCTAGGCTATTTCCTATGCTTTCCAGTGGCCATGGGCGATTGGTTAGGCGACGCTTCTCACTTTGAAGGGCCATAACTTCTTACTTGGGTGTCAGATTTTAGCCAAATTGGTATCGTTGGAAAGCTAACTCGAATGCCTATCATTTGACACATAGTAGTATTCCTAATTCAACATATACAGAGAGTTATGGTTGATGGAAGCTGACACACTTTACAACGTCCACTAAAACTTAGTCGATCGAAATAGTTTCAACTCGTCCTTGAGTTGAAGGACCTCTATGGTCTAAATTCAAGCTTGAGTGGATTCACATGCTACACAATAATTAACATGCCGTATTGTCATAGGATTTTATGGCTTCAGGATTAACAACGCATCAAAATCATGGTCTATATTGTAGCCCAAATTGCGGGGCGTTACATTATTCCCCTTTAGGATCATTCATCCCCGAATGATGATGCAAGACACAGACAGACACGATTTCAAGCATAATAAAGGACTAGGAAAGATAAGATAGGAATAGTACCTTCTGTCTCCTCTTCCATCAAAGCAAACAAATTGGGATATCTAATTCTCATGTCATCTTCTAACTCCCAAGTTGCTTCTTCGACTTTCTGATTCCTCTACAGTACCTTTACTAAGGCTATCTCTTTGCTCCTCAGCTTTCAAACTTGGCGATCTAAAATTTCAACGGGCTCTTCTTCATCAGACAAGGAGTCTATCACTTTGATACCCTCTACTGGCAATACTATAGAATGATCTCCAATGCATTTCTTCAATATGGATACATGGAATACCGAATGAATGAAACCCAAACTTACAGGCAATTCTAACTCATATGCAACTGTACCAATCTTTTTTAAAATCTGATATGGCCCTACATTACGAGGGCTCAATTTACCTCTTTTTCCAAACCGCATAACTCCTTTCATAGGAGAAACCTTGAGAAACACCCAATCACTAATTTCAAACTCTAGTTCTCTTCTCTGAACATCGGCATAGGACTTCTGACAACTTTGAGCAGTCTTGAGTCATTCTCTAATGATCTTTACTTTCTCCATCGCCTGATGAACAAGATCAGGCCCATACAACTGAGTCTCACCCACTTCATACCATCCTATCGGAGACCTACATCTCCTCCCATACAAAGCCTCAAAAGGGGCCATCTTGATGCTAGCATGGTAGCTATTATTGTAAGCGAATTCAACCAATGGTAGGTGATCTACACAACTACCTTTGAAATTAATGACGCATGCCCTCAACATATCTTTGAGGGTTTGAATGGTACGCTCAGCTTGCCCATCCGTGTGAGGGTGGAAAGCTGTGCTCAAATTCACTTGTGTACCTAAACCCTTCTGAAAGGATCTCCAAAACTAAGATGAAAACTGCGTACCTCTATCGGATATAATGGACACTGGTGCCCCATTCAATCGAACTATCTCCTCAATGTAAATCTTAGCATAAACCTCTCTCGAATAATTAGTCCTCACAGGCAAAAAGTGGGTTGACTTGGTTAATCGGTCTACAATCACCCATATAGAATCATACTGGTTTTGGGATCTCGGAAGTCTTGTAATGAAGTCCATATTTATTATCTCCCACTTCCATAAAGGCAGGGATATCTCTTGGGAAGTACCACCTGGCCTCATGTGTTCTACCTTCACTTGTTGACAGTTCAAACACTTGGACACAAAATCAGCTACATCACGTTTCATGTTATTCCACCAATACAAGGTTTTCAGATCCTGGTACATCTTAGTAAAGCCTGGGTGAATGGCATATCTCAAAGTGTGCGCCTCATTAAGGATTCTTTCCCGTAGCCCATCGACATTTGGAACGCATAACCTACCCTGAAATCTCGGAATACCATCACCACCAATTTTAAATGACATAAACTTTTGTTGATCCACATCTTTCTTGATTTGCACCAAGATGGGATCTTTAACCTGCTTCTCCTTAACTTCAACACAAAGAGATGACTTAGCTAACTCATGAACAATCATCCCTCCATCTTTGGAATCTAAGAGTCGCACTCCAAGATTTGCAAGGCGGTGAATATCTCTCACCATCTCTTTCTTTCCTTCTTCTACATGAGAAAGGCTGCCATAGACAACCTGTTGAGGGCGTCGGCTACAATATTTGCCTTGATCGGATGGTAATGTAGACTCATATCGTAGTCTTTCAAAAGCTCCATCCAATGCCTCTTCCTGAGGTTCAATTCTTTCTGTGAGAAAACATACTGTAAACTCTTATGGTCAGTATAAATATCAACATGCACTCCATAGAGATAGTGCCTCTAGATTCTAAGTGCAAACACCACAGTTGCTAACTCCAAGTCATGAGTGAGGTAATTGCACTCATGCACCTTTAACTGCCTAGATGCATAAGCTATCACCTTACCACGCTGCATCAATACATAACCAAGTCCCATACAAGACGCATCACAATAAACCACAAAATCATCTACACCCTCGGGAAGGGTCAAAACATGAGCAGTAGTCAGCTTGCCCTTCAATTTCTCAAAACTATTTTCACACAAGTCAGACCACACAAACTTCATCTTTTTCTGAGTCAGTTTAGTAAGTGGAGCATCTATGGAAGAAAAACTCTCTACGAACCTTCTGTAATACCCCACCAAACCCAAGAAGCTCCAAATATCGGTTGGAGTCATGGGTCTGGGCCATTTTTTTGCTGCTTTAACTTTCTGGGGATCCACTCTTATCCCGTCACTGGAAACAATATGCCCAAGGAAGGCAATAGCATCTAACCAGAATTCACACTTAGAAAATTTGGCATACAGCTGATGATCCTTAAGGGTCTGAAGGATAATTTGGAGGTGATTGGCATGATCCTCTTTGCTCTTAGAATAGATTAGAATATTATCAATAAATATAATAACAAACAAGTCAAGAAACTGATGGAACACTCTATTCATAAGATCCATGAAGGCTGTAGGGGCGTTAGTCAACCCGAAGGACATGACTAAAAAATTATAGTTACCATATCGGGTTCGGAAGGCTGTCTTGGGTATGTCTGACTCCCTAACTTTCAACTGATGATAACCCAAGCGAAGGTCTATTTTTGAAAAACACTTGGCACCCTGAAGCTGGTCAAAAAGGTCGTCAATCCTAGGAAGAGGATATTTATTTTTAATCGTGACCTTATTCAGCTGACGCTAGTCTATGCACATCTGAAGGAACCCATCCTTCTTTTGCATGAAGAGCACGGGTGCATCCCATGGGGAAACACTAGGACGAATAAAACCTTTGTTTAGGAGGTCTGCAAGCTGTTTCTTTAACTCTTTTAGTTCCGCGGGAGCCATTCTATATGGCGGAATAGAAATAGGACAAGTGTCTAGCAACACATCAATGCCAAAATCTATCTCCCTATCAGGGGGTATCCCTAGGAGATCTTCGGGAAAGACTTTTGGGAATTCATTCACTACAAGGACTGACTGCAGAGGAAGGTTTCCAACTTTTGAATCTTTTACTTGGATTAGATGATACATAAAACCTTTGGAGATAAGCTTTCGGGCTCTAAGATAAGAGATAAAGTGACCTCTAGGTTCCACAAAAATCTCTGCCCATACAATTGGTGTCTCATTCGGGAAAGAAAAAGTGACCTTTCGAGTTCTGCAATCAAGGGTGGCATAACACGAATGGAGCCATTCCATCCCAAAGGATGGCATCAAAATCTATCATATCCAGTTCTATAAGGTCTGCCACAGTTTCTGTACTATGAATAGACACGACACAATTTCTATACACCCTTCTAGCAACAACAGAAAAACCTACAGAAGTAGAAACAGAGAAGGTTTTACAATAACTTTGGGCTCAAACCCGAAACCAACAGCCACATAAGGGGTCACATAAGATAAAGTAGACCCGGGATCAAGCAATACATAAACATCATGAGAAAAGATTCATAACATACCGCTGACAACATCTGGTGAAGCTTCCACCTCCTGGCGATTAGTCAAAAAATATAACCGGTTGCGATCGCTTCCGGCAGCTGAAGGGGCACCCTTAGGAAAAGGAGTTGTGGAGACGGCTTGGGCCTTAGCCCCCCTCCCCCCCTACATTTACTCCAGCAGAAGGACAATCTCTCTGAAAGTGACCCACTTTACCATAAGTATAGCAGTTTTTCCCCTCAAACCAGCACCTTCCTAGATAATTCCTTTCGAAAACCTCACACCACGGATAAGTATGACGCTGCTGGGCCATACTGCCCTGAGAATATGTACCTAGAGCTTTGGACCCATGAGGAGTCTGAAAACTCTGAGTTTTTTTGTCTGTCAGTGGTTTGGGTGTTGGGGCACTGGCTGCTGACTGTGTATTATTCCAAAACTTCTTCTTTTTCAACCACTTATTACCCCAGTTGCCACTCTGCAGCTGACTCTAGTACTGGTCTGCAGATCTAGCTCTCTTAGCCTGTCTGTCTTTCTCTCTAAATTCAGCAATATTTTTCTTCTTCTCTTCCACCTGCTGCATATGAACAGTCAGTCGAGCAAAGTCTAACTCCTTATTCAACATAGCCCCCTGGTAATCAAGTACCAGGTTATCAGCAAGGCCAGATGCAAATTTCCTTATCCGAGCTCTCATATTACTAGTCAACTCTGGTACGTAGCGGGCTAGTTTATTAAACTTCAAAGTGTACTCCTGGACACTCATACTGCCCTGCTTCAGATTCATAAACTCTTTTTCTTTGGTCTCTCTCAACTCCAGAGGAAAGAATCGATCAAGAAAAGCTTCCACAAATTCGCCACAAACTGTGGGCTCAGCACTTTCACCTTTTTCATTTTCCCAGTCGGCATACCACTGATTCACAACGTCCTTGAGCTGATAGGTTGCTATCTCCACCCCTTCAACCTCATCCACATGCATCACCTTAAAGATCTTTTCTATATCATCCACGAACACCTGTGGATATTCCTCCACCTTGATGCCAGTGAATTTAAGTGGGTTTATCTTCATGAAATGTCCGACTCTAGTAGCTTCAGACGTAATAGATGCAGAACAAACACCTTTTGATCGTTGAGCCTGGTTAGCTACCAACTGTGTTAGCATATGAATAGACCATCTGAATTCTGCATTTGAAATATCTCCCTGAGCAGTTGGGGGACGGTTGGCATTAGTCCGTAGAGCCCGAGGTGGAATGGTCGGGACTGGAGGGACTCTCGAAGTACGAACAAATTCTGAAGTATGAGCCCTATTATGGGTCCACATCCCATGGGTGGCACGGACCTCATCTACCTGAGCATTCTGATCGATGATACGACGTGGAGGCATAACTGTGTTTCTGAAACAAAAGTGATCATTGATTAGGGGACAGTTCAGACCCTGAAGCACAAACTAAATCACAAACAAGGGAAAAATTTCCTGAGCGCCTAGCAGCCTCCTGCTTATAAGTGTGGCGTGCTACATACCCATAAATAATACTCTACCTGGAGCGATTTCACAGATACCCTGGGATCATGAACCGTGCTTTGATACCAAGTTTGTCATGACTCGAACGAAGGCCTGGCCTTGACGAGCATTTCGAACCATGGAGGCCTAAAACACCCCTATCTGTCTAGTAATCATGCACCTAATTCATATGATCAAAGTAATACGGAAAAACACAATAATTCAGAAACATGGTCATAAATATGAAAAGAAACAATAACGGGAAGATAAGGTTCCCTCAATATCAATTAACCTCTAAACAACTGTCTCCGAAAATCTCTAACAAATGAATGAGTCAAGTAACCGTATATAAACTGGGACAAGGCCCTCAGTAGACCCCCAAAACTGAATATAAGATAAAAGGACTGCAGGACATAAGACCTTTCGAAACATAGAAGGCTTACCACTTGTCTCTGCAACTCTGTCTGAATAATCTACTGATTCTCTTGACCCCTAGACTGGGCCTCTGAACCTGAGAGGTTGGAGAGGGAAGAGGGTCAGCACAAAATTACTGGCACACAGAGATATCAAAACAAAGCATAATATTTTTACAAAATATAGTTGAGAGCTATTATACAGAAATTTCGTATCAAACCATTTGAAAGCACATGAGTGTAATGCAATAGTTTTCTCAACAATCAATGAAATGCAACTGAGCTAGGTGGAATACCCTACATAATTTAAACCATCTAACCTCGGTTTCCATTGATATTTGAGTATAAGTGAGGGAGAGACACACAAGATCACATAGCATGGTGTCTCGACCCAATGGTAGGGCCCAAGATCACTTAGCCCGGGCTCCTACCTATAGTCCCAATTTGGGAATGACATGAAGTCAAGTACACAAGATCACTTAGCCTGGTACCAATATTCCGTGTCGGCAAACACATTTTACAGCAATGAGCTCTTATATCTCAAACGCCTTCTTCGGGCATCCACCTTTCTCATGTAAAATCAATGCATTCAAATTTTATCTTATTCAATCATATATCGTATTCTGTAGGGTATCATCATACCCGACTTACAAGTCATCAATATCACATCCACATATGCATAATCATGTAAAAACCAAGGTGCTTCATCATTTACAAGTGGTGCACAATATTTATTTCAAATTCATGCTCTCTTTTGTTGATCACAATATAATATGGAGTATCAAAACATTATCATGGGAATTTGAAAATAATTTATCATTTATATTTATCAAACTTCCATGGAAAATCTCAAATCACATACGCATGGTTTCAACCACTGCAGTATATAGGCAAACAATTCCCATGACATAAAGAAAATGACTTAGAAATTATATTGAAAGCAAGTTATTAGCATTTGATTGAAAACCCCCATTTAAAAGCATGCATGTTCATAAAAACAACACCCATGAGATTTTAGGATAACCCCACGTACCTCTATTTCCAAGGATAATAGATGTTTCTTGAAGCTTGTGGATTGGTGATTCCGAATATATAATTATCTTTGAAAACCTACGGTCAAATCTTGAACTATTTGAGTTTTTATTTTGAAACCCTAAGGAGAATCTTTGAGCGCTTTTGATGAATGAATATGTATTTTGGGGTCCTTGGAACCAAATCTCATATTTTAGGGCTAAGTAAGGGTGGAAATGGACCACTTTGTCCCCAACACGGAGTGTTTAAGTCAATAGATTTCTTTACATAGGCGCCGCCCATCCCATTGCCTATGTTCACATAGGCGTCGCCTAGGATATCGCCTATGCTTTCCAGTGGCCATGGGCGATTGGTTAGGCGATGCTTATCACTTTGAAGGGCCATAACTTCTTGCTCGGGTGTTGGATTTTAGTCAAATTGGTATCGTTGGAAATCTAAATCGAATACCTATCATTTGACATATAGTAGGCTTCTTAATTTGACATATACAGAGAGTTATGGTCGATGAAAGCTGACACACTTTACAATATCCACTAAAACTTAGTTGATCGAAATAGTTTCAACTCATCCTTAAGTTGAAGGACCTCTATGGTCTAAATTCAAGCTTGAGTGGATTCACATGCTACATAATAATTAACATGCCGTATTAGCATAGAATTTTATGGCTTCGGGATTAACAACGCATCGAAATCATGGTCTATATTGTAGCCCAAATTGCAGGGCGTTACAATTATCTTTCACTTCAATGATGCAGGCTCCAATTCTGTTCTCTTTCTACTTTCTTGGTCACCAAAAGAATGATTTAAGTTATATACGCCAATAATACTATATATTTTTTAAATAATTAGTGTAATTTGACATGTTATAGCAAATGACTAGTCCTTTATTGTACATTAACAATCAAATCTTATTTGATAGAGTGATTTGCAGTTATCATATAAATAATAAAGAATTGGGTCACAAGATCATGTATGTTTGAGTAGTGATATGTTCTCCCTCTCAAGACAGTTTAAGCAAAAAGCAATATCCTTGAAGTTTAAATCATGACTCCAAACTATCCTGTTGTTACGGGTAACAAGGATGTGTTTATTCAGGATACTACTGTAATGGAATCGATGACAGCTCCGGAGAAACTTAACAGTTGTACAATTAATTCCTTATAAAGTAAGGACAACACTCCTTCACGTATTGTACCATCAAAAAATGATTTAGAACTCAATAATTTTATGTTCATTGAGATGTCGTATAAACATTTCAATTCTGAGACATTATTTTTGATTTCTTGTATTACCTAAAGCACTATTCATGATACAATAAATGAAATTTATATTGATGCACAGTGTATTTCCACAAGCTGATTGCACTAGTATTATCACACATAATTGGTATGATATAAGATACAAGGTAAGTCAAGGTTCGTTCAATGCACGACTGCCATAAACTCTTCCTTCTCAGTTGTAGCATTGATTTCTTTGTCATAGACAACAATCTTGCCTTTGACTAATCTTGAAAATAGTGTTCGGTTGGTGCAAAATTCAGATCCTTCCCCACCTTCTGTTCTGTGATAAACAAGTAGCAATTGCACTGTAGGCTTACCATAAATAGGTGGCAATTGAAAGTAGGCTTTTATGTATAATAAAGCTCCTCTAAAAACATGTCCATCTCCAAACTTGACAATGGTTGGAAAGTTGCAGTCCAACGACCTGGCAGAGTCATAATCCATGGTTCTGCATTGCCAACACTTGAATTCAAGCTTTGTAAACTGCAATTCTTGATCCATAGCTCATATCACCCGCCAAGACTTCAGTAATCTGCCGCCTGGTGAGTCATGCTCAGAGTTATAATCCTCTTTTTCATTGTGTTGGTGAAATTACAATTAAGTTACAACTGAAAGTTACAAGTGAAGAAAATATAAAAAATTATCTTCTTCTTTTTTTGCTAAGGAGCAGCTATCTCGCTCTCTTTAAAGAGATGCAAGCTCACAGCAGCAAATTGTTTCACCAATACCCCTTCAGGATACAACAACCTTCTCACAAAGAAAAACTCAACAACACTGGACAAGAGTTGAGTTCAAAGCTCCACAAATAAAAATACCTACCTTCAAATAATAAACACTTTTCTTACTATCTTTTGTGAACTCTATATATTATCTTATGTTTCATCCAAAACCATGCAAGACCACCTCTCTTTATAGGTGAAGAACTATTCCATTTAATGAATGGGAAGAATAAATGAATAGTAAATAAGAAAGATCAATGGCCTAGAGGTTTCAAGAGTTACACCACATAAAGAGTAGGATAATGGAGGAATAAATAGCTGGAATAAAGTGAATAGAGATAATGGTGAAAAGAGTTACACAACAAAATGGTTTGCTACAAAGCTTATTTCCACTAAAGTAAGGAGTAACTAGAATCTTAAATTTTGCTCACTAAATTCCAAGAAGTAAAAGTCATATAATGCCATTAACTTTCACGAAAACATAAAAGCATGCAGGCAACAAATATGAATAATGTCAATAACTTAAAGGCAAACTAAAGCATAATAATATTAAATAATAATAATATTAAAATGCAACATCAATCCCCCACTTATTTTAATATTTATAAGAGAGTCTATTAGCTGAAGGAAGACTACTATGCATAATAAAGGTGTGTTTTGCATGGAACCTCCACTTAGTAAAAATAGTAATTTCTATTCCAGAGTCGTAGTGGTATCAAACTTGAACTATGACTGCTTAAGAGAAATAAAAAAGTTACTGCTTGCACATAATAGTCAAGGTGTTGACATGATTGTTATAGCCAGCACGTTACGGCTTTGTGCTATCCCGGTTTCATGAGTGCCTATGATATTGATCCTAGTTCTCATAGGAAGTGACCTAACTCCATACTCACATAGGTGAAATCCATCGAGAGCACTCCTATAATTTAGCACCCCACTCATACGATGTAACACCCCATATTTTCCTAGCATAAAATAAGTCTCAATACGTAAGTATTCATATATAAAATTTTAATTTTTGAAACACTCATTATTTTTCAGTCTAGATCCTGTCATTGTGTAGGAAATTCAATTATCTTTCCAACGATATAAAATTTTCCCGAATTCGATAACCGGATAAGAAGTTATGGCGATTTTAAGTTTCAATCGTTAAACACCATCATTTTAACCTTTAGCGCGTCGCGGAGCAGGCCAATCTCCCATTTGACAAATTCCAGTGAGGATCCATGATTCTGGCACATAGTTCCATTGGACAACTTGACATTTGTCCATTTCTAGTGTCAAAGTGTGATACCACCGACCAGTTTCCCAGTTGTCCGATTCCAATGACATGGCGCGATAGCGCCATGTTACGCCAGCCTAGAAAATTAGGATTTTCAGTCCATTTTGAGTTTTAATTCCAAGGACTTTTAAGTATTTTTCCCTTAACCCAGTCAGCCCCAAACACGAAATTAAGTCCCTAATAACCTAATTGGGCATTATTCTAATCATTTTTCCCCCAAAATCAAGAACATTTTCCCAATTAGCAAAACCCTAACCCTTAAAAATCAAGGTCAAATCTCAAGAACTCTCCATCAATCCTTCCAAATTCATCATCCCAGGTATGTTAGATGTTCATCCATGGATTTCTTTCATCCATGGAGTCCAAGTATCCATTTTAGTTACAAATTTATCATCCTTTCAAGTTAATTGATTTAAATTG
Source organism: Capsicum annuum (assembly GCF_002878395.1). NCBI lineage: Eukaryota > Viridiplantae > Streptophyta > Magnoliopsida > Solanales > Solanaceae > Capsicum > Capsicum annuum. The sequence goes on from NC_061118.1 coordinate 142,949,353, forward strand.
TGATTCACCCATGAATCTCCATGTACTATTGATTTTGTACCATGATTCAATGAAATTATTGTTGTTATCCAATCCTTCATGCTTTAATATTATAATTTACTGGATTAAACCATGATTTAATACTATTATATCAAATTCATGCTATTTCCTCTAAGCTTCATGACATTCACATGATTGTTTTAAACCATGAACTACAAGTGTTTGACAAAATGACTACAAGAGTGATGGATTTAATAAAAGCCTCCATGCTTTGTCCCCCAAGCTTTGGTATCTCTTCAGTATTGTTGTTTTGAGTCCTGGGGGTATTAAATACCCGAAAACCCATAGTTGTTTAGTTAGTCTAGTCTTAGTACATTATAGAATAGTCTCCAAATTATGCTATGAGCATTATCAGAATAGTCAGATATCAGTCATTAAACTCAGAACAGTCTAGTATCTCAGTGTCTTTCAGTTGGGAGTAAGATTTAGCACCAAATGAGCGTAGGGATGGAGGCTTCCCTTTCAGATAGACAGAGTCGTTAGTAGTAGTCCCTATACTCCAGAACTACATAGCCAGCGTAGGATATAAGAAGTCACCCGTCAGATTAGGCTTGACTATCTCGCAGGGGTCACCCGTCAGTTCAGGCTTGACACCCTTAGTCTTTGGATATTATATCAGTCTAGTGGATCCACATAGCCAATGTTAGTACCTGTGGCACGATATTAACATCCATCCAACTGGGGTTACAGGTTGGACCCCGATTAGCTTAGATTGGGGCGTGTCGGTTTAATGATACCTCCCACCATCTCAGATATAGTCCCAGTTGAGTTATGCAATCTTAGAGTTGTTCGACCAAAGCATACAGATATTAGTATTTCATCAGAATTTGAAATTATAGATTTTACTCATTCCATGTTATATGCTTGGTCATGCATCCTCAGGGTCTACAGATTTTCATTTATTTTTAATATTTAAAGACTCTTATGCATATATAGTTTTTACGTGCTTTACATATCTTTAGTATCTATTGGTTTCACGTCATATACTCAGTACCTCATGCTTTACATGTATATTCATATAGTTTATTATTCATATTGATGAAACCTTGCGTGTCAGCTTGCCTCATTTAGCATTCCAGTACATTCAAAGTACTGATCGCATACCTTTTCTTTTACTATGAAGTCTCATATCATAGGTGTTGATGCTCAGTTTTAGGATCGCACCTAGATTCTCAAATTATCAGCAGTACAGTAGCAGTGGTGGGTCCTCATCATACGAGGACATATTACATTACTTCATGTCTGTATCTCAGTAGTTAGTAGAGTTAGTTGGGGGTCTGTCCCATCAACTCACAGTATTTAGTTTAGAGGCTTTTCAGACACTATAGTTAGTTATTCAGATTTCAGTATTATGCCAGATTCATAATTCAATAGTCGTTTCATTATTAAAACCTTATGGTATTTCAGTTATTCTTTTGCATTCATGATTATATTATTTAGTGCTCATAGCAGGTACCAGTTCATGGGTTAGCTTATGGTCCCTCGGGATCATAAGCACCGTGTAACGACTAGGGGATATTCTCAGGTCAATACATATGAGCTACAGATTTTCATTAATAGTTTTTTAAACTAAACCTCACAATCATTATAGGCAAATGCACTCACACCATAAAGACGGAAAAATAGTGCATTTGTTTGCAACAAGTTATCATGTGATTAATTTTTTCATTGAACCTGGTTATAGGATCTCTAGTCCCCAGGTTAGATATCCTCATATATGACTCAAGATTTAATAGGCTTCAATCTCATTCCCCTCGATGTGCTCTAGACATTTTCTCTTGTTAAGGCGTTAGTCAATGGATATGCAAGACTATCACAAGATTTGAAATAATCAATATTAATGGTATCATTTGTCAAAGATGATCTCACATTACTATGTTTTCTCCTTATAGGCCTGGATTTACCAATGTAATAACGGTTTTGAACTCTATCAATTACAGCGGTGCTATCACAATGAATTAAAATAGGAGGAATTAGTTTTTCAAAATAATGTATTTGAAATAACAAATCTCTCAATCAATTTGCTTCCTCACTAGAAAAAGCTAAAGCAATTAGTTCAGCCTCCATGGAGAGTAAACAATTATTGTTTGCCTTTTAGACTTCCAACAAATAGTACCACCACCCAAAATAAAAACATAACCAGTAGTAAATAAGGAATCACCTGATAGTTCCAATATGCATCACAAAAGAATTCTAGTAAAGCAGGATATATTTTATAGAACAAACCACAATTTTTCGTTCCAACTAAATATCTCATTACTCTCATTATAGCATGTCAATGTTCATTACCTAGCTTGCTAGTGAACTTGCTAAGTACACCTACTGCATATGCAATATCAGGTCTAGTTCAATCAGTCACATATCTCAAACTTTCAACTATGCTAGGATATTCCTTTGGGTTTATTACATTATTTTCACTTTCAACGGGAAACAAATGAACACTAGAATCAAAATAAGTTACAACATGCTTGCAATCAAGGAAATTATATTTTTTCAATAGTTTTTCAATATAATGTAACTAGTCAAGGAAAACTCCATCACATGTTCTACTAATTTTTATTTCTATAATAAAATTGGCCTCACCAAGATCTTTCATATCAAAATGGCTTCTAAGAATATTTTTTGTTTCACCTATAACATTCATGTTAGAAGCAAAGGTCAATAAATTATCAACATATAGGCAAATAATAACATGCAAATTATTTCAAGACTTATGGTATATGCACTTATCACACTCATTTATTTTAAATCCATTATCAATCATGCAGAAATCAAACTTTTCATGTCATTGCTTTGGTGTCTGTTTTAAGCCACATTGGGATTTAGTAAGTTTACACACTTTGCTTTCTTAGTCAGCCTCAACAAACACTCGGGTAGTTTCATGTAAATCTCCTAATTTAAGCCTCCATTTAAAAAATAATTTTTACATCCATTTGATGAATTTGTAAATAAAAAATTACCGCAATAGCAACTAAAAGTCTAATGGATGTAATTATAGTAACCAGAGAAAAATTATCAAAATATTATAGGCCATCTAGTTGTTTAAAACCTTTAGCCACTAGCCTAGATTTGTATTTATCAACAGATCCATCCGCTTTTAACTTTTTACGTAAGACCCATTTACAGCAAATTGTTTTACAACTTGGTGGTAAATCAACTAGCTTCCAAGTTTTATTGGAAATTAGTGATTCCATTTCATCATTTACAGCCTCTTTCTAGAAAATAACATCATGTGAAGACAAAGCTTCTTTTAAAGTGAGAGGGTCATCTGCAACGTTAAAAACATAATAATTAGGACCAAAATCTTTTTCTAGTCTATCTCGTTTACTTCTTCTTAACTCAAAATCATCAATTTCTTTATTTCTTAAAGTAGAAGTAGAAGAACTAGGTAGTTACAAAATATTTTCTTTAGTCCTTAGACCCCCAATATTTTTAGAATCAAAAGGGAATTTATTTTCATGAAAAATAGCATTACCAGATTCTATTATCACACTCTATTCAAGATTAAAAAATATATAGGTCGTACTATTTGAAGCATAACCAAGAAAAGCACAAGTAGTAACTTTTATACCCAACTTAGAGATTTTAGGATTCATTAACCTTACATAGGTTGAGCAACCCCAAACACTTAGGTATCCCAAATTTGACTTATGACCTTTCCACAACTCAAAAGGTGTTAGTTTGGTCTTTTTCTAAGGCACGCGATTCAACACATAACAAGCAATTAAAAGAGCTTCACACCAAAAACTTAAAGGTAACATGGTATTAGTCAACTCAACCAAAGTTCTATTCTTCCTTTCCGCTACACCGTTAGATGCGGGAGAATAAAGAGGAGTAGTTTCATGAATTATACCCAATGATCTAACAAAAGAATTAAACTAATGTGATTCATATTCACGGCCTCTATCACTTCTTATTCTTTTTATTTTTCTCCCAAACTGATTTTCAACTTCATGGAGAAAAGTGTGAAAATTCTCAAAAGCATTACTTTTATTTTTCATTAAGTAAACATATGTAAACTTAGAAAAATTATCAATAAAGGTGATAAAATATCAATTTCCTTCATGAGTTAAAATTCCTCCAAGTTCACAAATATCAGTATGAACTAATTCTAATGAATCAGCTTTCCTTTCAACTTGAAAATGCGGCCTTTTGGAATTTTGGCTTTACTACAAGCCTCACATTTTTCAAAGTTCTTTTTGATCACTGAATTAATCCTAAACTACCCACGATTCCCACAGTACGATCATTTATATGACACAGACGAGCATACCAAAATTAGTAAAAGAAAGCATGTAAATAGAAGTAGATGTTTTATTCATTTCAACATTCAGATTGAACATACCATCACATGCATACCCCTTTCCCACAAAAATATTTTTTTTCACAATTACATACTGATCAGATTCAATAATCTATTTGAAGCTTGATTTATTCAAAAGAAAACTATACATCAATTTTTTCTCATGGAAGGAGTATAAAGTACATCTTCATGGAAGGAGTATAAAGTACATCTTTTAAAGTTAAAACCCTTCCAAAAGTAAAACTCAACTCGACATCTCCCATTCCAAGTACTTGAGTTGTTTGTGAATCTCCAAGCATGATGATTTTGGGCTCCTCAAAATTAGTATATTTTTAAAATTAATCTTCGTCATAACAGACATGATTGTTTGCACCAGAGTCAGCCCACCATCCATCAACATTCTCCACCATGTTTATGTTTGTTATCACTGTCACAAATGATTCTTCAGTAATGTTTGCTTGAGGTGTAGGCCCACATTTACAAAATTTGCAAAATTAAGAAATATGCCAACTCTTTTCACAGATAAAGCATGATCTTTTTGGTTGTACATGTTGATTTTTTGCTTGGTTGTTTCCACCATTATTATCCTTAGGATGTCTACCATCATTTTTCTTGAATTTTTTCTTCTTAGGCTTCAAAGTAGTATTATTGTTAGTTTCAAGGGTAGCATTATTTGAAGAAGTTAAATCTACCTTTGGTGTAATGTTGTTCTCTTCTATTTGCAAAAGTGCATCTTGGCCCCTTGCCTCTTCTTCCATGCGGATTCTTATTATCAAAGTTTCAAGAGAAGCTTCCTTTTGCTGGTGGTGCATATTTTTTTGAAATTTCTTCCACAAAGGTGGAAGTTAATCAATTATGCCACAAACAATATGGTTATCTCCAATTTTGACTTCCTCGGACCTCAGCTCTCCAACAATCATTATGAAATCCTGAGCTTTATTTACCATTGATTTATTGTCCACCATTTGGAAAAGAAAAATTTTGCTTTCGCATATTTTTTTGCTCTCGCCTCCTCAGTGTCATACTTACTCTGAATGCTTTTCAAATTTGCTTTGCACTAGGGTAAGTTCTATCATAATGATCATAAAAGTTATCAGATAAACAATTAAGTAAAAAGTACCGACACTTGTAGGAGTCACCATTGTATTTTTTAACTATCTCTTCAAGAAAGATAAGTTCATTGTAGGTCATGGAAGAGTAATCTACTTTGTTTGGATTCTTCTCAGTTAACACATAAGAAATGTTGAGAGGACTTAAGTAGAAAAGCACTTTACCCTTCCACCTCTTCAAGTGAGTACTGTTGAACAAAAATGGCTTGTTAAGATCTCCCATCTTGTCATCCGTAGATTTTTCAGTTATTGCCATTGAATCTCCTTAAAATTATTGGGGAAATTACAATACAGTTACAAGTGAAGAAAAAATAAAAAATTATCTTTTTCTTTTTCGGCTAAGGCGCGAATATCTCGCTCTCTTTAAGGAGATTCAAGCCCACTGCAGCAAATTATTTCACCGGTTCAGCTGTAATACTCTTGGCTTGTCCCCTCCAGGATACAATAGTCTTCTCACAAAGAACAACTCAACAATTCCGAACAAGAGTTGAGTTCAAAACTCCACAAAAAAAAACACCTCCCTTCAACTAATAAACTCTCTTTTTTTACTAACTTTTGTGAACTCTAAATTATCTTATGTTTCTTCCAAAACCATGTAAAACCACCTCTATTTATAGGTGTAGAACTCTTCCATGCAATGAATAGGAAGAATAAATGAATAGTAAATAAGAAAGATCAATAGTCTAGAGGTTTCAAGAGTTACACCACATAAAGAGTAGGAAAATGGAGGAATAAATAGGTGGAATAAAGTGAATAAAGATAGTGGTGAAAAAATTACAAAACAAAATGGTTTGTTGCAAAGCTCATTTCCACAAACGTAAGGAGTAACTAGAATGTTACATTTTGCTCACTAAATTCCAAGAAGTAAAAGGCATATAATGCCATTAACTTTCATAAAAATGTAACAGCATGCATGCAACAAATGTGAATAATGTCATTAACTTAAAGGCAAACTAATGCATAATAATATTCAATAATAATAACATTAAAATGCAACATCAATCTCCCACTCATTTTAATATTAATAAGAGAGTTTATTAGCTGAAGGAAGACTACCATACATAATGTAGGTGTGTTCAGCATTAAACCTCCACTTAGTAAAAACATTAATTTCTACTCCAGAGTTGTAGTGGTCTCAGACTTAAACTATGAATGCTTAGGAAAAATAAAAAAGTTAGTGCTTACACATAATATTCAAGGCGTTGACCTGAGCTTCATAGCCAACACGTTACGGTCTTGAACTATCCCAGTTTCATGAGTGCCTTTGAGAATGAGCCTAGTTCTTATGGGAAGCAACCTACCTCCACACTCATATAGGTAAAATCCGTCGAGAGTTCTCCTATAATTTAGCACCTCACTCATACGAGCTACAAATTTTCATTAAGAGTTTCTTAAACTCAACCTCACAATCATTAAAGGTAAAATGCACTCACACCATAGGGAGGGAAAAAATAGTGCATTCTTTTACAACAAGTCATCGTGTGATTTGTTTTTCCCATTGAACCTGGTTATAGGATCTCTAGTCCCCAAGTTGTGTTTCCTCACATATGACCCAAGATTTAATAAGCTTCAATCCCATCCCCCTCAATGTGCTCCAGACCTTTTCTATTGCTAAGGCCTTAGTCAATGGATCTGCAAGATTTGACTTAATCAACATTAATAGTACCATTTGTCAAATATGATCTCACATTACTGTGTTTTCTCCTTATAGGTCTGGATTTACCATTGTAATAACGGTTTTGAACTCTACCAATTGCAGCATTGCTATCACAATGAATTAAAATCAAAGAAATTTGTTTTTCAAAATAATGTATTTGAAATAACAAATCTCTCAACCAATTTGCTTCCTCACTAGCAAAAGCTAAAGCAATTAGTTCAGCCTCTATGGTAGAGTTAACAATTATAGTTTGTCTTTTAACTTCCAAAAAATAGCGCCACCACCCAAAGTAAAAACATAACCAGTAGTGGATAAGGAATCACCTGATAAAGTGTCCCAATCTACATCACAAAAGAATTCAAGTAAAGCAAGATATATTTTATAGAACAAACCACAATTTTTCTTTATAATTAAATATCTCATTACTCTCATTATAGCATGTCAACGTTCATTACCTGGCTTGCTAGTGAACCTGTTAAATACACCTACTGCATATGCAATATCAGGTCTAGTGCAATCAGTCACATATATCAAACTTTCAACTATGCTAGTATATTCTTTTTGGTTTATTACATTATTTTCACTTTCAACAGGAAACAAATGAACATTAGAATCAAAATGAGTTACAACATGCTTGCAATCAAGGAAATTATATTTTTTCAATAGTTTTTCAATATAATGTGACTGGTCAAGGAAAATTCCATCACATGTTCTAGTGATTTTTATTCCTAGAATAAAATTTGCCTCACCAAGATTTTCATATCAAAATGGCTTCTAAGAATTTTTTTTTTTCACCAATAACATTCATGTTAGAGCCAAAGATCAATAAATTATTAACATATAGCCAAATAAAAATATGCAAATTATTTCAAGACCTATGGTATATGCACTTATCACACTCATTTGTTTTAAATTCATTATCAATCATGCAGAAATCAAACTTTTCATGTCATTGCTTTGGTGCCGGTTTTAAACCATATGGGGATTTAGTAATGCTACACACTTTGCTTTCTTGGCCAGCCTCAACAAAACACTCAGGTAGTTCTATGTAAATCTCCTCATTTAGGTTTCCATTTAAAAAAGCAGTTTTTACATCCATTTGATGAATTTGTAAATCAAAAATTACCGCAATAGAAACTAAAAGTCTAATGGATGTAATTATAGTTACCGGAGAAAAAGTATCAAAATATTATAGGCCTTCTAGTTGTTTAAAACCTTTAGCCACTAGCCTAGATTTGTATTTATCAACAGATCCATCCGCTTTTAACTTTTTACGTAAGACCCATTTACAACAAATTGTTTTACAACATGGTGGTAAATCAACTAGCTTCCAAGTTTTATTGGAAATTAGTGATTCCATTTCACCATTTACAGCCTCTTTCCAGAAAATAGCATCATGTGATGACAAAGCTTCTTTTAAAGTGAGAGGGTCATCTGCAACGTTAAAAACATAATAATCAGGACCAAAATCTTTTTTTGGTCTATCTCATTTACTTCTTCTTAACTCAAAATCATCATTTTCTTTATTTTTTAAAGTAGAAGTAGAAGAGCTAGGTAGTTACAAAATATTTTCTTTAGTCGTTAGACCCCCACTATTTTTAAAATTAAAAGGAAATTTATTTTCGTGAAAAATAGCATTACCAGATTCTATTATCACACTATATTCAAGATTAAAAAATATATAGGTTGTACTATTTGAAGCATAACCAAGAAAAGCACAAGTAGTAACTTTTATACCCAACTTAGAGATTTTAGAATCCATTAACCTTACATAGGCTAAGCAACCCTAAACTCTTAGATATCCCAAATTTGACTTATGACCTTTCCACAACTCAAAAGGTGTTAGTTGGGTTTTTTTATAAGGCACGTGATTCAACACATAACAAGCAGTCAAAAGAGCTTCATTCCAAAAACTTAATGGTGCATGAAACTCAATTAACATGGTATTACTCAACTCAACCAAAGTTCTATTCTTCCTTTTCGCTACACCGTTAGATGCGGGAGAATAAAGAGAAATAGTTTCATGAATTATACCCAATGATCTAACAAAAGAATTAAACTCATGTGATTCATATTCACGGCCTCTATCACTTCTTATTCTTTTTATTTTTCTCCCAAACTGATTTTCAACTTCATGGAGAAAAGTTTGAAAATTCTCAAAAGCATTACTTTTATATTTCATTAGGTAAACATACATAAACTTAGAAAAATCATCATTAAAGTGATAAAATATCTATTTCCTCCACGAGTTAAAATTCCTCCAAGTTCACAAATATCAGTATGAACTAATTCTAATGAATCAACTTTTGTTTCAACTCGAAAATGTGGCCTTTTGGGATTTTGGCTTTACTACAAGCCTCACATTTTTCAAAGTTCTTTTGATCACTGGAATTAATCCTAAACTACTCATGATTCCCACGTAACGATCATTTATATAACATAAACGAGCATACCAAAAATTAGTAGAAGAAAGCATGTAAACAGAAGTGGATGTTTTATTCATTTCGACATTCAGCTTGAACATACCATCACATGCATACCCCTTTCCCACAAAAATATTTATTTTTCACAATTACATACTGATCAGATCCAATAATCTGTTTAAAGCTTGATATATTCAGAAGAAAATTAGACATCAATTTTTTTCTCATGGAAGGAGTATAAAGTATATCTTTTAAAGTTAATACCCTTCCAAAAGTAAAACTCAACTCGACGTCTCCCATTTCAAGTACTTGAGTTGTGTTTGAATCTTCAAGCATGATGATTTTGGGCTCCTCAAAATTAGTATATTTTTTAAACCAATCTTCGTCATAACAGACATGATGGTTAGCACAAGAGTCATCCCACCATCCATCAACATTCTCCACTATGTTATTGTCTGTTATCACTGTCACAAATGGTTCTTCGGTAATGTTTTCCTGAGGTGTAGCCCCTCGTTTTTTAAATTTGCAAAATTAAGAAATATGTCCACTCTTGCCACAGATAAAGCACGATCTTTTTTGTTGTACGTGTTGATTTTTTTCTTGGTTGTTTCCTCCTTTATTTTCCTAGGGATGTATGCCATCACTTTTCTTGATTTTTTTCTTCTTACACTTCAAAGTAGTATTTTTGTTAGTTTCAGGGGTAGCATTATTTGAAGAAGTTAAATTTACCTTCGGTGTGATGTTGTTCTCTTCTGTTTGCAAATGTGCATCTTGACCCCTTGCCTTTTCTTCGATGTGGATTCTCATTATCAAAGTCTCAAGAGAAGTTTTCTTTTGCTTGTGGCATATAGTTTTTTTAAATTCCTTCCACGAAAAGTTTATCAATTATGCCATAAACAATAAGTTGATCTCCAATTTTGAATTCCTCGGATCTCAGCTCTCCAACAATCATTATGAAATCCTGAGCTTGGTATACCACTGATTTGTTGTCCATCATTTGAAAACGAAAAATCTGCTAACCGCATATTTTTTCGCTCCCGCCTCCTCAATGTCATGCTTACTCTGCAATGCTTTCCAAATTTTCTTTCCAATAGAGTAAGTTCTATCATAATAATCATAAAAGTTATCAGATAGACAATTAAGTAAAAAGTATCTATACTTATAGGAGTCACCATCGTATTTTTTAACTTTCTCTTGAAGAGAGATAAGTTCATCATAGGTCATGGAAGAGTTATCTACTTTGTTTGGGTTCTTCTCAGTTAACACATAAGAAACGTTGAGAAAACTTATGTAGAAAAGCACTTTACCCTTTCACCTCTTGAAGTGAGTACCGTTGAACCGAAATGGCTTGTTAAGATCTACCATCTTGACATCCGCGAATTTTTCAGTTGTTTCCATTTAATCTCCTTAAAATTGTTTATGAAATTACAATGAAGTTACAAGTGAAGAAAAAATAAAAAATTATCTTTTTCTTTTTCGGCTGAGGCGCGAATATCTCGCTCTCTTTAAGGAGATTCAAGCCCACTGCAGCAAATTATTTCACTGGTTCAGCTGTAATACTCTTGGCTTGTCCCCTCCAGGATACAATAGTCTTCTCACAAAGAACAACTCAACAATTCTGAACAAGAGTTGAGTTCAAAACTCCACAAAAAAAAACACCTCCCTTCAACTAATAAACTCTCTTTTTTTACTAACTTTTGTGAACTCTATATTATCTCATGTTTCTTCCAAAACCATGCAAGATTACCTCTATTTATAGATGAAGAACTTTTCCATGCAATGAATAGGAAGAATAAATTAATAGTAAAGAAGGAAGATCAATGGCCTAGAGGTTTCAAGAGTTGCACCATATAAAAAGTAGGATAATAGAGGAATAAATAGGTGGAATGAAGTGTATAGAGATAGTGGTGAAAAGAGTAGTTTGCTGCGAAGCTCATTTCCACAAACATAAGGAGTAACTAGAATGTTACATTTTGTTCACTTAATTCCAAGAAGTAAAAGGAATATAATGCCATTAACTTTCACGAAAACGTAACAGCATGCATGCAACAAATGTGAATAATGTCATTAACTTAAAAGGCAAACTAATGCATAATAATACTAAATAATAATAATAATAATAATAATAATAATAATAAAATGCAACATCACATTGATTTTCCTGTAGCAACTCCATACCTTTTGAAAAGTATCTTTACAGCAAATAATCTTCTTAGCAGCCTCACAGTTGCCTTTCCAGTGACAAGGCACTGGTGGCATACCAGAATTGCGGAAATTTACATGTTCAGGCCAAATAATAGTGTCTAGTACAACAACGATCGCATTAGAGATCAAATTTGGAGCACTCCAAAGTCCTTTTCTATTTAGAGCGCAAGAAACTGAGCTGAATGAGTGGTGTGTAGGTTTAACATTTAATCTGGCACAGCAATATGGAATCAATCACCTTGTTTTAGTGAGTCTAGTTGTTTCTTGGAGAGTTTTGCAGAAAAAATCATGCTCTTTTTTTTTCTGGAAAAATAAGAAAAGTTCATTATAACAAGTTATGGATTCTAGTGGTGATTTTAGTACTGATCAAATGTATAACGGGACCCAGCGTATAGAGAAAGTTTTAGTGTATCGACTACCCTTTTAAATGTGAGCTGACGAAAAAATTGAATACTCAGTATCAAAGAATTCGTACTTGAAGGATTTAATTACATGAACAAATTTACTGTGAATTACAGTCACTTCTTGTGAGCAAAGACTAAATCTATGCACTCTAAAAGTGACAACAGAACGATATGACCATCTGAATTTCAGTGATAAATTTTAATATATCAGACACACAAAGTTACCTGTTACTATGATGAACTAGTAAGTTCAGATGAAATAGTTAGTTGAGGCGGGGGCAAGCTGGTCTGACACTATTGATATCTCTATGTCAAACTCGATTGCTAGTATATACTTCTTGAAAATGGACATTAACTTTGAATGAGCAATATTTCGTAGAATGGGCCATCAAAAGTTGTTCAAGAAAGAGGATTGATGAAGCCACACTCATTATTCATGAAGCAACAACTACAAGTACCAAGGAGCCAACCACAAACTTACTACATCCAGACTTCTTCGCTAGTTAAAAGCTCACATCTGAGGTTGAAAATGTGAAGCCATTAAAGCAAAATCAAGTTGTATTAATGTACTAACTATAACGCAAACACACTTATATATCACACATTTTTAGACCATAACACACTGTATAACACACTGTTTGGATGGTGGTTTTTCTTAGTATGGTTACTAAGAGAAGCATGTTTGTTTTGATTTGATTGTTTCTTAAAATATATCTGATATGGTTTAATTTCATGGTTTGATAACCATGAAAATCTTCACTTTATGTAACCACCGATTTGGTGGTATCCAATGATTTGCTTATTTTTTTCAATTATATCCTTATTTAATATTATATAATCTTATTTTACCCTTTACCTTATATTATTTAACTCCACCTCTACCTCCTTCCCCAGAGCCCTCCTCCCCTCCCCACTTCCTCCCCCGCACCCAAGAAAAAATTATTTTTTAAATTTCTTTTTAAGAAAATTTTAAACTTTTTCTTATCCTACCCCCACCCCACCCCTTACTAATCCCCCACCCTAATTTTTTTTGAAAAAATTATTTTAAAAAAAAATTCAAAACTTTTTCTTACCCCACCCCTCCCCTCCCCACCACTTACCAGCCCCTCTCCCGAACTAATCTTTTTATTTTTTAAAAAGCTTTAAAAAAAAATTTTACCCCACCACCATCTCCTACTAGCCCCACCTGCACCCACCCACAAAAAAATATTTTTTAATTTATTTTTAAAAAAATTCTTACCCCACCCCTAACCTTACCCTCAATCTCCCACTCCATTACCCCACCTCCAAATATTTTTGTAACAAAAAATTTATAATTTTGCCTTACCCAACCTCCATTATTCTATTCGTTCTCATTGTTTTGTGTTAAATATATACAAATATTTTTAAAAAATATTTTTCTATTTGTGTAACGAACACAAGAAAATAAGTAAGAAACAATATTTCTAGAAATTTTTTCTATATTTCATACCGAACACACCTGTAGCATACACAAAAGATGCATTCAAACTTTGTACTTGTCGTTGGTGGTCACATTTCAAAGCACCAAAAGAAAAGAAAATGAGTTACTATAAGAAATGAATTCGATTACATTTTTTTTATCTACTCTTATATTGATTTTCTTAAAATTTACATGAATTTAACAACTTAATATATTTACATAGCATAATTTGTGACAAATTAGAGGAAGAAAATTATTTTAGTAACAATTATTGATAAATTTAACATTTATAATAATTAAGGTCATTTTCGTAAACTTACCAATTACACTACAGTACCATACCGTCAAACTAAACAATAAAATTGTTATTAAATAACAGTGAATGATACACTCCATCCAAACATCGTATGGTACTATATTGTACAGTACAATACCATACCATATAGTATCGTATATTATAAAACTATGACAGACCACCATCCAAACAAAGTGTAAAAGGAAACTAATACCATGGTGAATCCAAAATAGACCCATCGAGCTTAAATATATGTATGCGTAAAAAAAATATAATCATATAAATTTTGAATCCACCACTAATACTTGTGTACATATATTGGAATGATATAATTAATGTACAAAGAGAAAGAAATTAAGAATACAAGGAGAAAACATTCCTTAGTTTTGGAATATTTAGCCCAAGTAAAGGAACTAAAATCTCTAATGGTGAATGTCAGTTCCTTTAATGGTGTTGAAGTGTAGGATGATGAAGAACCGTGAAAGAAATTTTTCTATTTTTGTAAGCAATCCTAAGCAAATTCTGTAAAACTAATTTAGAGTCCAAGTTATCTTATACCATCTTTTTCTTCTTTTTTTTCCAATTAAAAAGACTCTTTTCTTTAACTTTATTTAAATATTAATAATATGTTATGAAATATAAAGTAAGAACAATAAGAATAGAGAGAGACCAGAGAGTGATTAATTATTTCTCTTGACGGGCTCTCTTGATCGGTGAATTACAATGAAGGAAAAACCTTTATTTATTGGGGAAAACTATCCTTGGGGTTTCTAACTTTTCCATAAATAGACATTCACTATATATGGTAAAGAAGGCATTTAATATATATGATAAAGTAGACATTCACTATATATGGTAATATATTTATAACACTCCCGCTTGAATATCTAATTGATAGATAATGTGCCTCGTTAAAACCTTACTAGAAAAAATCCAGTGGGAAAAATATCTAGTGAAGAAAAAAAAGTACACATCTCTAACAATACGCATATAGGTTTCCTCATTAATAACCTTACAAGAAAAATTCAGTGGGACAAAATCTCATAAGGGAAAAAGAGTACAACGTGTATTAACTCCCCCTAATGAGAAGATCCTTGAATCTTTGCATCCCGATCTTACCATCTTCTTGAAAGTTGCAATTGAAGGAGACTTGGTGAATAAACCAGTCACATTATTACTTGAACGAATCTGTTGTACGTTAATATCACCATTCTGTTGTAGCTCGTGTGTATAAAAAAGTTTTGGCGAAATGTGCTTCATTTTATCTTCTTGAGTCCTCCTGTAAGTTGTATTGTGCATGCTGCATTATCCTCATAAAAAATTATAGGTACTTTGTCACATTTCAAACCACATTTTTTGTGAATGAGATGTATCGTGGACCTCAACCACACACACTCGTTGTTTGCTTCATAAATAGTTATTATCTCAGCATGGTTCAATGAAGTGGCTACAATAGACTGCTTTGTATATCTCCAAGATATGGCGATCCCCCCCACCCCCCGCATATGAACACATTGCTTATTTGAGATTGAGTTTTATACAGGTCAGATAAGTACCCAGCATCAGCATAACCAACAAGATCTGGACTACAATATTTAGAATAAAATAAGTTCATATGTTTGATCTCATCACTACAAAAAAAAACTGTGTTTAGTGACGCGCACTTTTCGCCGCTATCATATGAAATTCTGTTGCTAAATAGAAATAGCGAAGGATCTGCTTCTATCGCTATATTGCTCGTTGCTAGCCTCATAGTAATGAAATTTTGATCTCCGTTGTAAAATTTGTGACCCCTTAGTGACAAATAATTTCGGTTGTTGTTGTTACCGACGGATTCCCAAAATCCATTTTTGTCATGGTTAAATTTATGACTGAATATTTTGTCGCTGATCTGTTGCAACATGGTTTGGTCGACTGAGTAGCGGCCAAATTTATCCATTGCTAAAGTTTTTCAGTAGCAACGACAAAAGTTAGTCACTAATTATTTGTCGTAATACCAGCCATCTTTAGCAACTAAATATTTTCGTCCCTAAAGTTTTTCAGTAGCAACGACAAATATTAATCGCTAAATTTTTATCGCTAATAATTTTGTAGGAAAATAATTGAAACACGTAAATTATAGAATAATTAAAATAACCAACATTCATATAGATAGCAAAATGCGCAATAATTGTGCCCCAAAATCCACAATTTTAAATATTTTGTCAAACATAAACTAATGTCAAACCAATATCTATGAAAATTAGTATTTGTTACTAGGTACATAAATGTTTTATACTTCCACACAAAAATAGTCTATCAAAAATTAATGCAATGATCAAGGACTACAAATACTATGAAACTAGGAATCAACGTCGTCAAGCGCGATCCCTTCTTGTACCCTAATACCACCAACACGCTCAATAACTACCAAAAAAATGAGTAGTATGTGCCGGAATCAATTGGTTCACAAACTCCTCCAAATTTATTATCGATAAAGAAATCGAAGGTGGTACTGATAATGAGGAGGCATCGCAGCCACAAAGTTTTTTTCCATAGTAACTGCAAACTTTAGACCCAAGACCAAATAATCTTTTCTTCTTTGCTCCCCGTAGCTTCATAATATGTTTTCAATTGATCAATTTCAGATTCACACTGTAATTTTTCCCGTACAATCTGTTCATATTTTTTTTTGTAACAAGTGGAGTTATTAATATAGACTCAAGTTCATGTCAAAGAAAAAAGAAAAATAAGAGAAGAGTATCATATATAAATAATATAAATTATGGACTTACATGTAGAAGTCAGGAACGCTCACCAACAAAAGATTTTCCATCATGATTATGTGTATGAACGTGTAAATGTAACTCACTTGGAGTTGGATCTCGGCCTATTTTAAGAGCCTATACAGAATTCAAAGACAATGACAAACATTTACAAAGCTAGCAGTGGGAGCAGTAGCATACTAATCATAAACAAGGCCTTAAAATAGAATACATATTATGGAACACATAAACAGTAGAAGCAGCAGTAGCATACATACTAACCAACTCTCAAAGTCGGAACACATAAACAGCCACAGCAGTAGCATACATACTAACCAACTCTCAGACTCATGGAACACATAAACAGCACTAGCAGTAACATACGTACTAACCAACTCTCAAACTCATGGAACACATAAACAGCAGCAGCAGAAGCATACGTACTAACCAACTCTCAAACTCTAAGAAATCATCCGAAATGGAATCCATATTCAAACAAGGATAGAGCAACATCAGTAGCATAGAAGCAGCAGCAGTAGCATGGCAGTAGCATATTCAAACATAGCTAGCAGCCAAAATATAGCTAGCAGTAGCCAAAAGTAACCCCAAATCAACCATTTCAACAAAAATCAATCAAGATCCACTTACATAAATTCAAATGAAATCAGTGGACAGCATGCAACAAGATTAGTTGCTCAGATATTAATTTTATCGTCATCACAACCAAGAAGCTACACTAAATCTTACATAAACAGCAGCAGCAGTAGCATACATACTAACAAACTCTCAAACTCATAGAACACATAAATAGTAGCAACAGTAGCATACGTACTAACCAGCTCTCAAACTCTAAGAAATCATTCAAAATGGAACCCATATTTAAACAAGGCTAGAGCAACATCAGTAGCATAGTAGCAGCAGCAGTAGCATGGCAGTAGCATATTCAAACATAGCTAGCAGCCCAAACATAGCTAGCAGTAGCCAAAAGCAACCCCAAATCAACCATTTCAATAAAAACCAATCAAGATCCACTTACATACATTCAAATGAAATTAGTGGACAGTAACAAGATTAGTTGCTCAGATATTAATGCTATCCTCATCACAACCAAGAAGCTACACTAACTTGTCCAACATTTTTCAATGTCATATAAAAAGTGCAGCCCATAAAGGCAAGAATTCACCCAAAGTATTATTCATATCATTCACACAACGTAGCAGCCATATCATTCACACAAAGTACCAGCCATATCATTCAAATAAAATCAGTGGACATCAATAAAGACACAACCATAGCAGCAGCCATGACAAGTCTAGCAAAAAGTACCCGCCATATCATTCAAATGAAATCAGTGGACACATAATCAATAATAACCAATACTTATAAGCTTCTTCCGGTGCTCTTCAGCTTTGATAAAGCCACCTGTGTGTGTCCCAGCAGCTACTTCACGCCCACCACAATGGTTCTTTGAATTTATCTCAGACTTCTTAATACAGTCATCACTTTTTCAAAGTTTCATTCACTTTTTCCACACATGGTCATTTTTAAATTCTGGTTGAACTGTAGCTCTATGTTTTTTGATATTAGAAATAAAATTCTTATAGCATAATGCAGCCTTCTTCGACCATTGTTACTTCACCACTTCTTCACTAATGGAAGTATCCCAATAGAAATTCTTCTGAAATACAGTTTAAAGTAAAATAATTAAGTGTTAGCTACAAACTCAAATAATTGCTATGAATTATTAATTTAAGAGTAAATACATAATTACCTCCTGATGTTGGCCGAAGTTTTTAAAAAGACACCTAAACTATAATTTTGATCTATTACCCCACGAATCTTACCTAAATCACTGTAAATGCACCATTTTGACCAAAATTTTAATCCTGCGTGTCTACACGCACTTGAAGCGCGTGAATGGAAAACAAATTGAACCGACGAATTAAATGTGCCACGTATAATAAAAAGGACCCATTTTTTATATTTTGTATTTTAGATTTATTTTTTCTTTATTTTCTATCTTCTTCCTTCATTCCATCTCCTTCATTTGCCATCTTCTTTATTTTTTTCTTTATTTTTCATCTTCTTCCTTCATTTCTTCTTCTACGTCCTTCTTCTTCTTCTTCTTCTTTTTCTTCTCCATTAATCTCCATTAATTGTGTCACTCGATTTGCTCCGAAGTTAAAATTTTTAGTTTCCGTCAAATATTCATAAATCATTAATGAAGATTGATGAAGAAGAAGAAGAAGAAGAAGAAGAAGAAGAAGAAGAAGAAGAAGAGAAGAAGAAGAGAAGAAGAAGAAGAAGAAAGAAAGAAAGAAATTATTCTGTACTAATGAGTAATGAGACTTCAATACCATTGTCTTCTTCAACTCCTCCATTAAAGCTCCATTAATGGAGTGTTATGATTCAAGTAAATGGTGTTGAAGACGGAAAATAAATTTAATCACAAAAAGAAAACTTGATTTCACAACTTTTAAACAAATAAAGAGGATATTAAGTCACTACATGATTTTGTATCCCACTAGTTCGATTCATTAAGGAGAATTTTTTTTCTAAAATTTTCTAGCTTCAACGGAGAATTGGGGAAAAAGAAGAGAAAAAAAGAGTAATGGTTGTTAATGGAGAATTAGGGAAGAAGAAATGAAGATTGATTAATGGAGAATTGAGAAAGAAGATATGAAGATTGATTAATGGAGGATTGGAGAAGAAGAAATTAAAATTGATTAATTGATGAATAAAATTAAAAGAAAAATTTTATTAAAAAATATTTTAAAAAATAAAATTAAACGTATTTACACATGGCAACACCTGATTGGCGTGTGCATTGCACCCTCTTTGATTTGACTGAAATTCAGCAAAAAATGGTGTATTTGCAAAGGAATAAAGAAGAACCGTGGGGTAATAGGTCGAATTCAAAGTTTAAGTGTCTTTTTGAAAATCTCGGCCAACATCAGTGGGGTAATTATGTATTTACTCTTTTTTGAAAAAACATACCTTGAACTCTCCAAAATGAATGAACATCTTAATGCTCTTCAAATAAATCATCATTAAGAGGTTCATTCATTTCAAGAATACCCCCATTTGGATCATGCAATGAAATATCTTCATCAATAGAAACAGACATATCTATCTCATGGACTTCAACTTCTTCAACTTGAAAAGGAACATTCAGATCTGAAGTTGTCACCACTTCCTCAACTGGTAATTCAATAACATTTTGAGGTTTGACCTTCAATACAGCTAGCGAATCATCCTTGTCCTTCTTCTTGCTTGGATAAGGTACATAACATACTTGAGTTGCTTGCATTGCAAGAATAAAAGTCTTATACTTTTTATACCGACGGCGATGGTTAATATCAAGCAATTTGAATTGATTATGTTTCTTAACACTGACATCCATTGTTGGGTCAAACCATTCGTATTTGAATAACATTGTTTGCTTTAAAGGTGTTTCACAGTATTCCACTTGTATAATCTCTTTTATCCGCCCATAATAATCATCAAAATTTGGATTCGAGATACAAACTCCACTATTCATTATTGATCTCATGCTACCATGACCTTTTATGTGAAATTTATATCTGCTAACAAAATAAACAAAATGGCATGTAGCTCCTATTAATGGTCCACGAGCAAGACTACGCAAGTATTCATTTTCAATGAAATTACACCAAGCCTATTTAAAAAAATCAAAGATTTAGTTAAATTTCAGAAGCCAATTTAAGTACATCATTATATGAAAGTTAATATTTATTTAAATCTTACATATTCCTCGAACCGTATAGCAAAATTTTCTTCAAGGCTCTCGTCTATTTCACTTTGAGAGAGATTCAGAAATTTTTCTTTCAAACGTTGCAAGTACATACTTCATTGCAACAAAATAATTTAAATAAGAGAAGTCACGATATAAGAATAGATTTTATTATTATTAAGAGAATTTGGTTACCTCACAAATGGCTCAACCTTCTCACAATTTAGTAAAATATAAGTTTGGGCCGCCTTGATTTCATCTAAGGTTAAATCTCTTTTTTTTGCTTCTCTCCAAAGTCGACCTGGATGGGAGAATATAGAAAGATTTCCTTTAAGATCTTCCACAACACCATCATCGTTATTACGGTCCACATTATGATTTCGGGACATGACATGCGGTTCAAAATAATTATGTTGACTCTATCATCAAGTACGCTTCACAAATGGAACCTTCAATGCTAGCTTTATTTCCAATCATCCGTTTAAGAGTCCTCAAATACCTATATACAACAAAAGATAAAACATTACGTTTGAAAGTTATGTATTAATTATTTGTCACAAGTTTGACATAGAGTTTTACATTTACCTTTCAAAAGGATACATCTGTCGATATTGCACAGGTCCAGCAATCCTTGCTTCATATGGAAGGTGCACAGAAAGATGTTCCACTGAGTCAAAGAACCCAGGAGGAAATATACATTCTAACTTGCACAAAATTTGTGGAATATCTCTCTCTAATCGGATCATATAATCCACTCGTAAAGTAGTAGAAGTAAGATCCTTAAAAAATAAGCTCAATTATGTAAGTGTCTGTCATACATTACTAGGAAGTAGTTCACGAAAAGCAATAGGCATTAGTCATTGCATGAACACATGACAATCGTGACTCTTCGTACCAATACCATTTTCGCATTTGTGTCTGGCAACCTACCCAAATTTGAAACATACTCATCTGGAAACTTTAAGCCTTTCACCTAATTAAACAAGACAGCTCTTGCTTCCTTATCTAATGTATAAACAGCTTTTGGATATTGTCCATTACTATCATTTCCCAATTGAGGTATATCACAATACTTTACCATATCTAGACGTGATTGTGGATTATCTTTAGTTTTATCATCAAAATTAAGAACAAGGTTAAATACATTATCAAAGAAGCTCTTATCAATATGCATCACATCAATATTATGTCGAATCATGTTAGAACTCCAGTATGGCGAATCCCAAAAGATGCTTCGCTTTTTCCACCCTCATGTCTTATATATTGTTTTATTAACTTGTTCTTCATCTAACTCTGTTATCTTATCCCCAAATTACAAATTTGGTCCAAATTTTCCTCTTTTGTTCTATATGATGGGGGGATCTTTTGACATTCTGGCCTTTAAGAAAGTTCTTTCGATCTCTCCTAAATGGGTGATGTTGGTTAAGGAACATTTTGTGGCAATCAAATCAGGATTGTTTTCTTCCATGCTATAATCTAAAGGATTGTGTTTCCTCCATACAATAAGGACATGCTAATTTGCCCACAGTACTTCATTCCGATAACATAGAATATGTTGGAAAGTCACTAATTGTCCACATCAAAGCTGCCCTTAATTGAAAGTTTTGCCTTTTTGAGATGTCAAATGCTTCCACACCTGTCTCCCACAACAAGGTCAATTCCTTTATTAGGGGTTGCAGATAAACATCAATTTTATGTTTTGGATTGATGGGACCTGGAATAATGATAGTTAAGAACATATAAGTCTCTTTCATGCACATTCCTGGAGGTAAATTGTATGGAGTGACAATCACTGACCACAAAGAATATTTCCTTCCAGACTGACTGAATGATTGAAAATTATCCGTTCATAACCCCATCCTGACATTTCTTGGTTCAACAGCAAAAAAGGGATGAGTTTCATTGAAGTGCTTCCAAGCCTCAGAATCTGATGGATGGCGCATCAGACCTTCCTTTTTTTTAAGCTCATGATGCCATCTCATGTCGGCAGCTATAGCATGGGATGCATATAATCTTTGCAATCTCAAAATCAAAAGAAAATAATACATTTTCTTGTAAGGGACTCATTTTCTCTTACGAGAGCCAACACAATGCTTATACCGTGGCTTGCCACAAAATTTACAAGATGTAAGGTGTTCATCGTCATCACCCCTATACAACATACATCCTGATTCACAACAATCAATCTTTTCAACTGGTAAACCCAAGCTACGCACTAGCTTCTTCGATTGATAATAGTTATCAAGCACTATGTTATCTTCAGGTAAGGCCTCTTTAAGCAATTGTGTCATCTGGTTATAGCCTCTCTGCGATATATTATTCTCCATTTTAATATTCAACATTCGAGAGACAACTGTAAGTTGAGAGAGAGATGAACCCAGATATAATTCTGCATCAGCAGCATCTAGCAAATCAAAAAAAAATTGAGACATGGAATTAGGATATTCCTCCATTAAATGTTGAGAAGGAAGAGATGACTCGGGTTCAATATTGCTATAAGATTGCCAACTTGAACCTTGAGAAAAGTTGGGACCAGCTGCATCAAAAATCATTTGTCGGTATGGATTCTCTCTGAATACAGGTTGACCACCACCATGCAAGTCATTACCATAAGAAGTCCCACTTATATCATCTCTTTCCCCTTGATGCTTCCAAATAAAATAGTTATCAATAAATCCAGATTGATAAAGGTGATATTTAACAGTTTCGACATACACGAATTTATAGTTCTGACATTTTGCACATGGACATCTTTGTCACCATTCATGAGATTTTGTTGAGAACATGGAAATTGAATAAATTCATCCACCCCGATTACAAATCTAGAGTATAAAGCCCCTCGGCCATCTAACCTCTCATATATCCAACCACGCTCTAGATTATTTATGTTCCTATTAAGGTTGAAATAAAAAAATAGAATAGGCAGTGCTAATTAACCAGCTTAATAAGAAATGCGACAATTAGTCTAATAATTAACCTTGCAGGAAATTCATATTAACAAAATACAATAATCTATGATCAAACTCTATATGAAGAACTAGTTAGCAAAGAAGGCATAATTAAGTAGATCAATTGATAGTTTAAAAGTTTCACTAAATTATTCAAACTGATGCTCTCAAAGTAGAAAATAAAACTAGTTTTCCATAAAAATAAAATAAAAGTGATACATACTTCTATTTTTACAACAAATTTATCGTTGCATGCTTAATAACAAAAATAAGTTACAAACATAATCGATTGTTTAAAAACACACCTAATTGTATATAATACTCACACTTATTTTGCCACCAATCTACAATTGCACTGCACCAATTCCGGTAAAAAGGCACCTGAAAGAAAAGTGTATCAAATAAATATTTTGAATATATGTCACTTACACCTACTAGAAAACAAACCACATCTCATCTTGTTGAACCACACAACAAACTTTATAAACATCAAAACTCAAAAAAAAAAAAAAGAGTAGAATTGGACAATTCACTCATCAAAATTCAATTAGATCCGAAACTAGCTAAGTTTAAACAGCTCAGAAGCCACACAGCAAAATCAAATAATAGCAATGAAGAACTCAAACAGTACTACAACTTATATAAACACTAGTAAAATCGAATAATTAACTTATCAAAATTTAATACTTTCAGCTCCAAATCCAGCTAGATCTAAATCTAGTTAACTTTAAATAGCACAATAAACTAAATCATTGCGATAAAATACTCAACGAAACTCAAATAATACTCCAAAAATTCTATAAACAATTGAAACTACCAAAAAAGTACAAAAACAGAGCAGCAATTGAACAATTAGCCACAGTGATCAAATTATAAACCCACAGCTCCAACTCCAACTACATCCAAACCTAGCTAACTTTATATAGCACAATAAACCATACAGCTAGCACAAAAAACCATAAAATACTCGATAAAATTCAAAATACTACACAAATTTGTATAAAAAAGTACCAAATCTAAATAGTTTCTTACTCTTGATAAGTGGAGAAAACGAAAATCGTGTAAACGAAAAAAATATCCTAGCCCCAAATTAGCCCTAGCCCCAAATGTTTTCATGAACCCTAACCCCAACCGGTTGCATGCATCCAAAACCGTATAAACTAACAAAAAATTACAATATTCACCCCCATTGTAATGTAAAATCACGGCCAAAACATCCAAAACCAAACAGATTCTCGGAGAATAGACTAATTCAATCTTTAATTCGAACAATAATTTAAAATTGACTCAAAAAATAAAAAAAAGACAAATTTGAATTCGGACAAAGTGTAACAGTGGAAGCAAATACCTTCAAATGCTTTAAATCGGCAACCCAGTGTAAGCTTGATCTTCTATACATGCATAAATGTCTTCAATTCATGTAAAAACTCATTTAAATCGGATAAAAACTCATTGAAATCGTGAATAGTTCTTGAGATAGAGAGAGTAGAAAGAGAAACGGAGGGGAGGGGGGCTGAAATGAATAATAACCCTAGAAGCCCCCCCCTTTTCTATTCTTTAATATTAATTAAAAAACTAAAATTAATATTTTACAACGAAAACGTTGGTTGCTAAATAAAATAAATTTTTTTAAAAAAAATAAAGCGTACCGATGAAAGTTTGTTGCTAAATTCATTGCTACAAACTAATTAATATCGCGATCAATATTTCGTTGCTAATCTGTCACTAAATTTAGGCGCCAATTTTTTCGCTATTATTTAGTGACGGAATTATAATTCCGTCACTGATTCGTTGCTAATAGCATATCAAAAAATTGAGCTGCTATGTATGCGATCAAATTGAATGTTCCGTTGTTGTTCAGTCGCTATATAGTGACGAAAGTTGGTCTGTCAGTAAATTTCGTCGCTAAACACATTTTTTTTTGTAGTGCATATTCTAAAGTTAATCGAAAAAGCTATATTAGGCCATGTAGTATTTGCAAGATACATGAGTGCATCAATTACACTAAGATATGATACTGCATAACCAATTCAAATTGATATATTTCTCATTTCGGTAAATAATCTATTGCTTTTGAAAACTCTCCAAAAGTTTCAATAATTTATGCGACATAAGGATTATAAATAAGTTTTCCAGAAATTTTTATATACTTCAAACATTTTGAACCCTTAAAAAGTTTAGACATAAATTTTATCAAGTGACGATATTCAATATTTCATGAGTGAATTCTTCGAGTGGACTGCAAACCAAACAAGTTTTATGCTTATCAAGATGCATTCTTTCACATCACTTGATAAATGTTTTTACGACTGCATGCTTAAATAAAAGTAGAATTCAGATCCTCATAATCTTTCACAATATTGCGTCAATATTGTATCAAAGATATTGATGATATATCATTTCGTATCGATTCACAGTGTGAGATAACATTTTGAGATCTCATCACTTCATTATTTTTAGGTATCTGAACCTTTCATAAGGTTTCATGAAGTGTTATGTTGTAGGCTCTTCAAGAGCATATTACCTTCTTATTATGATTATTTGTTCCTTATCCTTTTCAAGGATTATTTCATTTGGAATCGATTAGTTTATCACGCTTCACGCATGCATAGACTTTGTCCTTTAGGGACATAAAATAGGAACACTTACACTTAAATAAGAGATGCTTTCGATATTTGACTTGAATTATCTTTTGAATGAGGATCTAATGATAATTCACAACATATTACTTAACTGTTTATTATCTCTCCCTCATGTTAGGAAAACTAACATACATCTCAATTTACTTGAGAGAATCCATCTTTGTGCATCATGGTATATTCGTTTATTAAATACCACACATCAAAACTACTAGATAGAATAATTGATTTTTGACATAGAATAATTGATTTTTGACATTTAACCAATTAAGAGAGGGAACTAATCATAATTGTTGGTCTAATGCAAACAAGTGTTATTGTATGCAATATATCATACTTTAGACCAACATATGAGGTTGTTCTCATAAGTAATGATTCAGCTATTTACTGAAGGCATTCAATGCTAAACCAGCATTATCTAAGATAAATTGTCTTGATTATATGATCTGAAAATTATGCTTTTAACTTAATTTATATTGAGAAAGCAAATCTATAAATGTCAATTGCAGGTTGACAATAAACATACATGTGATCATTTTATATTGATGCATCTTAATATATATATATATATATATATATATATATATATATCACATGATAGGTGAACGGACCCATATTCACCTTTTATATTTTTCAGATTTTAAGAGATTCAATCTCAACATTAGTTGATCCAACCAACTTATCATGAGAACAAACAATATGAATAATTCTTGAAGAATCTTCTAATTCTTCATTACATGTCCAATACTCAACATACACATCTTTGGGATGTCATAATCGTTCATGTCAACTTATGAACTTGCTTGTACTAGTAAACTCTAAGTTTACTATGATATATAATTTTGCTTTAGTAAATTTCAGATTTACTTAACATGAATAATTTTTTAAATTTTCTACTTCGGGAGTAAATTTTAAAATAACTCCTCTCAATTATTCTCTCTTTCGAAGGTACGTTGTGATATCATTACAATCAAGTGCACGTTTGTATTGATAAGTTTTACTAAATATTATCACATTCACCCAAGGAATACATTTATGCTTATAACGATAAAAATTCTCATTCCCAAGAATGGAATATAATCATGCCTTAAACCTATCAAATTATGATAGCTTATAACCTCTTTCAAAATATTGTTAATTCAAGAGTAAATCGAGGTGTGCATATAATGTAGAAAATTTTTCTCTAACATATCTTACAATCATAATAAGTGTATGAAAATATCATCACTTTTGATGATCATTATCATATTTTTCCTTCACGCGTATATTCGTACATTCAATCATTTGCCTTCTTTCAGGCATGTTATGCATTGCTAATACATTCCCTTCAAGAATGGAGCAAGTTGTCAACTTTAAAGTTCATCATATATTACTACCATATTCACTTCATGGAATAGAGCATATCAATTGAATATGTTTTGTGACTTTTTACCAAACACCCATTATTTTACCTTAGCTATCATAATATCATCAATATAGTGTATTGAGATTCAAACTCAATATCTTATTCATATAAAGACGTCTTAGGCTATAACTCGATGGGACATGAACCAACATCTTATTATAATGATGCATTAAAACTTTTAACCCAATGTCTTACCCTCTTAATGAGATGTGACTTAAATTCATCATTATATTTTTTAACAATATTATTCTTCATGAACAAATTTAAAGCATAAATGGTTTCATATCAATTATTTTTCCTCAAATCCAATAATAGTTATACCATTAATAGCAAAAGACAAATAACAAAGAATTACTAGACTTAAAATTACCTTTAGATTTATAATCTCGCCTTGTTTGACAGTCTTGTGTTGATAACTGTTATAAAATATAAAGTAAGAATAAGAATAGAGAGAGGAGAGAGTGATTAATCATTTCTCTTGAGTTCTCTTGATCGGTGAATTACAATGAAGAAAAATCTCTTTATTTATAAGGAAAAACTAACCTTAAGATTTCTAACTTTTTCATAAATAGACATTCATTTATGGTAATATATTTATGACGTAAGCATATAAAAAATAAGCTGATCATGTAATTTTTGTTTGCACACGGTGCACACTAGTTAATATGTTTAAACTATTTTACAAAGTCCAGGGGCAAATAAGCAAATAATTTTCCATAATATCCCGCATGTCCTTCAAATAAAAAACAATTTGGTTGGTAGACATTCATTTTCCTTAAATTCTAAACTTCTCTGGAGAATAATTCTTCCGCCAAAAATCAATCCCCCGTGGGAAACATAATATGAAAAGAAATGGAAGACCAAATCCAAGCCAAAGATACAAATTGCAATCTTAACAGTAATCCTTCAAAACAATTATAGGAACTATCACTGAATCCTTGAGACAAGAATGTTTGACACTGTAGATTCAAGCATTGATGATTATACTTTAAGAAATCTGTCAAACCAGTCACTCGCTTCTTTTACCATCAACGGTGTCATTCGATGACCAATTCCAGGTTGTGCTATCAGCTGAAATTTATTAAAACAAGCGTCTCAGAACCTAAGAAGATTAATATTTACTTGCAAGTTGCAACAGAGAAGTATAATCCAAGAACTAAAAGACCAGTTGGTCTTGGGAAAACCATTATTCTAGATATTTGATTAACTAATTTGGCCAAATTTTTACAGAGTGAGAGAGTGAAGAACATTTGAGTGGATTGAAGAGTCTGAAAAGTCCAAAGAAACAAGTTGGAGTAATCCCAAATGAAGTGAATGGAAAAGTGAAACAATTAAAAGATACTTGAGAGTAACTGAAACAGGTCAACCACTAAGGCTCATATAGTTTAAAGTCAGCTTGAGTCTCCCCAAACAAGTTTCTCACTACTCTCTCACCCATTTCTGTTCCCCACACCCCCTTATAAAAGTCCATATTTAATTATCGGAAACAACCTCTCTACCCCACAAATGTAGGGGTAAGGTCTATGTACATCCTATTCTCCCAAGATCCACTTGTGTAGAACTTTTGAAAAAAAAAAGAAAAACACGTTATTTATAGATTTGAGTACTGAATTGCAGCAGTATCCATGTCATAATCAGTCATCTGGGAGTTCATACCATAGTATGTTCATTTTGATCCTTTCAGATCCTCAAAAGCTGTAATTAATGACAGCGAAATAAGGAAAAAAGCTTTTCTTTTCTTTTTTCACATAAAAAGCAGGCTGGAAGTGAGCTTTGTACCTTGATATTCTGAGGACAATTAGCCTCTTCATAAGCTTTGCAAACTCTTGATTCTGGAATTTCCAGGCCACCTAGTGGGCAACGAGGATCATCTTCCCCTGTAATATTTGGAAAAGTAGACTTTATCCTTTAGACAGCAAGAAGAGGAAAAGAGCACATGTATTTGATGATTGATGGGTAATAAATGTAATGAATTCTTTGTCGTTGTTTAAGATATGTAAATTCTCGTACCATTTAAAATCAGTAACGGGCGCGGTGCAATAGTTGGAACTGTATATGGTGCATCAAATTGAGAGGCCAAACCAGGGGCAATCCTATCCCAGACCTGGTGATATATACTACGTATTAAACATCAGATAGTTCCATGAAATATATCATTTGAGAAGCTTATTATAGATTTTTACAATGTATGATATTTAACTTATGAAAAAAACTGCAAGAAGCGTAAAAAGTACGATACTTAAGACTATAAATTCAAATCTTTTCTAACTCTAGATTAATCAGTTCGTGTAATTTCCAACACTGAAACTTCACTAATTAATAGAGCGGGTCAAGTCTCTCGACAGTCCTTTCTCGTGATGGCAGTTTTGTCACCCAAGAAAAGGGTGATTATTGATGATTGTCCTGTTAGCATAACCTTGTCGGACGTGGCGCAGAGAGAAGTGGAGATGGACAACTACAAATTCAATTAGGCATGAGAGAGAGATCATGACACATCTCTTGATGTACCTACAAAAATTTCTAAAGGCTCACTATCTCTGTAGAGGTTTGGAAAGATTCAATGTCCAAAACCATAAAGCGTGCTGGTTTTACACGCTAATCAATATAAAAATTGATGAGTATTTTAGCTAAAAGGAAGTCTAAGGCAAGAGGCCTTTGATACCAAGCCTTGAAGATATATCAGCTGAAGCAAAGGTAAAAAGCAAAATAATTCAATCACGGGACTTGAAAGCAAGCATAAATTTCAGGGGATCTCTAAATTGTGGTCAGCTGAGTCTCACTCAAATCTCTGCAACAATGAAGAAATGAAAATAAAAGTAAAGCTGAGTCCGACGGAATCTATAATTGTGGCCAACTGGGTCTCCCTTAAATCTTTGTAACAATGAATAATATATGTGATCTCTGTCTAATTTTTGGTCAGAATATCCACAGTAATGTCTCCGTTAGATTTTCAGGTAAAAATATGGGAAAGGACAGTTAGCTCTCGATGGAACACAATTCTGCAAACTTCCCCTGAGCTGAAAAATCATTTTGAGACCTTTGTAGCTCATACAAAAGGGGGAAACTTTGCGCAAAGTTTTATTACTATCAAGGGGGCTCCGCAATTTCTTATGCGTGCAGGCGTCTCAAAACTAAAATTGGTATTAATAATTATCA
The DNA here is from genome assembly GCF_002878395.1 of Capsicum annuum. Taxonomy (NCBI): domain Eukaryota; kingdom Viridiplantae; phylum Streptophyta; class Magnoliopsida; order Solanales; family Solanaceae; genus Capsicum; species Capsicum annuum. The sequence continues at coordinate 142,979,875 of NC_061118.1, forward strand.
ATTAATTGAGAAAAAAGGCCTTTTATATCTTACTGATTTATCAAAATCCAGAAATGTCTGAACTATATTGGATGATGTCCCTTTTTTCTGCCATTCTAGACTCGAGAGCTGCTTAGTTACCCCGTGTTGCTTCTTGTTTTAGAAGATCAAATGATTATTTCTTCTTTCTATTGCTGAATCTGCTACTAAAATAGTCATGAATGTTTACAATGCTGTCAGAAAGATAACACCTGAAGGAACGAACTTTTCTATTTTAGACTCTTGACAGAGGTGATTAAATCTAAAAGGCTGCAACCACTGCATATAGCTTAGGTCTGTTTCAATAAAACTTACTTCAGCCAACCTAGAATGTAATAATATAAGACCACATACCCCCACCCTCACCCACCCACACACACAGACAAAAATTTAATCAGTAAGTCACATATCCCATCCTATACCTTATTTAAGTGTATTATATAGCTCAGATGCCAAACCTCGCATCACATGAATGTCTCTTAAATAATCTTGAGAAGTAGTGGGAAGACCACAGTATTTGAATTGCTCATAATGCATGAATAAAGAGAGAAATTAAACGCGAAAGTCATCAGTCTGACCTTCTGAACTATTTCTTTATCAATTGCACTCTTGTCTAAATCAGCACGTGCTTCTAAAAACAAAACAAGCAAAACGGATAAGTAAAGAACCGTATATGCAGCACTAAAGTAGCTAGTGTCAAACAAGTGACACATCTGTGCTAGGAACCATATAGACAGCAGTAGAGTAGGTGATCCAACTAATAAGGTTCTTGGAGTTGTGTTCACCTTCAAATACAGCCTTGATACTGTTAACTCTTGCTTGCCACTTATCATGCTCAATTGCCCATCGAAAACCCTACAACCTCGTTTCAATATTCTCATCATAATTTTCCATCAATTAAAATCTATCACTGATCCTATTAATACTTAACACAAGCTACCTGAACACCAATTATGGGGACAACCACAGAATAGCGAGTGTCAACAAATGCTGCAAACCAAGCATGCATACCTGCAAGGCAGAATGCATTTGAAATTGAATTTAATTTTTCTTTTTGAAATTGACTTGAACTTGATGTTCTTTAATATACTGTTATGTAAAGCTCCTAATTCACTTGTCAAACCTCCAAGAGACTCGCCAGTGATTCCTATCTTTGATGGGTCAACGTCCTCCCTCTCAGTAAGATAATCTGCCAGTTTTATCAAGTCCCAAACCTTCAAAGCTCAGCAAAAGGTATGCTCAGAGCTCCATATATCAACTCTTAATCATGGCGGTTTGACAATAATAACAAAATTTCACCAAGCTTTCTCAAATGGTAGAATCAGGTTAGATTTTTTTTAATGATTACCGTATCAAATATGAACGGCATCGTATCTCCATTTTTCCATGATGACACGAGGGCCTGTACTACAGAAAGAAGAAGTCAAAAAGATCAAGTCAACCATTTATAGTAGTATTCAAGCATAATTGGTTGGACCACCATTACTTATTCTCATTATAAAACCACTTGTAAGAGAGAATTCTTATTATGAAGCCAATTGTGAGAGAGTATTTCCTGCGTTTAGCTTACTCCCAAGTGTCTATATTCAGGCCTTTCATGGGCTAATGTTCATCAAGAAACTCCATCATCAAACACAACCTAAGGCCAGGGGTATCCATCAATTCACCAAATCCATGACATGATTTAGAACCACATCAAAATTTTCGACAGCCCACAGTTGCATAAGCGGCCAGAGAGGAAAGTTCTTTTCTGTATAAGCTAATTGAATATACACATAAGCATAAAGCAAAATACTAACATCTCGATACGTTGTAATGCTGGTTGCACGCTCTCCATGGTATCGAGAATCAATTGCAACAGCGATATATCCCCTTGAAGCATAACCCTGACTAAAAAAAATGTCCTTGAAACTACACTGCAGCGAGAACTCAAAAAATTCCAAAAGAACAACAAATGTCACCTCAAGCAATGGTCTCAACCACTCTTTGCATTTGTGCGTGCTATGCAGGAAAACAATAGTAGGCCTCTTCTTCTTGTCACTTTCTTTCACACTCATTACCAATACAGGTAAGAGCCCTTGCCCTCCTTCCTGGAAACAATAAGAGAGTTCATGCCCGATACTAATTGCTATAGACATGGAGAATATGTCCATTCATATTGGATCTTTCCAGTGAAGTAATGTCTCGTAACTCAAAGAACTAAACTGCGTCAAACCAATTTCATTAGATTTCTTATACTTCACTAGAAATTTCATGGTCATTGAAACATTGATTTAGGACCATTTAATCCACGTCAGAGTTTCTTTTCTAATTCTCAAACACTACAGTTAAAATGTATTACACATTGATCCTAGTAATAGTTTATCTAAAAAAGAAGAATACTTCTTCGTTTTATTTGCAGTCCCTAAAAAAAGATGCAAAAACTTTTATAGACGACAAAGAGTACTTTTTTATTTCAAAATGTGATGAAAACGAAATTCCCGAAGTATCTTTTGTTGCTTATTTACGGTTTTGCTTTTGTGGGTGGAGGAGAACTAACTACTAGACGAGGAGGGGTACGAAGAAACCAAAAAAATACCTCTTGAGCAGTCAATCACAACTACCTAATTTAGTCATATCTCATATTGATTATTACGAAATTAGCTGCATGGCAGAAGTCAGAAGATTATCATCTTAGATGCTTTTTCTGCTACTCAAGAAGTACACTGTCTGATAAATGGAATCTGGTTATATACTAATTAGTAGATTAGCCGACGAATTTATACTTCTATAATCATATCACCTCAGTAGTCAGGTAGAAATTTTCCTCTTGAAGCAGTTCCTTAAAATTGGGTATATCTTCCTTTGGGCATGATGCCATTGCCTATAATTTTCAGATAAAAATGTTAAAATGTAGTCTCCGGAGTATAAAATTAGCAGTACAAAGAAATCGTAGTAGTTTTATACCTCACTGAAGATTGGCTTTGGAGATTCCTGAAAGAAAGGATCCTTCACAGGTTTTCCAGGTACCACAGATAGTGGAACTGGAAGAAATTAGTCCAAGCAAATACAAGCTTGTTAATTAACATCCAAAATATAAGTTGGAAACTATGAGGAACTAGACCAGGCAATAGAACTTGCTAATTATCACCCAAGAGATAAGATGGCTAATATGTGTCTAGATAAAATAAATAAAAAGACAATTTTGACAGTAATTCGTCGAATCTACTAAGAGATAGAACTGATGATCTCAAAATGCACTTGCTACCAGAAACGGCCAATTACAGAACCATTATTCTGTAAGAGTCTATTAACATGGAATTGGTTTTTAAAACAACTCATACAAAATCCCAAAATTGGAGGAAATTGGCCTTCAAACTCTGAACACCTTTTCACTTAAAATCTCACTCTTCAATCCAGATAACTAAAAATCTCCCTTCTAGGATAGCGTGTCCTTGATATAACCCTCAAAACCCAAAAGCCCATACAAGAGTTTACAGAAATATTCCCTTTCAACTGCCCGGTCAGCTAAAAGTGAACCACCATTCACTTTACAGGGTTAATTTTCTTTTTTTTTTTAGTAAGTTGAAAACCTTACAAGAAGAGACAAATGTCTGAAAGAATATACCAATAAACTCGAGACATAAATAAATACAACAAACACAAATATATCTCATTTTTTAGGATAAGTGAAACTATATGTCTCTTTGCCAGTATGTTTATTCTGGAAAATAAATAATATAAAGCAACTAACAGTTTCTGTTCCTTTTTCATTAGTCCAGCTACACTTTTTTGTTCTACACATCCAGTATTCAAAACCCACTAACCCGACTAATCAAGATTCATGCAGGATAGGTAAAGCGCTTCCTACCAAGAAGTTACTTAGTAGGACTCAGACCCGAGACCACTGGTTTGTTAAGGGTAGAGGGATCCCAACCATCTTAATTCTCCCCACCTCTTGGTGGTACGTTGTGCTGCTCGGACTCTCCAAAACTGCGACCACACCCGTGCCAGATCCTCAAAAAGTATACCACTTGATGATCCGAGACGGACCAGTCGACATTTTTTAAAACTCAGACAATGTTGAAGTAAACTATTAATGTCTTCCTTCCATCTCTTCTCATCCTTGACAGTCAATTCTACTTTTTCTATCCTCTCATGCCACGAAACAAGATTAGAACAAACCTTTCCACCACTCAAAAATTTAAGTTTCCAATGAACCCCGACAACATACCCAGTATATTCCCACAAATGGGGTTTCGTGGGGGCCTGGAGAGGGAAGAGTTTAAGCAGTCCATACCACTACCCCATAGGTGAGATGGAGAGATTGTTTCTGATAGATCCCCGACTCAAGACAAAAACAGTCTAGAAAAAAGACATACTATAAGAACAAGAAACAAGAGGTAGTAACAAAACAATAGATAGTAACAGAAACAAGACTACCACAAAATAATACCACAAATAATTTACCCGAAACAACAAACATCACCAAAACTCCAAGAACAAGACAATGCAAGAGTAGCACTACGACAACTAGCACGGATAACAAAATAAAGCACGCCTGCCTACTAGCATGGACACATTCCTTCCTACTAACCTTTCTATCTAGGGTCATGTCCTCGATAAATTATAATTGCTCCATGTCATGTCCAATCACCTCCCTCCAATATTTCTTTAGTCTTCCATCATGCACCTCCTCATCACATGTCCGAATCATCTTAACCCTGCTTTCGTCATTTTGTCTTCCATCGAAATCACTTCCACCTTGTCTCGGATAACCTCATTTCTAATCCATTCTTTACTAGTAAACCCACACATCCATCACAACATCCCCATCTCCGCCACCTTCAACTTTTGCACATGAGAGTTATTGACTGGCCAACACTCCGCTCCAATGACGTCAACCTAAACTATCTTACAGAATTACAACCATCTAATTAGATTTGGATCAGCCTTTTACTAAAAACGTGATACCCCCTGGATCATTCAACTGCTACATTTTTCTGTTGCATTCTAGTCTTCCCTTTCAAAATAATCTCTTTCATCAATTATTTCCTAATCCAATTAAAAAATCAAACCACAAAAAATCTATTTTGCTTCAAAAATGCCTAAGGGTGCGTGGTGGGTCCTCCAAAAGTAGTACATTTTTTGAGGATCCAACAAGGGTGCGGTAGCAGTTTTGGAGAGTCCAAGCAACATAGGAAAAAAGAAAAAGATCGGAAGTTGTGAGAGAGAAAGTATAACACAACATATCTAAAAACGCTGAAAAGGAAAAAAGGCAACTAACTTTGCAAGGTTGTTGCAGATATAGGGAAAAGTCAAATAGTTGAATCAATTGACAATGACACCACTAAATTGACTAAGAACAATGATTCAAAAAAGAAAACTTGACATTCATTTAAGGATTGAAGTTTAAATTAACTTTGTCCCCAATTACACAACAACAAAAAAAATTATCAGTAATCCCTAGCTAATCCGCTAAAAAGCTGGTAGATAATTAAATTTTCTTATAGTTCATCCCTAAATCGAAAGTTTGTCCGTTAGTAATGAAAATTAGAAAAGATTCATCAAGAAGATGAGTAAAAGATGTTAGTAAAGCAGTGAGTATTGAACAAGTAATTTGAGTAAAGAAAAAAAGAAGAAAGTAGACCTTGAGAAGGACGACGACTACGAAGAACATGGAGGAACTTAGAACGCAGCTCAGCAGCCTCTAACTTCACCGACGCCATGGATTCTAATCCCTTGACATGAAAAAACAAGTCACACTGCGCTGACATATAAATCGTTCCTCCCCATTTCTGTCGGATAGAAGTATTTAAATTAATGGTAAAATAGGTGTGGTGGTTATCAACTCGCTCCTTTAAACAAGTGGTTGGTTCGATTACTAGATGGAGCAAATTTTGTGACCAATTTCTTAATACTTAAATGAGCTAATCAAGGAACAAATATTAGTCTTACGGCTATGTTTGTAGACTTGGGAAGCCAAAAAGAAATATATATATATAAAATAGGATGTATTAGTAAATTTTGTGGTAGTAATGTTGATATGTTAGTTATATTTATTTTTTATTTAGTATTTGATTTGATATATTAAATAATATGATTGTATAATTTTTAAGATAATATATTTTTTATAAAAATTATTCTCTTTAAATATGAAGAAAAGGATATAAAAAAGAATATGATATAAAATTGTATCTTTAATCATATTGAAATTCAATACATAATATCATAGATTTTATGTATTAATTATATATATTATAATACCAAATAGAACATGTACTAAATAAGATACTAATAATATATAAAAATAAATATATGTATTATTTTTCTTAATGCACTTTATCAAATGATCCTAAATATATTTTTAATACATAATTTGTTTTCATATTTTTTGACTAGTTTCTAAATAGTAAATATACAAATTTTAATTTTAAAATACTCATTGATGAGAGGGGGACTATAATAATCTCTTGGTTTTATTTTGTTTTTTTATATACATGTACGGGAGTGAAGAACAAAAATGGAACTTTCCAGCGAAAGTGCATCAGTCCGAATCCTTTACTGCTATTTGTAAAATGAATTATTTTTCTTTAATAAAGAGAATAACTTTCTTTGGTTGAAAATCACAATTATTAAAGTTGATTAAAATTATATTGAAGCAATATGTTGAAGTTGATTAAATTATTTAGGGAGAAGTAATATGTTATATTGTCAAACCTCATTTAGAGGGGTAGTATTTTGCCTGAAATTGCATTGCAGAAATAGCAAGGTATTGTACAAATAATAGATGTTTCATTTTAGTTATTCATTTTTTTAAGTTAAGAGGATATTTATTAATTTTTTTCTCATATTATTTTTAATATTAGCTAACTACATTATAATACAATTAAAATATTTGACATTGAAATCTCATTTAGTTGTTATAAATAAATCTACATAAAAATTAGTTTAATTAGATTGTATTTATTAAGCCATTTAACTAAAAAAAAATTAGAAAGAATATGAAGATAAAAGTTGTAAATATCAATAACCTTTTTTTGTGAAGTTTTAAACATAATCGATGAACATTATTTAAAAATATTTTTTTTTAGATATACTTAAAATTTATTGTGTTTATGATATTGGTGATAATTACCTTTTAATGTCTGAACATGTATACGATTGTAATGAGTAAAATAGCTTTTCGCAAGCAATTTCCTTCAATTCCAAAATAATTTCCTATGCTAGCTTCCATTTTTAACGTGGACCAGCCCCCACCTTCCTCCCAAATTTCTCTTGCAAAGAGCATTTCCTTAGTCACGTAACTTATATACAAGGGAGGGAGGATATCAAATTTTGGTAGTCCTCGTAAACAAATTTTATCTGTTTATATAATTTAATGTGGATTTTTTTTTTATCTTTTTTATTTTACTGTTACAATCATTTCTTTATTTTGTCTTGTCCTTTTTTTTTTTGGATCTAATTATTATATTTTAAAAAAAAATTATTTTTACATGAATATTTATGATTGGTGTATTTTGAGTTTTTGACATTGTGCTCCTTCCTTTTCAAGTAAAGTTTTTGAATTTTGTGGTTTTAAATTAAAGATGCGTTTCTTCAATCCCTTATTAGTTGTCCACTTTCTTCTTCACATGCCCTTCCATAAATAAGAAGAGTAGCTTTATGATTTTTTTTTTGAAAAAATTATAAACTTGCATACACTTCATAAAGAATTTCAATTATAAGGGTAAAATAGAAAATTTTAATTAATTCTCTTTTGTTTTGCAAATTGACAAATAATTTGGGCTATTATTTTTTATAATGTGGACGACTAATATGAGATGGATGGAACGGATAATTTTTAAATCTTGTGGTCTTAAACTTTTCAGGTATAATGTTATAATTATAAAAACTTACTAAATATAGAAAAAAATTCTCTTCTGGAGACATATCAAAAAAGAAGTAAAGACATTAAAATTGAGACGAAGGAGTAGCAAATTTTTATGAATTTTTTAGCTCTTTATTTTCTTTGATTTATATAAACTCCATCCAGTTTTTAAATCTTGTGGTTTTAGACTTGCCACGTAGAATATTAAAATTTTAAAAACTTATTAAATATAGAAAAAGCCTCTCTTTTTGGGACATATCGAAAAAGAAGTAAGACATTTAAATTGAGATGAAGGAGTAGCAAATTTTTATGAATTTTTAGCTCTTTACTTTCTCTGAATTATATTATATTTTATTTTTAATATTTATACTTAATTTGTAATCAATATGTCTTATATATAATGATGGTCTTAGTAATATTTTTAAAAATTAAATTTAAGACAGATGAATTTTTACATAATCAAAAACTTATATTAAATTGTTATTATTTAATTAAGGTAATGTAAAGAAGATTGCTTTTTATTTTATGGAGGAAAATAATTTTTTAAGGAGTATGGCAAAAATAAAAATACAATAACTATGAATAAGAAAGTCAATTAAATTACTCTTTGTATTTTCATTATAAATTTTGGCAAATTTAATAATAATGAAAATTTATGAATAATTTATTTTGATGTGTCATTAGATTTTATTAATTATGCAGTAAAAGAAAATAATATAAATTAATTTTTTTAATTAAAGCATTACTATTTTTATATTTAGAATTTGGGGCGGGGGCTTAGCACGGCCACGAATAACTAGTTTTATTATTAAAAAGTTAGGTAAAAGTTGATTCATTTCCATACAACCCATAATTTTAGCACTATAGCTATGTAAGTTTTATTTTTTACACTTTAATTTGGTCCATTTTAACTAACAATGTCTCGTTTCAATTCAGTACTCATATATTAGTCATGTGTTATTGTTGAATATGTATCTACTATCACTATATCATCACAAACACTAACATGGCAAGCATGGAGAATGATCCCACATTTTTTTTACTCAACTAATATTTTAATTTATTATAGATTTAATGAAAGGAAAAAAAATAAAGAAACCGAAAAAAATATATTTGAATTTGAATCATTCAAATTTTAACCTATTAAGCATAACTTTAACAACCAATTTATATTGCTCAAACAAGTTAAAACTTATAAATTCTTATTGAGAAACTTTTAAATCATTATAACATTATTTATTTTAGGCCGAACACATCAACGGACACCTTTACTTGGCAAGAACTTTTATTTTGACACCTAAAATGGACAGTGTTTATTTTAAACACCTCCAACTGTGTCACTTTTGGCACCTTTTACCCTGTTGAGAAAAATTCTAGGCACATGTAAACAATCACATCCACATGAATTTTGAATGCCTATTAAAACTTGCCATGTCATTTTAACTTTCCACACCAACCAAACCTAATTTAAAGGGGGGGTGGGGGGGGGGGGGATATTTTCCACTTTTGTCGATTTACTCGATGAAAACTTTTGGTAAGCTATTCGATCATTTTTGTCATCTTGCTTCGATTTTTCTTGGATTCATACTGATTACTGACTAATAGTCATGTATTTTGTAGGTACAATACTTACAATCAAATTTTGATGCATTTTTCTTGATATCGATTTCAACATCAATTTTAAAGTTGATAAAGTTAGAGGTCTTATTAAATTTTTCTTTTGTTTTTATGCATATTCCTTGACTTGTGGATTGTTTGTTGAACACAACTAAAGTGTTTGTTGAATTTGCATATTTAGAATTTTTTTGAGAATTTTAGTTCTAAAGTTAGTATTTTTTTTTTTGGATTTTCAAAAGTTAGATTTTATTTTTTTTTTGGATATTTGATTGATAAACTTAAAGGTATTTTGATAATTTTACAAGTAGAGGCTTTTTGGGTATTTTTTTTTATTGTTAATAATCCTTGGGGGTTGTGAAGGAATATAATGGACAACTTTATTTTGACTTATTTTTCATCATGAGGGGACTATTGTAGCAACTCTAATCCTATTATAAAGATGAATTAGGTATCTTTATTGTCGCTATTGATAAAGACCACTACGGTCTTGTTGAGTTTCTTTCCTACACCAAAGATCTCGGGTACTCAAAAGTGGAGGAGTTTTACTGTCAATATATAGATGGTGGTGAATTAGTTCAACTTATTTCTCATAGGCAGTTGTTAGACTTTGTGAAGGACTTAAAAGATAGTGATGAGCTTGATGTGTTTGTTCAACTTGACATTGATGATGAGCTTGAGATTGTGACAAATCCTGTTGGTCTTTTTAAAGGGTCAAAGTGTAATGACTCTTTTGATGAAGATAGTATAGACAGTTATAGTAATGAGGATAGGGGGTTTAATCTTGATCTAAATGGTAATGAAACAGATTTTCCTAGTAGTGAATTAGAAGGAGGTGAAATCCCTGATAAGGATGATTCAGACATTGATGAAGAGGTGATATCCTTTAGGGAAAAAAGTAACAACAACAAGCCCAGTGTATTTCCATATAGTGGGGTCTGGGGAGGGTAAAATGTACGTAGTCCATACCGCTACCCCCGAAGAAGTAGAGAGGCTGTTTTCGATAGACCCCCGACTCAAGATAAAAAAAAAAGTCGTAATGAAATGTGAAGCAGGATGGGTGGCTTAATAGAAGTAAAGAATCAGAAATAGTAAAATAGAACTCAGAGCAATACAGGATAGAGGAACTAAGAGCTATAAGCTATAAGAAATAAGAAAAATAAAATCTGAAATAGGGTACCCGCCTAGTAGTAACCTACACTCACAGACCAAGGCCACCCACCACACCCAGTCTCTCCTGACTAATGGCTCCTACCTATCGATACAGTCCTACGATTACTACCCCGGCTAAACAGGGACTCTCCTAATTACTTGCTAAAACCCATGTACTCACCCTAGCCTTTTACCTTTATCCGCGACCTCCACACCTTCCTATCTAGGGCCATGTCCTCGGTAAGATGAAGCTTCTCCATGTCATTTCTAATCACTCCCCTCCAGTATTTCTTCGGCCTCCCTCTACTCCTCCTGAAGCCATCCAAGGCTAGCCTCTCACACCTGTGGACTGGGTATCGCGCCCCTCCTCATCACATGCCCAAACCATCTTAGACTTTCTTCCCGCATCTTGTCCTCCACCGAAGCCACTCCCACCTTCTCCCAAACAATCTCATTCTTAACTCTATCCCCTCTTGTAAGCCCACATATCCAGCGTAACATTCTCATTTCCACCACCTTCAATTTTTGAATATGGGAGTTCTTGACAGGCCAACACTCTACTCCATACAATATGGCTGGACGGACTGCCGCTCTATAAAATTTGCCTTTAAGCCTAAGGGGCACCTTTCTATCACACAAACTCCAGAGGCGAGCCTCCACTTCATCCAACCATCTCCAATACGATTAGAGACATCCTCGTCAATCCCACCATTCCCCTGAATCATAGGCCCAAGATACTTAAAACTATCCTTCTTACATACAACTTGGGAATCCAACCTCACCACTACTTCGTCTTCCTGCCTTAAGTCACTAAACTTATACTCCAAATACTTTGTCTTGGATCTACTTAACCTGAACTCCTTAGATTCTAAGGTTTGCCTCTATACCTCTAATTTTTCATTCATACCCCCCCCCCCCCCCCAGGATCTCATCAAGCAGCACTACATCATCTGCAAATAACATACACCAAGGCACTTCACCTTGAATACTCCGTGTCAACACGTCCATCACCAGCACAAATAAGAACAGACTAAGAGTCGAACCCTGATGCAACCCTATCTCAACCGAAAAGTGCGTTGAGTCTCCTCCCGCCGTTCGCACCCTAGTCTTTCCTCCATCGTACATGTCCTTAATAGCTCTGGTGTACGCCACCGAAACTCTTTTCACCTCTAAGCATCTCCAAAGAACCTCCCTAGGGACTTTGTCATAAGCCTTTTCTGGGTCAATGAACACCATGTGCCAATCCCTCTTTCTTTCCCTATACTGCTCTACTAATCTCCTCACCAGGTGGATTGCCTCTTTCGTCGAGCGACCTGGCATAAAACCAAACTAATTCTCCAAAATGGACACGATCCTCCTCAATCTTCGCTCAACCACCCTCTCCTAAATCTTCATAGTATGACTCAACAACTTAATACCCCTATAGTTGTTGTAACTCTGAATGTCCCCTTTGTTTTTATGTAACGAAATCATCGTACTCCATCTCCAGGCCTCAGGCAATTTTGCAGTCTTGAAAATATCGTTAAACAAATTAGTCAACCACCTTAAGCCTGCCCTACCCATAAACTTCCAAAAATCCATTGGAATCTCGTCGAGCCCCGTCGCCCTACCCCTCTTCATCCTACGAATAGCCTTCCTAACCTCCTCCACCTTAAAACTTCTACAGTAACTAAAATCACGGCTCTCCTCTGAATACTCCAGCTCCCCTAACTCAATACCTCTGTCCCCTTCCTCATTCAAAAGTCTACGAAAATACTTCTACTATCTCTTCTTAATATGAGCATCCTCCACCAAAACTCTACCATCCTCTTCCTTAATGCACTTTACTTGGTCGAGGTCACGAACCTTCCGCTCCCTAGCCTTAGCAAGCCTATACAACTTCTTTTCCCCGTCTTTCTCCTCTAACCCCGCATACAAGCTCTCAAAAGTTATTGTCTTAGTAGCAGTAACTGCTAACTGAGCCTTCTTCTTTGCCACTTTGTAAACCTCCTTATTCACCCTCTTCTCCTCTTCATCTTTACTCTCAATCAACTTAACATACGCCCCTTCTTAATCTTTACTTTCTTCTTAACTTCTACATTCCACCACCAGTCCCCCTTATGCCTTCTTGCCCGCCCCTCGAAACACCCAACACTTCTCTAGTAGTCTCCGTGATGTAGCTGGCAGCCTTATACCTCTAACATCCACATCCCCCTTACACTCCCACACTCCCAACCCTGTCACCTTCTCTCCTATCTCCAGCGTGCTAACTAGCGTCAAGCCACCCCACTTAATTCTAGGTCGACCCTCCCCGACCCTTTTTTTTTTTGCTCTTCTTGATAATCAAGTCCATCACCAGAAGCCTGTGCTGGGTCGAAAGATGCTCACTCAGAATAACTTTACAATCCTTATATAAAACCCTATCCCCCTTCTTAAGCAGCATAAAGTCAATCTGAGTCTTGGTTATCGCGCTTCTGAAAGTAATCAGTTGATCTTCCTTCTTCAAAAAGCTTGAATTCACCACCACCAGCCTAAAAGCCCTCACAAAATCCAACAGAGCAGCTCCCTCGCCATTTCTATCACCAAAACCAAAACCTCCATGCACATTGTCATAACCTTCCGGAAGAGCCCTAATGTGCCCATTAAAGTCTCCCACAATGACAACTTCTCCGAGTTAGGCACGCTTCTCACCACCTCGTCCAACGCCTCCCAGAATCTCACTTTCACCTCCTTTTCCAAATCCACTTGCGGCGCATAAACACTACACACATGCAACGAAAACCCCTAATGACCAACTTAATCGTCATCAACCTATCACTGATCCTCTTAACCTCCCCCACCTGCTCTCTAAGTTCTTCATCCACTAAAATTCCTACTCCATTCCGACGTCTCTCACTCCCTGAGTACCACAACTTGTACCCATCCACATCCCTAGCCTTAGACCCTACCCACTTAGTCTCCTGAACGCACGCAATATTAATTCTCCTCTTCTTAAGAATCTTCACCAGCTCTACCAACTTACCCTGAAGGGTCCCTATGTTCTAAGACCCTACCCTTAACCTATCTTCTTCGCCTCCCGCCTAACTCTACCACCCCTCGCCGTACTAGCCCTACTACCCGACCTGGACCGCACATCCCCCCTACCCTTCCCTCTTCACCCCAACCCAAAACAACCCTCAAACCCAGCTCCCTCGGACATAACCTTATTCCACCATCAATCCTCATAGCCACCACTCAAAAAATGAAAAAGCCCCAAGCCGACAAACAAACAGAGCAACCGTAGGAAAATAGGGAAACACAGAAAAATAGTAAGAAAATAGAATGCACGCACAAAATATTCTATCCAGCCTAATATCTAGAACAATACAACATATCCACCAGTACGCAAAAGCAGACCATCAAAACTAAAATCACAAGCAACAAAGTAATATAAAGAATCGAAACGGTAAGAAATAACTAAATATCAAAGTTTAGATGTCACCGGGTACTCTTGCGTGCTGCTGATTTCGATAATTTTAGAGTCAAATCTGGTTTTCGAAATAGAGTCGCCGACAAGCAGCTGCTAGTGCATCATCAAAGTTTGCCGGAGATTTTTCTGGCTATTGCTGCAAGTCTGGAATCTGTTGTCCTATTGTATGTTGTCATCCCAACCTGTTATGATCGGTGCTGCCCCCTTACACCATTGTTGGAGTCGAGCCATCGGGAACCCCTAATCCCATCAACGAAAGCAGTAGAGAGAGTGTAAAAAAGGATAGGAGAGAGAGAGAAGGGGTAGAGAGAGATTATGGGAGAGAAAAAGAGAACGAGGGAGGAAACTACCCTACCTGTTGCCGGCGCGTCTACGCCGGCGCCGGCATCGGAGACGGCCAGCCAGTCAACGCGAGTTGTATGGTTCAGGCGCAGTGAACGTTAGGTCGTAGAGTGAACGTTAGAGAGAGAACGTTAGATCTCAGAATCAAAAGGAGTTATATATCAACTTAGTAATTGATCATCACAGTAATTGACTAACAAAGTCATTCAAATTTTTCTTAGGGAAAAAATTAGAAGTAGAAAAAAATTCTAGAAGAAAATCAAAAGTACTTGAATAAATACCAGTAGGTGAAGCTAGTATTGACAGAAGTTTTCAAGACATTGGTAGAAATAAGAAAAAAAATATATGAGTGATTAGGAGGTGATGAAGAGTACATTGATAGTTCATATTGTGACAGTTTTAATAGCACTAATTTGTTAGGTGAGGATGATGTTGCGAGTGTTGATTTACCAAAAAGAAAAAAAAAGTAAAAACAGGTATTATGATGATTGTGGTGTTGCTATTTTTGAACTTTATGTGAGTTTTAGTGGTCCTAAGGAATTTAGAAAAAATTTGGGAAGGTATACAGTAGAAAACAAAATTCAGATTATTTTGAAACCTAATGAAGTCATAAAGTGAGGGCTAAATGTAAATTCAAGAAAAAATGCAATCGGTTGTGTTATGGTGCACTTGACAGAGATTCTGCAATTTCTTGATTGTAGTATCAACACATAAGAAACAAAGGTGTGACGGTAGGATTATCAACCAATCCAAAATAAGAAATATGGACACATAATCAAAAGATTGTACAACAAGACAACCATGAACCCTATCATGCAACTCTATTTCAAGTTCATAAAACTTAACCCTGTAAACAAGTATAACATGAAGTTTAGTCAATATGAGTCAATAAGGATAACAAGTCAAGTTGTTGATGACCATCAATAAGACTTCATTTCAACAACCATGAAGCAACTACCATATAAATCATGTCCCTAATTACTCAAATAATAGACAACACAGAGTTATGTCACAATTTGCAATCAACCCATACCACTCAAGGGTCCACATTAACAACAACAATAGCAAATATCTTGCATCTCAGTTAGCATAAAAAAACATCTTTAGAAACTAAGCATATAAATCTAATTCACTCAAGGAACCAACATATAATGATAACATTTAAGTCTGATTCACTCAAGGAACCAATAAAACCAAGAAACACATAATCCCCGATTCGCTCAAGAAACTGTCACACTCATTTGTACCCTGTGCACACATGCTAAGGGTCGTATGTATGCGCCTACTAGTCATGACCTACATGGGACGAGCTCTTGTCCATGTACCAAATCTCAAACATCAAGTGTCTACGAACCTTATATCAATCAAACCCGTGGAGATGTCCAAATATCTGTACATTCTACAATAATGATAGATATCACAACAATCACAATCACAATGATAACAGAACAACACTTAGGAAATCCAACAAGCTTTCATATAAGTCCGTTACATACAATAAATACTTAAGATATGAAATAGTCTTTCATTTTTCTTGAATATGCATCGTACAATCCATACTAAGAATTAGTTATCATGCACAGATCACACAAATTAGGTTTCAACTACATGAAAACCATCACCGACCTCAATCCAAGTTTGCACCGCTATATTAAGCTTGAGCCTTGCTTTTCTGTGCAATGTTTGCTAGATTATGGATTAAAATCAGTAATATAACACCTAATCAATCAAATGACCCACAATGTTGAAGATTATAACCTAATTCTAAATCCTAAGGCCAATTTCATGATCAAACCCTCCTCATTCTAGGCCATTCCCACCATAAATTTACTTTAAAATACCAATTCCATGGTTACATTAGTGAATTATAGTTATGCAAGAGTAATTAATCAATCTTTAACTAAAATTCAAAGGTTTTACACCTAATTCACCCCCTTGCACCAAAAAATTTAATTAGATCAAGTTAAACCCTCCCTAAAATTCGTAAACTAGTGACTCTAAGGTCAAGGAATCAAAAAACTAGTTAATAGGAATAAACAACTTCTTTACGAAGAATTTTAGTGGAAAATAGGTAAAAAATTGCCCCAAATCGCTTGTGTCCTCCCCAAAATTTAATTAGAAAAAATAAATTATTTTTGACAAAATTTTTGCATATACAACGATTTACCCCGCTATAGCGATTCAGTCCCGCTATAGCAGTATCACTATAACGAAATTTGTCCATTATAGCGGGGTTGGTCGTCTTTACTCCCTCTATAGAGAGAATTTCTTCGCAATAGTGGTAGTCCCATAGTAGCTTGCCACACGCTATAGCGGGTATGGTAAGGTAAAAACTAAAAAAGCTCCCAGTGTTGCCTTTTTTGCAAGACACCCTCAAACCATGAAATCCCGTACTAACCCCTTTGTGTTAAATTTGATATCAAGAGTTTTATTCACCTGAATTCACTTTTGAAAAGTCATATGGATTTCTTATCATGTTAGCAAACATAAAATCATGCTAAACTTTATTACGTTTACATAATCCATCCTCAGATTGCCCTAGACCATACCTCACTCCGATTACGTCCGAGCCTAGCCTAGTCTAAAGTTTTTAACTTTCAACTCGGGAAAAACTTAACTCAAATTTTTGTAACCCAAGGAAATGACTCATTGTCGTTACTGCATTTTTATACCTTATTAACCTATAATGATGGAAAGGGTCATTACAAATAAACTAATCACTGCTCTCCTAACAAGTTACCTGACGACTCATCGGGTCACCTAACGAGTCGTAGGATACACTCGTACTAATAAGCCTGACCTATACTTTATAGGAGTTAACCCAATGACTGACCCAATAAGTCATAGGATCACCCAATGACCCATAGGGAGGAGTTTTTAGGACAATAGTTAATTTTCAAAAAATTGAGACTTGACCCTACGAGTCATCTTATGAGTTGTAACCCAAGGAAATGACTCATTGTCGTTACTGTATTTTTATACCTTTTTTATGATTTGTTTAACTAACGTGTGCTCCCCTACAAGTACTATGACACCAAAGAATGACACTTTAAAGGGACACAAGAAGGGGGAAACGCGAACTCCCAAGAAACAAGCTTACTCCATCTTACAATTAAAAGACATGCCTGATGAAGTAGAGCAGGAGTCAAGTGGCTCAATGCAAGGATATCCCATCTCAGGGCCTGTCTAGCCACATTCTAGAGTGCTATGAGAGGGTCAATTAAGGCCCCATATAAAGAACGCCTAGGTATCTCTACCACATTCACCTACTCATCTTTAGTCTGAAGAGAGAGAAGACTCTGAATTTAAAGCAAAAGAAGAGGGGGAGACGAGAGTGTCTTCGAGAGCGGGGAAGAGAATGCATCTGGCAGCTAATCTAAAGGAATGAGTTTAGGTTTCAGCTTAGATGAGTTATTTGAGGTTGAAGATGAAAATAATGCTAACAGTCTACCATTACCTATTCATCTTCCACCACTAGCCCAACCTAGCCTTTAAATTGAGGTTGCATTGGTCCCACCAGTGAACAAGTGGAGGTTTTTTAGGCATGCAAGAATAATATGAGCGGGATAGTGCCATTATCTTAAGTATTGGTCGACCAAAGAGGGGGTTCTATGTAAAGATGCAATTATTGAGGACAAGCATATTCGAAATACCCAACTTTGAAAGGTTGTTAAGAAGTACAAATTTGAGCAGATGGCTGTAGAACCAGGTATATATATGCAGACTTTTATTCAAAAGTTTTATACAACGTATCCCACTATGTTAAAAGCTTTAGCTCCATGGGGCCTATTGTGGAAATTTCAAGATCCCGTACAGACATTATAGATTTTGTAGATTAATATAAATATATCAGTGCAAACTATCTCACTTTTCTTACATGGTGATGCTTATGTGCTTCTGGTTGACACTGTAAAAACTAATCATTATATCGATGTGATAATAAAGGTGAAAAAATAAATATCCAATAATGATAAGATGGTCCACTTTCATTCGATGGTGAATATTATTATTGTAGAGAAGGGGAATACTCCATAGATTGTTGGCACATTTTCATAAATTAATAAGGGAAGTCTAAATTTTATAGCAAAGTCTTGGTGGACATTGGTTTGCCATAAATTGGGACCTACTTCTGGTAACAACATACTGAGACCTGATAGGGACTACTTGGTAGGCGGTATAATGGAGGGCTATAAGACTAATATTGTGAGGATTATTGTCTGGGAGATCTTGGATAGATTAGTGAATTTTGAGACTAGACTTTATTTCCCTGGTCTAGTCATGAAGATATGTTTAGGGGGTTGAGTTCCTATCTTGCTTAAGGTGGATAATTTTATAGTGGTTTGATGTACGACAGACTTAAGGTTGATTCGAGATCCGACAAACCCAATTTTGAGGGCTAAGGTTACAGTTGGTGCTGTGCTGCTCTACAATGTTTTTCAACCTGGGCAGATATGGATACTAATACTCTCAGCTTTGAACAAATTAGGGAGATGTAGGTTGACTCCCAGACTGGTATTGAGAAGCCCGAGCCTCATGCCACAGCTGATGCCACTACTTCCACAGCCTCCAAACCATCAAATATCCCGAGTTTACCTTATGCTACTCCTGATTCGTCTGCACCTCACCCATCTGTTGGTGGGTATGCTTTAGTGTTGAAGGAGCTCCTGAAAGATGTATTGAAAAAATTATTCACTGTTGAGTGTACACATCGAAAAAGGTATGCAACTATGGGTACAAAGAGAGATTCAAGTGGAGATGCGCCAAATGGAAACCTGGTTCGACAACATTGAGAGGAGAATTACCAAAAAGGTGGATGGAGTGCAATCCCTAAATTTGGCAGGGATTAAGGATGAATTGACCATATTTAGGGCTGACATTGAGGAGATGGTTTCCAGGCCTTACTTTTCTATTATCACATTGAGGAGATGGTTTCCAGGCCTTACTTTTCTATTATCACATTACCTATCATTGAGAAGATGGTAGAATTTAAGGTGCTCAACATTTAGAGCATGAAAGGCAAAGAGAAGAACACCGAAAGTATTGGCAAAATAGAGAGCAAAAGGAGAAAGAGAATAAGAGAGAAAAATACATGAAGAAAGCAACGAAAACAAGTAAGCTATCCTTCTGAGATCATTTATTCAATATACACGAGAAGGGCGTGGAGTTGGGAGCTCCAGGTTGTATGAGGCCCTGCCTGTTGTTGTTGTTGTTGTAAAGGAGAGTGGTGGTACAACAGGTACCCCTACTATTTTGACGTCTTTGAGTACATCAACCACAACCAATGCCAACATTAACTTAAGCACCACGACTACCATCGAGGCCACTATCAAGGAGATTGAAGCCGCTTTTAAGACCAAATTGAGGGTGCGACGTGATTCAGTGCCTTGAGCGCCACAGGTATGCATATACCCCTCGTTCTTATTTTATTTTGATATGCATGGAGTGAGGACATTGCATGTTCTTAAAGTTGGATATGGGAGGTGTACCACCACTCAGAGATTTTTATTATTATGTTTCTTTTCTTTTAGGTGAGCTATCATAGTAGAACTGGCATGTTTAGGGTATTTTAAAGTTTTTTTAGTGTCTCATGTGTTTTGTGTAACTAGGAGAAAAGTATGTGAAACTTAATGTTGTCATGTTTGATTTAAAGCTTGGGTGAAGTTTGAGTAACCTCGAGGGTTTAATTTTAAAGATACATACCCCTCAAAAAAATATTTGACTATGTGTTTGTTATGTTGTAACTATTGTGGATCTTGTTATGATATTCGTGTTATAGGCATAATAATCATAGCTTAGCAATGCGTGAACTGGATATGTAGTAAGTGGTAGTTTAATCCCATGCTATGTATGTTATAATAGTTACGTTGTTCACTTTGTGAGTGTGATTCAGAACTTGCCTGGTTAATCTTGCCTAGGTTGTAGGATAGTTGATTAGGAAAAGATCATAGACCATTGTTGAATTAGTCTACTTTTAGCCTAAATTCCCAACCAAATGGAATGTATATCCCTTGATCCTAAGTTTAAGCCTAAATTAACCCATTTCTTTCATTAACCGATTCACCTTCTATTTCTGTTATAATGAATCTATTTTGACCTTGGTCCTTCCTTGACACTGTGTACCTCAACTCATATTAATCACCTAAGTTGAGGATGACTATCATAGCGATGTGTATCACCAAATAGGTATGAATAAGAAGGGTGGTAAAAGAAGAAACAGGATTCAGATGCGGTAGAAAAACAAGAGAAAAAGAAATAGAAAACTGTGCTTGAATAAAAGTATGAAAAATGAGAGAAAGAGAGAGAAATATTAAAGTTGTGAAAAGAGAATTCGTACCCGGAACCCAAGGAAAACAAAGGAGAATAAGAGAGAAAAAAATAAAAGAGGTTGAAAGGTGGAGCAAAAAATAATAGTGTCAAGAAGGATTGAGTCACTGTATCCATATCCACCATACCTATCCCATGACTATATTACAAGTCAACGATAGTCCTATAGTGATTCTAATCCAAACGTTCAAAAAACTAAGGCATAAGAAATAAGGGCAAGCCTATAGTATTCTATGCACATTGTTCGAACATCTTTGAGAAGGTGAATATTTTTAATTCAGTCCCTGAATTTTATCATATCTTTAAGACTGTGAGCGCACGGGACCTCTTTGTTGTGAGGGAACATGGGTTGCATTGTTGGTAGCTATATGTTGTGTCAAATGTCATTTGCATATTGCTTGGTTGTTTGTTTATATCTTGTTGTCATCTCTTGATTCCTTTGTGTTACAATATTGAGCACGTATGTATACACAATGGGTTTTAAAATCTAAGAAAAATAGAGGGTTGAAAATATTGTGAATTAACTGTGGTGGGTCTTTTACGTTTCTCTTGGTTAAGCATCATAGTTTTGTGTTGTTTTGTTTTCCTGAGGACACATAAATATTTTCAACACTTAAAATGAGGAAAATATGCTAAGTCAAAGGCTTATTTATGTGGATATGATGTTTTTGTGATAGTTTGCAAGAAAATAGAGCTCGAAAGTGAGCAAAGGAAAAAAACAAAAAAATAATACACGTATGGAAACTGATACTGGGCTATGAGTCGTTGGGTCACAGTACGACTCTTAGACACAATCGTTGTGACACTAGTAATTTTTGGCTTTGCAAAGTTGAAGTATAAGCTGACAATGAAAGGAGACTATGATCCGTAGGGGCAGGAGACGAATCATCGCATGCAGACGTCCTGAGCAACCAAGGAAAAGTCCTGAAAGATGCTAAAGTCCTCCAGTGCCAACGTAAACTCCCTACAATTCGTAGGGTGTCGCAATGAGTCGTAGGGAAAGTCGTCATGAGAGCAAGTTATCAAAGTTCTGCAAGGGTGTAAAACTAACTTAGGGGCAACGAGTTACCCTACGACTTGTAAGGTGACTATACAAGTCATCATCAACACCTAAGAAGAGAAGACAATGGATGACCTGAAGACACGTAATGAGTCATTATCAGACCCTACGACTCATTGTCAAAGGCGTAGTCACTATCGGCCTTGTAATCTGAATTTGTTTAGGATAGGTTTCCTTTTTTGTCTATAAATACTCCTAATGGGTCTATTGTTTTAGTTTACATTCTATTACTACTTTCAAGGCATATTGTTGTCTTTGCAAGTACGAACGTCAATTTTAAGGATTTTAATTCAAAGAGTGATTTGTGGTTTTCATTTTATCTTTACAAGTTCATGATTATGCTTTATTGTCGTGTGCTTGCAATTGTGAGTAGCTAAACACCCCAACTAACGTTGTGAGAACCATGACAGATTAACAAAGTAGTATTTATAGTACGAAGTAATTCTCAAAGGGTATTTGAGCATGTATTGTTATTTTCTTTGATTTGATTGCTTTTTAGTGGTTGCAGACGTTACAACTCTCCTTATCCTGACCCATGATGAAATAAGAGGTAACGGGTGGAAAAAGAGAATAAACAACAGATACTTGTAACTATCAACCTTCAACTGATATCTTGAGTCAATAATTTAGAAAAGCTAATCTGAGATTCAAGATACATATTAATAGTGTAAAACTCAGGAGAAGAGAAAACTTACTTGAGAATAGTAAATTAGACAAGTGTGGAAAGCCGTTTAGATAATCATAACTTATTGATTCTATATGTCAAGCACCGGGAGAGATCACTAGTACGAAGAACCTACAGAGTTATGAAGTTATGGGGAACACAGTCGTAGTGCCTTTCATACCTTGACTACAAATTCAACGAAATCAACAATTATTACTATTAAAATTCTGATTTACAAAACCTCCCTTTTTATTGGAGATTATTTACTAATTGCTTAGATAAACAATTGTTAGACACTTTGATCTATTTCTCGTGCGATTGACCCTAACCTATTGGGCTCTATATTTGATTAACAATCGCTTTATACTTTGTTTAGAGGTGTAATTTGAGCGACATCAGTGATGACACATATTCATTCATCTCATTTAATTTATCATTGATTTTAGCATTAAAATATTAATTTTGAAAGAAACTTAACCTTTTATTGATCTCGTCTGAGGTAAGATGTCAGATGAAATTGATTTAGTTAGAGGTAAGATGCCAAACGGGTTTGATTTAGTCTGGGCTAAGATGCCAAATGGAATTGTTAGTCCGAGGTAAGATGTTGGTCGGGATTATGAATTCGAGATAAGATTCTGAATGTGGTATATTAACCTCGCGAGTTCTGCATGAGTCCCACCTCACATCATATCATTATAAAGAAAGTATATACCGGCAGGCATTGGCCATTGCATTTAATTACACTTCATTGTATTGCATCATTCCTTATTTATTGATGTGTTTTGAGGTGATCCTTATTGATTTATGGATATTGAACCATTGGGACTTTTCCGCGTGTAGGATTAGATATAGTATTCTTCCTACGACATAGTATCTACTTGAGCTTAGTGGGCCTATGATTCTTACCGAGTACTAGTGATTATACTCACTCCTACTATTCTGCATCCTTCATATGTAGATCTTAGTACAAGTTCCCAGTGCGACCCTTAATTCATGCAAAGTTTGAGTGACTCAAAGCTATTATGAGCTCATATGTTCAACAATTGTCCCAATGCTCTCTATTTTTTATTTCTGTCTTATTTACTTCTTGGATAGTCTTGTATTTCAATTTTGAAACTCTATTTTACAGGTCGGTCTTGTACTTGTAATAGCTGGGTCTTGAAATTTTTTTATGTACTGTCTTATTTTCATTTGAGGATGATTGGAGTTATTGTTAGTTATTCGTATCAATATTTTATTGTTTAACTTTATTTTGAGTTGATCATGTTTGTTGAGTTTCACTTGCCTATCATGGTTGGATTGGAGTACATGTCATCACAATCCCTATTATTTTGGGTTGTGACATTGTCACATAGCAAGATTTTTGGAAAGTGCTAAATGGCCATAAAAATATGGTCCAAATTTGGCTACAATTATACAAGGACTATAATAATCTTTTCTTTTTTCTTTATTTTTAGTTAAAATGAGTTAAAATTCGTTATTCCTTAAATCTAAAAGTCAAAACTTTATGTTGGATGAATCATAATCATAATTATCATTAATGGAGTTATTAAATTGATTTTATAAAGTGAGTTCTAACACATCATCTCATTTAACTTCTATTTTTATTTTCTTATCTCCTATTTTGTTTTTTTCCCTCTTAAAAATCAAATTTTAAGACTACTTCTAATATATAGCCACAATAATTTATTAAGACTTTTTTTAAAATGTTATCTAATTTTGAATTATCATAGAATTTTTTAATTATTATTTAAATATATTTTAATCCTAAAATTTGGTGTACAGTTTTGTTTTAATCATTATTATTATTATCTTTAACCTAAATATCATTCACTAAAATTTATTACATAAAAGTCAATTTTATTAAATTTTTATCACTTAAAAGTCATTCAATTTTGATCGAGTTAGATATTTCAACAAACTTTCATCTTAAAAGTTACACAAAAGTAAATTCCGCCTTAATTTAGATATTTCAAACTGAAATGTGACAAGACAACCAAAATAAATTATTTACATTCAGAATAACACTAGATACATCATTTATGTTGTGCTTCTTAACACACAACTTGTAGGGGCCATATAAAATTACTGTTGCTTTCCTTAAATTTATTTTTTTAAATAGTGTTAATGTAATATCATTAATATTAAAGAAAATATAATTTGTCTTGTGTTTTACACAAATATGCTCATTTGTATAGTAAATTATGTAGGCAGCTTTTGAAAAAAAAAATTGTATAATAAATTAATTTTAAAGATAGAATACTTTTATGTCACTAAATAGAAAAAATATTTTTTGTATAGTGATCTTTAAAGTTAAATGACCTTTTTTTCACAAAAGAAATTAAAAAGTTGGCTTATCAATAATAAAATTTATTCAAATAACTACAGTTTCACCATCCAATTTTTTAATGGTTTCAATTTTCATCTAAAACAACATACTTACTATAATCTCACAGTTTTCACCTACCTAAATTTTCTTTTCAAATTATGAAATAAAAATATAAAATTAAAATAATAATTAAGTAAAAATTAATTACTCATAAAAAATACTTGCCCACTAGCATTATAGTTTTAAAATAAAAGATACAGGATCAAAAGCAAAAGTGACAAAAAAGAATTAAGGACATGAATCTTTGATTATTTGAAAAGTAAGATCTACTCTAATTCATTTGTTAATAAAATAATGACCTCAGATAAGTATGATTTGGCATGTCTCGTACATAACAAAATTTACTATAGCAATACTAACCTCTTAGCCATAATAAATTATTTAAAATAAAATGTTATAACTAAATAAATATTTTTGCTTCACTTTCAAGAGAATTATTATACTCAATTAATTTATTGATAAATTTATTGAAACATAACAATTAATAAATTATACTCAATTAAAGATTATATTGATAACAAATATAAGTAATGATTCACTAATTATCAATATGCGTAATATAATGCAAGATTACAACACTAATTATCACTAACTTTTTTTATTTCTATAATGTATCGATGTACCATAACCAAAATATTTTAAATTTTAACTATCATTATTGAAATATTTTTAAATTTGATTAACTAATTATAAAGAATTTAAATAAAAATTTAATATGTTTCACTCAAGCTTTATCCTAATCAAGTGTTTTAAAAATTATCATTTGATTAGAGGTGTTTTCATTTGGCTCAATCCAAATTTACAGGATGTTATTTATAAGCTTCAAATATAATTTAAATAAATAAATTATTTTATAAATTACTATACTTAATCTAAATAAAATTTTACAAGTTCTCGCTAATTATACGAAGATAGATATAAATTATTTGTCGTGGATAAAATTACTTACTATACATATATTTCTTGTAAATAAATATTTCTTTATAATTAAAGTCTACAACATAATAAAATTTTACAGCAATGAGTATAAAGTTTTAGTCATGCACCATGAAAAATGATAAATAAATTTTAGCCACATCTATTTCTACGAATGTTACAGAAACAAAAAATTATTGTTAAATTTTTTAGCAAAATTAATTTTTTACATTTAACTACGACGTATTTTGTTAGTATATCTATCTATAGAAAAATGTAAAGTACTACCTCGAGTCCAAAATAAATGAATTGTTAAGCCATTTTTCAATGTGCAAAATAAATGAATTGTTCATTTTTCAAGAGAAATGTTGAAAATCTCTTCTAATTTTACCCTATCATCTAATGAGGTTCTAAGTGCTTTACATTTTCTAGGAGAATAATTTAAGAACAATTAAAAGAGTAATAGTAAAAAGTAACCTACAATTTATGTCCTAAAATATTTTTCTTAAAGGGTGTGTCATATCCCAACAATTCATTTATTTTGAACTAGAGGGAGTAACAGAATTTTAAGCATGCCAAAACCTTTTATTATTAAAAATCTATACATACACTAGTTTTTATATTCATTAAAAAAAATCATAAAATCGAACTAGCATGATAAAAAATAAATAAAATAATTTAATTAAATTTCTCAAAAAATGTACAAAGTATAAACTATACATAATTAAATTTTAACTTAAATTAAACTACTTCAAACGTGTGTGTGTGTATATATATAACAACTAATAAATAAATTTGTATTGATTAATTTTTATTTTCTTAATTAGACTTAGAGCTGTCAATATGGGCTTGGCTCGTGAGGCCGACCCAACCCAGCCCTTAATTAAGTGGGTGTAACACCCCAACTTAGGAAGAAGTCCCACATCGGCAAAACACAGGAGGGATGTTGGGTATATAAGTAAGAAATCCTTACTCCCTAGTAATGCATTTTTAAATCGTGCGGGCCTGGGCCCTGAGCGAACAATATCACTAGTGGGTTAGGGAGTTACAGGAGTCTTTCGGGCCTTGATGGTTTGAGATGCCTGGCGCGGCCAGGGCCTCGGTTCGAGTCGTGAAAGAATGGTATCAGATGGTATCAAAGTCGCTCTTGTGTCAGCCCTGGCGATGTAGGCCAAAGTTTAAATTAAATGTAGACAAATTTCGATAAGGCGGGGCAAACCTCAGTCTTGAGTGTAGGCAAATCCCATTAGGTGGAGCAAACCTCAGCGAGGACACTGAGTCCATAAGGGGGTGTATGTAACAACCCAACTTAGGAAGGAGTCCCACATCTACAAAACATAGGAAGGATGTTGGGTATATAAGTAAGAAAGTCTTACTCCCTACTGACGCATTTTAAAATCGTGCGGACCTGGACCCAGAGCGGACAATATCACTAGTGGGTTGGAGAGTTACAGGGGTCTCTCGGGCCTTGATGGTTCGGGATGTCCGTCATGGCCAAGGCCCTGGCTCGGATCGTAACTGTGGGGTTAGGCTAAGTTTTTTCAGTCCATTTAGAAATGAGGCTTATAAGCCCAACCTCACTTGGTCCGTCGACCTTAGAGGCCTAACCCGTTAGCCTCAGAGGTCAGCCCATGGGCTGGGACATTAAAACTAATTATTAAATATTTTTAAGTTGGTCATTTATTTATTAGGAATTAGAATTTTATCAATCTTTTCTAACTAGCTACTTATTTTCTTATCCATTGTTTGGTTGATACTAATTTTTGAAAGTTCTTAGTATGTGTTTGAAATGGCTGGTAAACTGCTTTTAGTTGTGAACTTCAAAAAGTTGTGTTTGCTCGTGATGGTTTAGTAGTTGTTGCCTTTGCTTAATACAATATTATGTTCTTTAAATTTAGGTTCTCTTCTGTTATAATCTTGCTTCTTTTATGCAGATACTTTGTGTATATCTATATTTATTATCTTAATCATATTAGAATTTTTCTATGGAATTTGTAGCTATTCATCATTTCCTTGCTTATTACAGTAAATGTCATGAGCTAATTACCACTAAGGGATCGTTTGGTGTGAGGTATAGAGGATAAATAGTCCGAGATAAAATGAAGGACTATTTTATTCCATGTTTGGTGAGAGGTATTAGTTAGTACCGGTATTATTTATCGCACCATTTACACCATAGTGATGAGATAAATTATCCCTATGCATAATGGAATAACTAATTTCGAGATTAATTTTCTCAGGATAACTCTTTCCCAACCTAACAATCCTTAAAAGTATTAGTAAGATGCCTATAAAATGTTAAAAACTATCAAAAGACATATTAAAGTGAAACCATAAAAGTTAGCGATAGTCTAGTACTTACAATATTTTCGTTTATCATGTTTCGAGTTGCATTTATTTAAGGAGAAAGGACAAAAATAACACTTCATTCTAAAATAATTCCACCATAATAGACACCCAAAACTAATTACCTATAATTAGCCACTAGAGTAATTCCTACTTTTAGCCATTGCAGTACTACACGGATCCAGTGCATGGATATGTATTTTGCTCCAAAAAGGATGTTATGCGCTATTTGCAAACTGGAGACATAAGTTGTGCTGTGAGACCCACCAAAAGGGATTCGAATTCAACAATGAATGATGATTCTACGAGTCTTCACCTTTTGGATCTCTGACCCGTGTTCCCCGTCAAATGTATTCATGCTTCATGTTTGATAACTCATGTTCTCTATGTTACTGCTTTTTAGCTAAGTTACTCGGACTTTCCAAAAATATTGTGCATCTGTGTCTGATTCTTTAAAAATATATTATTTTGGGAGAATTCGACACGTATCTGTAGACATCACGAGATATGCACTGGATATATATTTGTTTTGTTTAGTTTTACTTATTTATACAATAAAATACAATACCATATATTTTTAACATAATACAATTGTTAAAGATATATATTTATATATAATAACGATATAGTTTCTCTATATATACATATTCTATATAATAATTATAGCATTTTTATACACATTCTATACAATTTTTAACTACAATTATTATTTAGATACATATTTTATACGACTCTATATAGTTTTTACATGCATTCTAAAAATGTATCAATCTAGTATAAGAGAGTATCAATTGAGTATATGCACACTGCAAGTATATCAATGTAATATAAAAGTGTATTAATGTGATATAAAAGAGTATCAATTGGGTATAGAGACTGCATGTTCTTCCATATAATTTCCTTTTTCTTTTTTAAAAAGTGTATTAATATAGTATAAAAGTGTATCAATTGAATATAGAGACTGAATGTGCACAATTGGGCCAAATGGCTAAAAAAGGAAATTACTTTAGCCGATTGACTACAACATGTCCACCTTTTCAATTATGAGCCTTTTTTTTTTTTTTAAATGGTCATTCCATGTCCTTTTCCCTTTGTAAAAAGTGTATCAATATAGTATAAAAGTGTATCAATGTAATATAAAAGTGTATCAATAGAGTATAAAGACTGCATGTGCACAATTGGGCTAAATGGCTAAAAAAAAGGAATTACTTTAGCCGTCTGGCTACAGCATATCCACCTTTTCAATTATGGGCCATTTTTTTAAATGGTCATTCCATGTCCTTTTCCCTTTATTTAATCTGAAGGGTCAACCCGCCTCAACCCGCGGCCCGCTTAGGGCTTGGCTAGGCCACTATTTTAAAGGCACTTTAGTTAAAAGGGTTGTCCGTTCTAACCCATTTAATTCTCTAGCCCACTAGGGTTCGGTTGAGCCAGTCCATTTTGATAGCTCTAATTAGACTACTACGATAATTATTTAATTGTGTAATTATTGATTAAAAAATTAAATAATTAAAAATAGAATACATAAATTATCCATTCTCATGTATTGGAATAGTTTTCAATGTATTAAAAAATGATAATAAATAAAGTAATCCTAAAACTTTAAATTTAAGATAAGCGAAATAAAAATATCTAAAAGCTAACTAGTTTATATTATGAACATGTCTTAGTACGAGTTGCCAGCGAGACCCTTAATTCATGCGAAGTTTGAGCGACTCAAAGCTATTGTGAACTCCTATGTTCAGCGATTGTCCCAATTTTCTCTATTTCAAATCTCGTCTTATTTACTTCTTGGACAGTCTTGTATTTCAGTTTTGAAACTCTATTTTACATGTCACTTTTGTACTTGTGACAGCTAAGTCTTGGAATTTTTTCATGTACATTCTTATTTTCATTAGAGGGAAGATTGGAGTTATTGTTAGTTATTCGTATCAATATTTTACTGTTTGCCTTTATTTTGAGTTGATCATGTTTGCTGAGTTTCACTTGCCTAGGTTGGATTGGGTTAGTGTCATCACAATCCTAGTGTTTTGGGTTGTGACATTGTCACATAACATGTTTTTTTCATCAAAGTCATATAATACAGCTTGAATATCTTAATATCCCACATCATGTACTATAGAACAATTTCATTTATAGACATTCATTTTCCTTAGTTCTTTTTCTCTGTAGAATAATTCTTCCGCCAAAAATCAACCCACCATGGAAACCATAATATGAAAAGAAATGTAAGACCAAATGCAAGCCAAAGTATTGCAAATTGCAATCTTTGATAGTTATCCTTCAAAATAATGGCAGGAACTATTATTGGATGCTTCAGACAAGAATGATGTTGAGACTGTAGATTCAAGCAATGTTGATTATACTTTAAGAAATCGGTCAAACCAGTCACTCGCTTCTTTTACCATCAATGGAGTCATTCGATACCAAATCCTAGGTTGCACTATCAGCGGAAATTTATTAAAACTATCATTTCAGAACCTAAGAAGATTGATGATCGCCCGGAAAAGGAAAACTCGAAAAAGAAGATATTAGATAAAAAAGACTTGTAAGAACTAGAAATTTGATTAACTAATTTGGTGATGTTTTTTACAAAGTGACAGAGTTCAGAAAATGTGAGTGGATTGAAGTAAAGAGTCTGAAAGGTCCGAAAGAACGAGTTGGAGTTATCCCAAATGAAGTGAATGCAAAAGGGAAAACAATTTAAAGGTCCTCAAAAGTAAATGAAACAGGTTAACCACCAAGGCTTATAGTTCAGATGATATGAACGAGTCCCCCCACACAAGAGTTACACACTACTCTCTTACCCCTTATCCTTCCCCGATCCCCTGTTTAATGGAAAAAAAAAATCTTTTGAAAAAAAAGAAATTTAAACACATTATTTATAGATTCGAGTACTGAATTGCAGCAGTATCCACTTCATAATCAGTTAAACGGGAGTTCATACCATAATAGGTTCATTTTGTTCTTTTCAGATCCTCAAAACTTGTACTTACCGACAGTAAAGTAAGGAAAAAAGCGTTTCTGTTTCTTTTCACAGGAAAGCAAGCTGGAGGTGAGCTTTGTTGAAATTCTGAGGACAACTAGCCTCTTCATAAGCTTTGCAAGCTCTTGATTCTGGAATTACCAGGCCACCTAGTGGGCAACAATGATCTTTTTCCGCTGTAATATTTAGAAAGTAGATTATCCTTTAAACAACAAGAGGAGGAAAAGAACACATGTATTTTGATGATTTTTGGGTAATAAATTGAACAAATTCTTTTATCGTTAATTTAAGATATGTAGAGTCTTGTACCAGTTAAAATCAGTAACGGGCGTGGTACGATAGCTGGAACTGTGTATGGTGCATCAAATTGAGAGGCCAAACCCGGGGCAATCCTATCCCAGACCTGGTGAGATATACTACTAAACATTAGATACATGAAATATATCATTTGAGAAGCTTACTATAGACTTTGACAATGTATGATATTCAACTTATACAGAAAACCGCAAGAAGCATCACAAGTATCATGATAGCAACACAAGTATGATGTTCAATACGACAAACTCAATCTTTTCTAACTCTAGATCAATCAGTTCGCATAACTCCTAAGACTGAAACTTTACTAATTAATAGAGCGGGTCCAGTCTCTTGACAGTTTTTTCTCGTGATGGAAGTTTCATCACCCAAGAAAAGGGTGATTATTGATGATTGTCCCATTAGCATAACCTTGTGGGATGTGGTGCGGAGAGAAGTGGAGATGGGCACCTACCGACTGAATCAAGGCATGATAGGTGGATCATGGCATATTCCTTGTTGTACCTACAAATTTCTAAAGGCTCACTAACTCTCTAGAGATTTGGAAAGAGTCAATGTCCAAAACCATCAGAGTATGATGGTTTTATGCTCTAATAAATACGAAATTGACAAGTATTTCAGCTCAAAGGAAGTCTAAGGCGAGAGGACTCTGATGCCAAGCCTTGATGATAAATCAGCTCAAGCAAAGCATGAATTTCACGGGATCTCCAAATTGTGGTTAACCGGATCTCGCTCAAATCTCTGTAACAATCAACAACAACAACAACAACAACAACATACCCAGTATATTCCCACCAAGTGGGGTCTGGGAAGGGCAAGTGTAAGCAGTCCATGGGAAATCTCTGTAACAATGAAGAATGAAAATAAAGAAATGATGAATCTGAGGGAATTTATAATTGTGATCAACTGGGTCTCAATTAAATCTCTATAAAAATGAAAATATTTGTGATCACCGTCTAATTTACTGTCTAATTTACTGATCAAATTATCCACAATAATGTCTCTGTTAGCTTTTCAGGTCAAAATATGGGAAAGGCAAACTCAGCACTCGATGGAACGCAATTCGGCAAACTTTCCCCGAGCTGGAAAATCATTTTGAGATCTTCATAGCTCATAGCACAGGAGAAAACTTTGCGCAATGTTCTATTTACTATTGAAGGTGGCTCTGCATTTTCTTATGTGCACACGTGTCTCAATACTAAAATTGGTATTAATAATTAATCAATTAATTGATAAATTGAGAAAAAATAGCCTTTTATATTTTATGATTCAACAAAATCCAAAAAAGTCTGAACTATATGGATGATGTATCTTTTTAGTTATTCCTTGTTGCTTTCTGTTTTGGCAGACCAAATTGTTTAGTCTTCTTTTTATTGCTGAATCTGCTACTAAAATAGTCATGAATGTTTATAATGCTGTCAGAAAGATGATACGTGGAGGAACGGATTTTTCTGTTTTAAACTTCTGACACAGGTAGTTAAACTTTCAAAGCTGCAACCACTGCATATAGTTCAGGTGTTCTTCAATAAAACGTCCTTCAACCTACCTAGAATATAATAATATAAGACCACATACTAGCCCCCTCCCCCAAATTTAATCACTATGGCCCATATCCCATCCTATACCTTATTTTAGTGTATCAATATATAGTGCAGAGTCTGCCGAACCTCACATCACATGAATGTCTCTTAAATAATCTTGAGAAGGAGAGGGAAAACCACATTATTTGAATTGATCATTATTTATGAAAGATTAAAGAAATTAAACATGGAAGAAATAAGCCTGACCTTCTGAACTACTTCTTTATCAATTGCACTCTTGTCTAAATCAGCACGTGCTTCTGAAAACAAAACAAGCAAAACAGATAAGTAAAGAACCTCATGTGCAGCACTAAAGTAGCTGGTAACAAACAAGTGAGACAGATGTGCTAGGAACAAAATAGGAAGCAGTAAAGTAGCTGATCCAACTAATAAGGTTCTTGAAGTTGTGTTCACCTTCAAATACAGCCTTAATACTGTTAACTCTTGCTTGCCACTTATCATGCTCAACTGCCCATCCAAAAACCTACGACCTCGTTCAATATTCGCATCATAATCTTCTATCAATTAAAATCTATCACTGATCCTATTATACTTAACACGAGGTACCTGAACACCAACTATGGGGACAACCACAGAATAGTGAGTATCAACAAATGCAGCAAACCAAGCATGCATACCTGCAAGGCAGAATGTTAGTTGAACTTGATGTTCTGAAATTGAAAGTGATTTTTTTTTTTTTGAACTTGATGTTCATTGAGATACTGTAACGTAAAGCACCTAATTCACTGTCAAACCTCCAAGAGACTCGCCAGTGATTCCTATCTTCATGAGTCGACATCTTCCCTCTCAGTAAGATAATCTGCCAGTTTTATCAAGTCCCAAACCTTCAAAGCTCAGCAAAAGATATGCTCAGAGCTCCATATATAAACTATTAATCATGGTGGTTCGAGAATA
This sequence comes from Capsicum annuum, assembly GCF_002878395.1. Taxonomy (NCBI): domain Eukaryota; kingdom Viridiplantae; phylum Streptophyta; class Magnoliopsida; order Solanales; family Solanaceae; genus Capsicum; species Capsicum annuum. The sequence goes on from NC_061118.1 coordinate 143,013,792, forward strand.
ACACAAAATTTCACCAAGCTTTCTCAAATGGTAGAATCAGATTAGTTTTTTTTTTTAAAAAAAAATAATTACCGTATCAAATATGAACGGCATCGTATCTCCATTTTTCCATGATGACACTAGTGCCTGTACTACAGAAAGAAGAAGTTAGCAAGATCAAGTCAGCCATGTATAGTAGCAGTCAAGCATATTTAATTGGTTGGATCACCATTACTTATTTTCATTATACAAAACCACTCGCATGAGTATTCCTATTATGAAGCCAATTGTGTGAGAGAGTATTTCCCACATTTAGCTTGCTCCAAATTGTCTATATTCAGGCCTTTCCTGAGCTAAAGTTCATAAACAAGAAACTCCATAATCAAACAACCGAAGGCCAGGGGTATCATCAATTTCACCAACTCCATAATAGGATTTAAAACCACATTTCACAAATTTTGGACAGCTCACTGCTGCATAAGCAGCCCAGAGGAGAGTTCGTTTCTGTATAAGCTAACTGAAGATACACATGAACAAAAAGCACAATACTAACATCTCGATAGGTTATGCTGGTTGCACGTTCTCCATGGTATCGAGAATCAATTGCAACAATGATATATCCCCTTGAAGCATATCCCTAACAGCGAAAAAAAATAAAAAATCTTGATACTCCACTGCAGCGAGAACTCAATAATTTTCAAGAAAACAAAAAATGTCACCTCAAGCAATGGCCTCAACCACTCTTCGCATTTGTGCGTGCTATGCAGGAAAACAATAGTAGGCCTTCTCTTCTTTTCAATTTCTTTCATGCTTAATACCAATACAGGTAAGAGCCCTTGCCCTCCTTCCTGGAATCAGTAAGAGAGTTCATGCCCGATACTAATTTCTATAGATATGGAGAATATGTCCACTCATATTGGATCTTTCTTGTGAAGTGATTCCTCATAACTGAAAGAGCTAAACTGGGTCAAACCAATTTCATTAGACTTCCTATACTTGACTAGGAATTTCATCAACATTGAAACTTTGATTTAAGACCATTTAATCCACGTCAGAGTTTCTTTTCTAATTCTCAAACATTACTGTTAAAATGTATTACAATATTGATACTAGTAATAGTTTACCTACGAAAAAGGTAGAATACTTCATCGTTTCTTTGCAGTCCCTAAAGAAAAGATGCAAAAACTTTTACAGACGAGAGACAGTATTTTTTATTTCAAAATGTCATGAAAAAGAATCTTCCGAAGTATATTTTGTTGCTAATTTAAGGTTCTACTTTTGTTGGGATAGGGGAAATGGGCAAAATATAAGAAACAAATAAATTCTTGAGCAGTCAATCACAGCTACCTAATTTAGTCATATCTCATGTTGATTATTCTAAAAGTAACCAAGTCTCAGAAGTCAGAAGATTATCATCTTAAATGCTTATTTAGCTACTCAGGAAGGACATTGTCTTATAAATGGGATCAGGTTATATACTAATTAGAAGATTAACCGATGAATTTATACTTTTAAAACCATATCACCTCGGTAGTCAGACAGAAATTTTCCTCTTGAAGCAGTTCCTTAAAATTGGGTATATCTTTCTTTGGGCAAGATTCCATTTCCTTTATTTTCGGATAAAACTGTTAAAATGAAGTCTTCGGAGAATAGAATTAGCAGTACAAAGAAATCCCACTAGTTTTGTACTTCACTGAACTCTGGAGGCTCCCAAAAGAAAGGATCCTTCACAGGTTTTCCAGGTACCAGGGATAGTGCAACTGGAAGGAATTAGACCAAACAAATACAAGCTTGTTAATTAACATCCAAAATATAAGTTGGCAACTGGGAGGAACTAGACCAGACAATAAAAGTTGTTAATTATCATTCAGATAGCTAATTATGTGTCTAGATAAATAAACAAAAACACAACTTTGACAGTAATTCATTGAACCTACTTAGAGATAGAACTGATGCTCTCTTTTATTTGCTAACCGAAGGTAGAACTGATGATCTCAAGATGCACTCTTGATACCAGAAAGGCCAACTACAGAACCATTATTGTGTAAGAGTCTATTCATGGAAACAAACTGATGCAAAAGCCCATAATTGGTAGAGGAAATTGGTCAAACTCTAAACACCTTTTCATTTAAATCTCCCTCTTCAATACAGATAACTGAAAATTTCCCTTCTCGGATAGCATGTCCTTGATACCCCTCAAAACTCAAAAGTCCATACAAGAGTTTACAGAAATAATCAACCAAGCTTTCATCCTGGTCATGGACAGATCACCAGGTTCCGGTTCATAAGCAGTGACAATTGCCCGCCCTTTGAAGACTCGCTTTTGCTACAGCTCCGGTGAGTTCCCTTAACCAAGCCACTGCTTATGAGTCGCTAGCTCATTATTCAAAAGGCACGCGGTCAGAGCCCTAGCTCCTCCCACTTCTTGGGAGCTTACGGTTTCATGTTTTGGTTCACTCCTCGATGGGGGTTCTTTTCACCCTTCCCTATGGTACTACTTCGCTATTGGTCACCCCGTCGTATTTAGCCTTGCAAGGTGGTCCTGATTGATTCAGATAGGATTCCACATGCCCCATTACGGAATTGATCCTCTTTGACCGTACAAGAATATGTAGAGCTCAGCATGTCTGGAAGCACAAAAGGAAGCTCGTTTGCTGATATTATTACCAATATTCGATATTGGGTCATTCATAGCATTACTATACACTCCCTATTCATTGTGGGTTGGTTATTTGTCAGCATTGCTTTAGCTTATGATGTGTTTGGAAGACCTCAGCCAGAATTCCATTAATAAAGGCCGTTTTGATTCTTTGGAACAACTCGATGAATTTAGTAGATCATTTTAGGAGGCCCTAATGACTAAAGATCGAACCTATCCAATCCTGTCAACTGCTCGGTCAGCTAAAAGTGAACCATCATTCACTTTACAGGGTGAATTTTTCTTGTTTTCTCTTTAGTAAGTTGAAAAACTTATAAGAGGAGAAAATATCAAAAAGAATATGCCAATAAGCTCAAAAATATAAATAAATACGACTAATGCATATATATCTCATTTTTAGGATAACTGTAACTATATGTTTCTTTTCCAGTATGTTGATTCTTGAAAATAATAGCCAATATTAGCAACAAAGCACCTTACAGTCTCTCTTCCTTTTCCATTATTCCATCTACATTTATTTTTATTCTATTTTTTTTTTATAACCGTGGCGTCCGGGCCAGCTTGCGCGCACCTCGACTAATTTCACGGGACCTGCCACCTCCCACTAGCAACAGATACCAAATAACCCTATCAACCAAGGCTAGAACAGATAGAAAGAAATCATCTGGTGTTGGTGTTTGTCTCTGTTGGGAATTGTTGGGAATTGAACCTGAGAACTCTACCCAACTTCACTGAACCACTAGGCCGCACCTTTGGGTGCTACTCCAGCTACAGTTTTTTGGTTCTACGCATCCAGTATTCAAAAGCGACTAACCAGGCAATTCAGATTCATGTGGGGTAAAGCTCTTCCTGCCAAGAAGTAACCCATTGGGGTTCAAACCCGAAACTGCTGGTTGGTTAAGGTAGGGCGACCCCAACAATCTCAATTCTCACTGCATCTTTATGTGGTATTCCAGCTCCATTCATCCTGCCAAGTAAACTACTAATGTCATCCTCCCATCTCTTCTCGTCCTTGACAGTCAATTCTACTTTCTCTATCCTCTCATCCCACGAAACAAGATTACAACAAATCTTTCCACCACTCACAATTTTAGATTCCAATGGACCCAAGCTTAATTATCGTACGGAATTGCAACCGTCTAATTAGATTTAGATCAGCCTTTTACTAAAAAGATGATACCTCACTGGATCATTCAGCTGCTACACTTTTCTGTGGCATTCTAGTCCTCCCTTTCTAAATAATCCCCTCTATCAATTATTCCCCAGTTCAGTTACAAAATCGAACCCCCCAAAATAAAAAACATATGTTGGAAGTTTTCAACAGATATGTACATAAATGATAGGGTGGTACTCGTTTTAAAAATGCTCCAAATTGTAAAGAACTTGATATAAGAAAGAGAAAGCATAACACAACATATCTATAAAAATTCAACCCCAACAAAATTAAGCTATTTTTCACGTTTCCTTATGCTCTTCCTCGGTTATTTTAGTTGGTTAACTACCTATACTTTTACCTTATTGGTGACATCACATCCCTCACCTTGCGATCCCTTCCTCCTTTTCCCTTCTCCTACCCCCAGTTAACAAAAAAAAAAATAAAAAATAAAAATAAAATTATGATCTTTCCTTCCTTCCCCCCCCCCCCCCCACCTCCCCCCCAAAAAAAAAGAAACCAGAAAATTAATGGGAATGGTTAATTTGTATCGGCAAAATTCCTAGCTAATTGAATTTTCTTATAATCCATCGTTAAATGGGATTAGCATGAGATATTTGCTGTTTAGCTACAAAATTTTATCCATCACTATTGAACAGGTAATTTGAGTAAAGAAAGGAAAAAAGAGACCTTTACCGCCTGTTTGGACGGTGGTTTGCCATGATTTCATAATGTATGGTACAATATGATATGGTATGGTACATCATGTTTGGATGGACTGTATCGTTGACTGTGGTTTAATAACAATTTTTTTATTTGAATTGTTGGTATGATACTGTTTGGTAACAGCTAAATTTACTAAAATGCTCCAAATTGTTATAAATTTTAAATTTATCCAAAATTATTAATAAAACAATAATTTTATGCTTTTTTGCTGGAAATAAAGGGCTGCCCCATGTCCATGCTGAGAAATATTTGATCAAGCTCATGTTGATGGCCTGAGATTGGATATGGGATTCATCAATTGTGAAAAATATTGAATGTCTTTGTCTTTCCAGGCTATCTTTTGCGTGCTATTCCTTACGCCCTGAGAAAGAACCTCCACTTGGATTCATTTCAAGTCTCGAGTTCTTGTTTAGAATTCTCGTAGATGAAGTTCGAACGAGAGCTTTGATGCAATTCAAATTGACAAGCAGTAGTGACAGCATAATAAATGTCCTAAGTTCCACGTAACCTATGGACACTGTTGTCTGAAAGCCTTAACTTCAATATGTTAAATTTGGATACCAAATTCCAGAAGGAAATACTTTCAAACTTAATATCAAATTCACTAAATAAATAATCCACAATATCTATGCATGACTATGACTACAATCAGAAAATCCTGCTGGACTATGTTAAAAGAATAACCCGTTGTTAGTTTATCATATTTTTTACCTCTGTTCATAGTATATATAAGATGTTCCTTAAATTAAATTTAGATCATAACCAAACATTTCTCTAGGTGTTATATGATGATACAAAGACCAACCATGACTTGCATTTTTATTTTCTCTTTAGCTTTCTTGTTGAGTTTCTATTTGACAATTGCGCAATGTTCAACCGGTTTGCATACTTACCTTGTCCATATAAATAAGCTAGATGCCCAAGTTCTTGCTAATTCGGGTGATCTAGAAAGCTACTATAACTCCTTTTTACCGGATGAGTTTGCCGAAACAGGGGAGCCATCCCGCATTATTCATTCCTATCTCCATATGGCCACTGGCTTTGCAGCCAAATTATCAACTGAGGAGGTAAAAGCAATGAAAAAGAAAGATCTCCATCTCTAACATCTTTTGTCGAATAAGGCTAAAGAGGAGGCCCAATGAAGAGATTTGCACAAAACAAGAAGTCTTGAAAATGGAAAAAATATTTACAATCAGTACTTTGACATAATCTGGGCAAAGCTAATTGTCAGATAGTTAACATGCAGTCTGAAAATAAAACAGCATTTTCTGTCAAATTTTTCTTTTTGGGATAACCATGGTGTCCGGCCCAACTTTCGCGTACCTCAACTAAGTCCACGATAAATCTTTCATTGGCATAATGGATCTACCGTTGGTTAGATGACCACATCTGCAATAGAGGAGCCAAACACATCTATATGAAAAATGAAGAAAGAAATCAGAACTACTAGTCAAAATACCATAAAAAGTATTCAGTCGAAGTATGTATTTTTCACTGACCTTTTGTACAGAGCCACCACATCTTCATTAAGACGTGATGATTTCAAGAACAAATCTTCACAGTTGTTGATATTGACAGTCTCCATCTCAAAATTGGGCTGAGCATAATTCTTACTCCACTCAAACCATAACATTGCAATAGACTCCTTTCAGTTCTCACCCAACATCTGTTTCCAAGTTAAATAAACATTCATCTAAGACGGCAATAAACTAGGGTGACACCAAATGATAGATATTACAGGACTTTAATATCAAGGTCAAAAACAGTTCAGATGATCTTGAAAACAAAGAGTTAACACAGAATAATCAAGATCAATGTACTACTTTGTTTTTCCAAGCTTCTTATAATGGTGTAAGGAACAAGATCTCAAGCTTCAATGCTTCTCTTACTGACTCCACATATACGACACACATAACCAATGTCATCTTTCAAGATGAAAGAATGATCACACTTGTCGTCCTCTGTCTGCTTTTCTGGTGAAGGTTCAACAACAACATCCTATTTTTACATGCAACAGAGTTCAAGTATTAACATACACTGTCTGATATCCAGTGAAGGATCAATTTAGATACAGAAAAAGGCGAATGATTGATTCTAACATTATAAGAAATACTCTCTTTAAATTGCACCTGCAAGTGTTTTTTTATGTTATCAAATGTACAAACACATATAGTTAGAAAAAGCCAACTGTAAAAGGTGATTTTGTAGATAGATAAACGCCGATACAACAAATGTTTCTTAAAGATGCCGCCAGAAAAACCCTGCAAGCAATATAGTCTAGTATGAATTTAGAAGTGCATGGAAAGTATAGTGCAACATTCATACCAGAACAACATTCATACCAGAGCATGTTTGGCTTAACATTCAAGATACAATATTTGTAGAATCAAAAGCTCTTTGTTGTATCTTATACAGGACCATAAAGTAAAAAAACATAAAAGCTAAGCTTAATTGTCTTTGACAACATTTCTGATAAAATATTTTTGCATTGTTCCCTTGGACATCCAATCAGTATGCGACATGTACTTGCATTTTGACAAAGAAATATGTAAGCCTTTATATTCACACCAGGCTCCAAATCCAGCTCCTCCAACATATTTCATATATCGGTCTCAGAAATAGGCGGAAGGGGTGAAAGCCAGTTAATAGCACCAGCCAAGTTGTCCATCCCACCTCTCAACATGTCAGTCATGCCTTCAAGATGATCATGTTTAGATTTTTTATTTTTTGAAGGTGTTGGTTCTTCTGAATAGACAGTAGGTGTAGGCATATTACTAGATGCTTGAGTTTGGTCGCCCTGTTCATGTCCTTTCATGTCTTCCAATGAGTCAGTATTTATAAAATTCATGTCATCTATCTCATCAATAGTCAATGAATCAACACTTGATTTTCTTGAATTTTTATAAGTGTTCCTTTTTAACATATTTGAACCAGTCTCAGCATGTTTTCCAGTTGCTCTATCCTTTCCATATAGCATCACCGGCTTTTCATAATTTCGAAATGATTTGTTCTTTAGCTCAGAAGCTTGTGGCTTAACCTATATATTATAAGTGCAAAATATTATTGAAGAAAATAATGTTGAAAAAAATGACTTTTGCATGTTTATTGAAGAATTTCACCACTGTAAATTAATCATACCACAATAATAAAAATTCAGCTATGACTATAAATATAACATACTTATTCATGATGGGATGAAACTTTACCTGAATTAGTTGAGCCCATACTTCAGGTTCAACATCCCACTTATGCGTGATAGAATCCCATGCAAATTCGCTCATTCCCGACTGATGAAATGTATCATAAAACTCGGTGAATTGTCTTTTGATTGCTTTCATTCGATTATGAATTTTTTTCTTTTAATAACTTTATTTGGAAATTTGGATCGTATCTCCTTCACAATGTTATCCATTGCGTGGGTAGTAAAAGTTCCTCCAACCCTATGCCCAAGTGCATCCTCATGACAATAGGCATCAACTAATGTGTCATCCATCGCATTTGTCCAAATACATACAGAATTATCTTGCATGTTTAGATCACTTGAAGTGAATTCCTTCACCTTTTTCACCATATCAGCCACTATAGAATTACCATAAAATATTCATAAAATTTGAAAAAAGAACATATTGTCACACTTAAAAATTGATAACAAAATATATTATAAAGTAAACCAACAAAACACAATGTTTGTAGTAAAAACAACAACATCTCGAAATTACTTGTAAATAACATCAACAAAAAAAAAAATGAGACACAAATTATTAGTTGAGTTTTTTTCTAGAAAATTAATCTTAATAATTAGTCCACATGGCAACTACTATGCCATCTCGAATCAACTCCCCTTTCCTAAACTCTTCGTTACTTTCTCTAGAATTTGGAGGTTCTTCATGCACAGTATTATCATCATTCATAAGATCTGCATCAACTTGAGCGAGTAACTCATCATTTGGTTCTACACCTCTTAAATAGTTGTGCAAGACACAACAGGCAAATATAATCAACTTTTGAGTTTTAGTTCCGTATGATGACTCAGTTGAGCTAGAAATTATAGGAAATCTCTGTTTAAGAACTCCAAATGCGCGTTCTATAGCATTACGCAAAGAACAATGTCGTAAATTAAATAATTCATGAGAATTTCGAGGTGGATTATTTCTTGAATACTCTTTCAAGTGATATCGCTCCCCCCGATAAGGTGTAATAAGTCCGCTTCTCAACATAAGTCCAGCATCAACAAGGTAGAATTTTCCTAAACATAAAAAGTAAAAGATTTACTTATATACTAATCATATAACTAAATCTAGATAAATATATATAATATTTTACCTTCGGGAATTTTTAGTGCATCTTGACTATTTAGTGCTTCTTTCATGATTCTTGAATCAGACGTTGTACCTTCCCACCCAGCTAACACATATGTGAATTTTAAATCAAATGTACATGCAGCTAGTACATTTTGAGTTGGATAATCATTTCTCCCACGATATTTTGGTGCTTCATGTTGTGAAACTTTAACACGTATATGCGTTCCATCAATTGCACCAATACAATCCTGATATTATAATATCAATTAATACTGTAAATATTCTCTATATTAGATTAGATTAGAATAATGTTGAATTGTGTTTACCTTAAAATATGGGTAGAATCTTTGACTGCTACTAATTTCATAAGGAACATGGGAGCCATCAGGTTGTTTAGTAAATTTGTCATATAATCCTAAGATAGCTCGTAGAACAACATGAAAATGACGACTGACCGACTCTCCAGATTGTCGAAAGATGAAAGATAGCTCACGATTTGTCTCATTATGTGCTAACAAGTACAGTGTTTTTGCAACAAGAAACTATAACTTGAAGTGTTGGTCTAAGACCTCCATCTCTAACTAAAATCTCACACAGACCAGTAAAAGATGAAGGGGTCATTCTTAATATACTATGGCAAAGTTTCGTCGAAAATAGATGGTTGAATAATTCATCTCTAACTTTCTCTCTTTCAAGCCGTATATTATGTGTGATCGTACGTCGGTCATTTTTAATTTCATAAATATACGTCCAAAACCAAATAACTACTTGAACAATAGCATATGCAGCTAATGAGCTCACTTGTCTCAATATGTCACTACTATCGTGATTATTTTGATCAGCCATCTATAATAAAATTAAGGAAGATGCATCAACCAATTAAATAGCGTATATATTTGAATAAAAATTAGCTACGAGATTACACAATTATAAAAAAAACATACATGAACAAAAAGACAAATATAAACACAAGTCTGCTACTTTAATATTGCTTTAATAATGAAGAATAGGCATCAATAAATCATGAAGTTAAAGCCCAATTTAATTTACACAAATAACAAATTATATAGTTGATGCGTGTTTTTCAAATTTTCAAACAGATTACAACATGTTTGATAAATAAATATGATAAATTTTATGAGAAAATAATAAGTAATTAAGTTTGAAAAAAATACCTGAGAGCTCAATTGAAGAAAAGAAAAAAAGACGGAAGGATGAAGAGGGAGTCACAGAAGAGAAACAAGGAAACAGAAAAGAGCAGAAAAGACGAGTAACAAAATATATTAGGTTAAAAGGATAAGATTGAATTAAATAAAATTATTAAGGACATTGTTGGAAAATAAAAAAGAAGAACCATGCCATACCACCAAATTGGTGGTTCAGCAAATTGCTCAATTCCATGATTATCAAACCATGGAATAGTACCGAACCATACCATTATTTTTAGGAAACCATGAAAACAAACATGGTTCCCATGGTAACCATACCATACCATACCATGGAAAACTACCATCCAAACAAGCTGTCAGGAGGACGACGGCTACGAAGAACATCTAGAAACTTTGACCGCAGTTCAGCAACAATGTTTGTTTCCAATGTCGCCATTGATTCTGACCGGTTGACATGAAAAACAAGTCACACTTGGGACTTATAAATAACTTTGGACATTAAAATAATATTTTTAATATTTTATATTATAATATTTGTTCAAACATATTAAATTCTATTATCTTAAAAGAATCAATCATGATATTATTTCTCAATGAAATATAAAAATAAAATATTATTTTCTCTACCCTCACTCACCTCCCACCACTTCCACCCCTCCTTAATTTTTTTTTTAAAAAAAATCCCCCTCCTCAATTTGATATATTTATTTATTTATTTATTATTATTAGATGGATCAATACATGTAGTGACAATAACAACCTTGGCTTTGTACGCTTGTCATCGAGATTTTAATAAGAGTATAGCATGATTAATAATGAAAATTCATAAAAATATCAGTCGCAAATTAATTTGAAATTAAAATGTAAATATTATTGTTTGTTGGCATACATAAGTTAGAGACTCTAATGTTTATCCCAAAAAAAAAAGTCAGAGATTTTAAGAGAAGTTTATGGGGACCGATCTATACAAAAAAACATGTATTTTAAATATTAATTGTACTTTATTTTTTCAATTATAATGTTATTATATTTTTTTCTTTAAATATGATCTGATAAATATTACGTGGTAGTTAACATTTTAGTATCATATACGACAAAAAAATATGAACATTTATTTTAATAAACTAATAGTATAAAAATGGTCATAAAAGTTAACATTTGAAAAGCTAATATGCGACTCAAAATCTTAAGAGAAACAAAATTTGATTTTTCATTTATATAATCAAATGTATTATTTTTTATCAAAAATCAAACAAACAATATTAAAATAACAAATTACTTACTTGAATTTGGGCCTGTATATACAAAAGCAAAATAGCAAATAATATGATCATCACTCATCTGCATATAAACATGAAGAAATTAAATCAAAAGTGTTTCAAGAAAATGAATAATATGAAGAATGCAACAACAGTAAAAAAAAGTGAGAGAGAGGAAAGTTTTAATGTGTACATCATTACAGGAGTATATATAGAGAGGTTAGGAAGTTAACTTTACTCCAATTCAAATTTGAATTTGAAATTTAAATGCCATAATAGGTGATTACATTTAAAAGATTTTTTTTTGTGTGCAATAATAACAAACTACAAATCTGTAACAATCAAATAATTGTGCATCTATTCATAATACAACTTATACTGACCTCTATTCCTCAGCCTATAACAGACAAATAATCACCCAAAAAATAATTTCAAAAACAAAAAAGAAAGAAGATAGGGTGGTAGAAGAAAAGAAAAAAAGAATAAAGGGCAGGTCAGTGTATTTAAAAGATACTATTATCCTATTTCTATGTACTACGTAATATAAAATAGATTTTAATAAAATAGAACTCTACTTCAATTTAAATTTCATTTAAATTCAAATTCAAATATAATACGTATTTATTAAAAGAAGAACAATTTATTATTTTTTCTTATCAATAATTTTTCAAATACATTACATACTTATCTTATAATGTATATATTTGAATTAAGAGAAATATTTGAAATAAATAAGATTAATTCACATGTTATTTTCTTTTAAAGAAATTCCCACTTTTTTTTCTTCTATCACTATAACTATGTTCTACCCACTACTACAATTTTTTTATTATTAGTATTATTCTGTACTACTACTACCACGCCTGCTTTAGAAAATAACTAAAAGTACTACTACGTGCTAAATACTATTATTAATATTAGTTATATTAATATTTTTATCCTTTTCTTAAATATTTATAAATATTTTTAAAAATTAAATGCATATTTATAATAATAATAATTATTATTATCAATAATTTTTATATTTTTCTAATATGTAAATAAAATATATTTAAATATATTTTATAACATTTAAATTTTAAAAGAGAGAAGTTTGAAATGTACTATGTATTATTGTTTATATTGGTTATATAGATATTAAGAAAATAGAACTCTACTTCAATTTAAATTTCATTTAAATTCAAATTCAAATATAATATGTATTTGTTAAAAGAAGATCAATTTATTATTCTTCCTTATCCATAATTTTTCAAATAAAATACATACTTATCTTATAATGTATATATTTAAATTAAGAGAAAAATTTGAAATCAATAAGATTAATTCACATGTTATTTTCTTTTAAAAAAAGTTCCCACTTTTCTTCTATCACTATAACTATGTTCTACCCACTCCTACAATTTATTTATTTATTTATTTATTTATTTATTATTATTATTATTATTATTATTATTATTATTATTATTATTATTATTATTATTATTATTATTATTATTATTATTATTATTATTATTATTATTCAGTATTACTACTACCACACCTGTTTTAAAAAATAACTAAAAGTACTACTACGTAAGTGTGTACTACTATTATTAATATTAGTTATATTAATATTTTTATCTTTTTTTCAATATTTATAAATATTTTTTAAAACTAAATGCATATTTATCATTGTTATTGTTATCATCAATAATTTATATCTTTTCCTAATATGTAAATAAATTATATTTAAATATATTTTATAACATTTAAATTTTATAAGAGATAAGTTTGAAATAGTATATATCTATTAGAACTCTTTAATTATTAGTTTCTATTTTTAAGATAATGAAAATCTTTTTTGTAAAAGGATAATTTATTCAAATTGAAATACTGTTATAAAATAATAAAGAACAAAGAAAAAAGTAGAGAGAGAAGAGAGAGACTTCTTTATTTCTCTTGAGGGATCTTGATGTGTAATTTACAATGAAGGAACCCTTCTATTTATATGGAAAATTTACTTTTACTCTGAGTAAAAGACAAATACATCAAATCTTGATAGATATTAACCAGATCTTATTAGATCTTGATAGACATTCACTATAATGTAAATACATTTATAACACTCCCCCTTGAATGTCTAGATAGATAATGTGCCTTGTTAAAACCTTACTAAATAATTTTGTTTTGTTTAGTCCATATTAATATCGTCTTCGACTTCATCAAAATCTTAACGGTGTCATCGGTAGCTTATTGAAAATCTAGTAGAAAAGAATGCATGAAGAATGGTTTGATGATATGTAATTAATGTATGTTTACAAGTTATTATGAGGTTCGAATTTAGTAAATTTTGGCAAACGTTTATGGCGGCCACTATCAGGTAAAGTGTATTAACCTTTGGTCAAAGATATTTATTAAATATTTTTATTTTACTTGTAAGGTTAATATCATATTTTATATATTAGCATGCAATGATTACATTGGTGTTTGTCCGCATGATGCTTGAAAAGTGATGGCTTAAGATTCTCTTAGTTACTATGTATGTTATGATGGCCGTACTGCAACTTATAGCTGACAGTTTATATTCTGTTAAGACAAACTAATGTATCGTATGTTTTTAACTAGCATCTAGACTCCTCCTAGTTTATGTTTTAACTTTCGGGCTACGGGTTTATACATCTATAGTCCCCTGCCCATCCAGAGGGTGAAATAAAAGGAGAAATTAGGTAGTTCATTGGTAATATCTTGTTAGTTGCCTTGGTTTCTTTCCAGGCTACAGTGTATGTCTTCACTCTATTTCTAACAAGTTTATATTTCTAGTTTCTAGTTTTTGCTTCAAAAATAAAAAATAAATAAAAAATTATGCTTTACCCATTATGTATGAGTGAAAGATAATAGATTTAAGTCTTATCGCATCAAAAGAGTAAGACATTGTATTAAAGTCTCGATGCATTATGATAATATGATATTGGGTTTAAGTCCCATTCATTTATGCCTAAGACGCCTTTAAATGGATAAGACATTGAGATTGAATCTCAATGCATGTATTGATGATATTATGATGGCTAACGCAAAATAATGGGTATTTGATGAAAAGTCATGAATTTCGACCCATTGAATATGCTTATTCCATGAAGTGAATGTGGTAGCAATATATGATAACTCTGAAATATGACAATTTACTTCATTCTTCAGGTGTATATGGTAGCAGTGCATAATATGTCTGAAAGAAGACAAGTGATTGAATGCACGAATATACGTGTGGAGGGACAATATGATAATGATCATAAAAAATATGATATTTTCACACGCTTATATGATTATAAGATATGCTAGAGAAAAATTCTCTACATTAAATGTATGCTTCGATTTGCTTCTGAAGTAGCAAAATCTTGAAAAAGGTTATAAGCTATCATAATTTGATAGACTTAAGGCATGATTATATTCCATTCCTGGGGAATGAGAAACTTATTAATGCAAACATGCACTTGATTGTGATTGTATCACAACTCACCTCCGAAAGAGGTTGAATAATTTTGAAATCTACTTCTGAAGTAGTAAATCTGAAATTTATTAATGTAATAGTAAATCTAAAATTTACTAAAGAAAAAGTACATGTCATGGTAAATTTGGAGTTTACTAGAATAAAAGTTCAAAAATTGCTATGAATGATTGTGACATCTCGAAGATGTGCATGTATTGAAGAACTAGAAGATTCTTTAAGAACTGTTTATGTCGTTTGTTCTCCTGATAAGTTGGTTGGACCAACTAATATTGGGATTGGATCCCTTCAAATCTGAAAATTATAAAAGGTGAATAAGGGCCCGTTCATCTATCATGTGATATGTTAAAAGGATGCATCAATAAGATGATCACATGTACATTTTTTTCCATTCTGCAGTTTGACATTCATAAAGTTGCTTGCTCAATAAAATTGAGTTAAGCATGACTTTCAAATTGTGTAATCAAGATAATTCATCTTGATGATAATGGTTTAGTATTGAATGCCTTCGATAAATATCTAAACCATTATTAATGAGAACAAAACTTAATGTATTGGTCTGAAATATGATATATTGCAATAGCATTTGTATGCATTAGATCAATAAATTATGATTATTTCTTTCCTCTCAGTTGGTTCAAGGTCGAGAACTAATTATTTCATTTAATAATTTTGATGTGCGGTATACGATTAATGAATATACCATAATGCACAACGATGGATTCCTCAAAGAAGTAGAGGATGTATGTTAGTTTTCCTAACATAAGGGGAAGATTATAAGCACTATGAAATATGTTAGGAATTATCACCATATCCTCATCCAAAAGATAATTCAAGTCAAATGCTGAAAGCATCTCATATTAAGCGTAAGTGCTCTTATTTTGTGCACCTAAAGGACAAAGTCTATGCATACGTGAAGCATGGTAGACTAATCGGTTCCAAATGAAATATTACTTGGAAAATAAGGAGCAAATAATCATAATAAGAAGGCAATGAGCTCTTGAAGAGCCTACGACATACCACTTCATGAAACCTTATGAGAGGTTCATGTACCTGAAAATAATGAAGTGATGAGATCTCAAAATGTTATGTCACATTGTGAACCGATACAAAATGATATATCATCAATATCTTTGATACAATATTGGTGAAATATTGTGAAAAATTATGAGGATCTTAATTCTACATTAATTTAAGCATGCTGACGTAGAAATATTTATCAAGTGACATGAAAGGATGCATCTTGGTAAGTATAAAACTTATTTAATTTGCATTCCAGATATTTGAAGATGTCACTCATGAAATGTTGAATATTGTCACTTGACCAAACTTATGTGAAAAACTTTTAAGGATTCAAAATGCTTGAAGCATACAAAAGTTTCTGGGGAACTTATTTATAATCCTTATATTGTATATGCTTATAGCTTGAAAATCATTGGAACTCTTGGAGAATTTTGAAAGCAATAGACTATTTATTGAAATTTGAAATATATCAGATTGGATTGGTAATGAAGTACCATATCTTAGTGCAATTGATGCACTTATGTACCTTGGAAATACTACAAGGCTTATAGCCTTTTCGATTAATATGTTAGCAAGGTATATTTCTACTCCTACTAGGAGACATCGGAATAGAATAAGATACATGAGATTATTTTATTTTAAAGATTGCAGTCCCGATCTTATTGGTTATGCTGATGTTGGGTAATCATCTAACCCGCATAAATCTTGATCTCAAATATGCAATGTGGGGATACTGCCATATCTTGGAGATATATAAAGCAGTCTATCATAGCCATTTCATCGAATCATGCTGAGATAATAGCTATTCATGAAGCAAGCTGAGAATGTGTATGGTTGAGGTCCATGATATATCTCATTCGAGAAAAATGTGGTGTGAAATATGACAATCTACCCATGATTTTATATGAAGATATGCATCATGCATAACACATCTTAATGGAGGATTCATAAAAGGAGATAGAACGAAGAACACTTCATCAAAGCTTTTCTACATACATGAGCTACAAAAGAATGGTGATGTCAACGTGCAACAGATTTGTTTAAGTGAAAATGTGGCTGATTTATTCACCAAGTCTTCTCCAATTACAACTTTTAAGAAGATGGTGCACAAGATCGGAATACAAAGGTTCAAGGATGTTCTCATTAGGGGGAGTTAATATGCGCTGTACTCTTTTTTCCTTACGAGGTTTTGTCCCACTGGGTTTTCATTGTAAGGTTTTTAATGAGGCAACCGATATGCGTATTGTTAGAGATGTGTACTCTTTTTCCTTCACTAGATTTTTTTCCTACTGGGTGTTTTCTAGTAAGGTTTTAACGAGACTCATTATCTATCTATGCATTAAAGGGGGAGTGTTATAAATATATTTACATCATAGTGAAAGTCTATCAAGATCTAATAAGATCTAGTTGATATCTATCACGATTTAAAGTATTTGACTTTTAGTGTGAAACTAGGGGCAAATTTTCCCTATAAATAAAAGGGCTTCATATGGTGTTTTCATTATCATTCATGACTTGTACTCGATGTAGCCATGTTTTTTAAAAATTGAAAGAAAATATAAAATAGAACACAAAAGAAAATGAGAAAGAAAAAAATTAAAAAAAAATTAAAAAATCATAAGAAAAATAGAAGTTAGAGATAAAAGAGTAAAACAATGAAAAAAGCACAAAAAAATAAAAAGAAAAAAGAAAAAAATGAAATAATAACTCAAAAGAAAAAGAAATGAAAAAAGAAAAAAAGAAGAAGAAAGAGAAATAGAAACTAGAAATAGAAGTGTAAAATATAACCGAAAAGAATGAAACAAAAAAAGCAAAAATTAAAAAAAGAAAAAAAGAGGAAAATAAAAATAAAAATAAGAGAAAAAAATAGAAAAGAAAAAATCAGTAAAGAAAAAAATGAAAAAGGAACCCCAAAAAATAAAAATATAAGAAAGAAAATAAATCAAAATAGAAAAAAAACCCAAAACGATTAAACAAAGAAGAAAAAAAAACTAACAAGAAAAAAGAAAGAGAAAAAAGGTTAGAGATATAAGAACGAGAAATAGAGAAAAATAAGGGAGGATAAGGAGTCACTAAATTATTGCTATTGTTGCTAGGGGGTTTGGGCCACACGTGACAAAAGAGTTTTAAAATGAGGTGTAGGTGACACAAGTCTTAATTATTAGTTGGAGGTGACAATTACTTTGTTATGTATTCATAAAGTTGGGGAAGTTTTAAAATAACCCACAAGTTTTAAATTTATACTTTGATCCCAATATATACCTAAAATAACGAAAAACAGAGGGAAAAAAAGTGTCTTTCTCTCTCTTCTCATCCATTGTTGTTTTCTCTCTCTTAGCAATTTTTGTTGTTAATTATTTTTGTTTCTGCTGCTTTATTCACCATCTTCTGCTTCATCTTCTTCTTGTCGACCATTTGTTGTTGTTGTTGTGTTGGTATAGCGCTACTGCTGCGATCTGACCAATTTCTTAGTTCAAATTTTGTTTACTACATCACTTTCCACTTTGACATTACTTCATAGGTTACTTTGGTAAGTAAAATTATGATTTTTATCCTATTTGTCATTTGGGTACACTTATATTTTTCCAATAATGGATAGAACCCCGATTATGAATCCAGCACAAGTGCCCACAATTTAAACAGATTAATCATCTGTTGCATCAGATGAGTAATCTGTTGCATCATACTATTTATCTGTTGCATCATCGTATTATCTGTTGCATCAGACGTATTATCTATTGTATCTGGATGTTTATCTGTTGCACCAGACTAATTATCTGTTGCATCAGAGTGTTTATCTGTTGCACCAGACTAATTATCTGTTGCTACGAATGATTAATCTGTTTGAAACAACACAAATCAACCCCTGCCACAAACTCAATAGATAAATCTTACTATTGCTACTGGATTCTAAATTATTCCTTTTTACGTCTAATCGTAGAAATATTTGTTAAGAAGATAATAGATAGAATAAAAATTAAATATGGATTAAAACATCAAAGATCAAACATAATTTATTTATTAAACAAATAAAAATACATATAATAGACTAAAAGAAAAATAATAGTCTAATTATTATTATTATTATCAGCATCATCATTGCCAGTCGGGCAATCTTCAACCGAAAGTAGCAAGACCCTCCTCAGCCTGCGTATCTCGTGGAGCATTCTTGATCTAAGTCCTCCCAATTCCCATTGCAGATCACGAACTTGATTCCGAAGTTCATTCACGGTGTCTTGTAGAAAAGCAACGTCCCACACTGGGTCAGCCATAATCTTATCTTCTAGAGTGTAATATGAAAGACGAGATGCAATAAATAAATAGAGTGTGTATTTGAATGAACGATTGAGTAAGGACGGACCTATTTATAGAGGATTGAATTTGAATGAGAGGCAAAAAGGCATGACTATTCACCTCCATACATTAATTAAATTTTTGATTAAATTAAGAAAATAAATATTGTGATATAAGACATGACTTTTCAAATTATTATTATTAATTAGTCTTTCGAAGAACCATTTTTATTGAGTTGTGGTAACAAATTCTATATCTGTTGCATTAGATAACACATCTGTGACAACAGATATATTATCTGTTGCAACAAATATAAAATATGTTGCATCAGATAACATATCTGTTGCAACATATAATCTAACTGTTCACTTCTATTTATTAATTACATTTTTTATTAATGTGAAAAATAATGAATTAATTAAATTGAGAAATATTGTGATAAGTCATGACTTTTCAGATTATTATTATTAATTAGTTCTTTTCAAGAACTGCTTTTATTAAGTTGTGACTCGATATAGGTTGCATCAGATAAATCATCTGTGACAACAAATATATCATCTGTTGCAACCATAGTGAACCTATTGCATCAGATAATTTAATTGTTGCAACATATAATCTACTTTTTTTTTATAAAATAACTATATCATCATATCATTAATCCAAATTTGCTTACTTTTTTATTTTATAAATAAAAAAAATACCTTTTCAAATTCCTTAATAAAATAATAATTATTTTATTATATAATAAATAATTTTAAAAATAAAAATGGTAAAAAGTCACGATTAGTTATTAAAATTGTGGTTATAAATTGTGTTTATTAGTTATTTCCTTATTATTTATTTATGAAATATTTTTCATATTGAATAATTGAAACTCCGAGTCATGTCTTTCTTTTCACCCTCTCAATAACAACAATAACCCTTTTTTATTAATAACCGCCAGGTGTAACATATGATCGATCTGTCGTAGCAGATTAACCTCTAACTGTTGACACAAATTGCTGCTCAATCCCTACCACCAACTGTTGACATGTTGAGAACAAGGAATAAATAGAATGATTATTATTAAAGACTAAATAAGAATTAAAAATTCAAAGTCGACAATAAAATGAAATGAATGTTCATAGATTTTTTAATCCTTTAGGTAGATTTGATATATAAAAGGAGGAAAATAATCGCTAAAATAAAAAACATTACCTAATTATTATTACTACTATTATTATTATTGTCAATCAGACATCTTTCATTCATTCGGTAACCTTGCTCTGAAGTCAGTCAAATATATTTCTGGAGTTCATTAATCAAACTGCTTTTGAAGTTCATGCAAGGACTCGATATGAATATTCTTGTACGAATCTGGATCATCCATATTTGTAAGGAGGGACTTATTTATAAATTATTGTATCTCAGAAAGAAAAGAAAATTGCTTTAAAATAAATCTAACAGATGGATAATCTGTTACAAAATATATTCTTTCTGTTAGATAACTTACAACATACTGGCAATCTTTTTGCAACAGATGTATATATCTATTTGATTTCTACAACAGGTTGATCACTGTCATAACAGATGTCTCCAATTGATTGACAATATAAGCAGATGTGTCATCTGTTGCAACAAGCTAGTCATCTGTTTATTCAATTTAAGCCATAGATAGGCTAGGAAGAATACGGTGCGTGCAGATGGATCCACTATCATATGTGTAGGAGTTAAGTATGTATTACTGATAAGGTTACCGGGACAACACACACAAAGTACAATATTTTTGTGAATGCAGCTTTTAACCGATTAGGAATTGATCATTCAAATAAGATCCTGCATTGTACTGTTAAGTTTGATGGGTTCGAAATTGATAAGGCTGAGAACCTCATGAAGATGGTGTAGATACCCTGTTACGAATTACTGACGGTTGGTGCTTGTATTTATGCATGTCAAGTTTTGAGAAGGGATCAATATTTGTCGTCACTACAGAGAACCAATAGCGATTTGACTTAACTTTAAGTGTGCATTGGACCCTTAGAGGGCCCTCGAAGTCTCGCACTGTATCAAACAAGAATGGAAAACTAATATAGTTATTGCCCTGGCCAAAATTTATATGGTTGGGTTGCTCGCTCGGGTTGATGATTATATGCCAGAAGGTGCGGTAGGAGAATGCTTTTGAGGAAAAATGGGTTGTTGATGGAAGACTAATCATCTGAGAACTAATTGAAGAAGAGACACAGGGTAGAAAGTAGCTTCTAATGAATCTGACTGATGGAATTATCTTAACAGATGCGAAATCTGAATCAAGTGCAAATATGAAAGTGTATCCGATAATGTAATTTCATTTGTGGTGTCTCTAAAAGAAAAACAATGCAGATGGACACTTTGCTAGGGAGCTGCATGGTCGAGATTATCACCTAGTAGAAAATAGGAGAAGACTAACAAAGCAGCCTCACGGGCATCGAGGGTAGAAATGATGTTCAGTAAGTCTAGAAAACTTACGCCAACAACAACTGCAGTGAAAATAAGGAAACTAAGCGAAGGCGACAATTTCTGAATTTTAAATTTCATACCATCTTCTTGTTTGTGTTTCCGATCAGGTCCACTGCCGTTGACCTGATCGGAACAACAAATGTGATTGAAAGGCAAATAGAGTATCATTGCTTCCTTAATAATATGGTTATAATTGATTGTGTTTTCTTGCCTTGGCATACTTTCAACATTCCTTAGAGAAGATCAGATGCTTGCTGTAGTATGTGAATCCCAATAATTTTCAAGCTTGCCTCCAGCTTGTTGATTTTGTATTTAAGCTGGTCATTATCATCTTCGAAGTTGGTAAGGAGTTCCTCATCTCTTATGAGCTCGATCAGGAATGCTACCTTCAAAGTTATGGCATTCTAGAAGCCCTTCAGAACACTTTCTCTTCAGAATTTTTAAAGGATACATGGAGGGTCGCTGTGTTTGTTTTAGTTCAAAATGTGTTGATGCACGTTGAAGATGTGGTCTCAATAGTTGAACAACACACTTTTATCGAGCGTTGCTCCATGCATCTTGCTCAACCAATTTGATAAATTAGTAAGCATGGAGTTATGTAGCATGTGATTTGAATCGGCTCTATATTGGAGAAGAGCAATCAGCAGAAAGGCTGAGAGATTGAGCTTGTTCGATTTGTGCACTAACTCGGTTATATTTTTTTGATAGAGTAATGAACTTAGAGTTACGTAACGTTTGATAGGCTTGGTAGAGCCGGTTTAGATCACACGCTACGTAACTCTATGCTTACTAATTTATCAAATTGGTTAAGCAAGATGCATGGAGAAACGCTAGATAAAAGTATGTTGTTCAACTTTTGGGACCACATCTTCAGCATGCATCAACACATTTTGACCTAAAACAAACACAGAGACCCTCTATGTATCCTTTAAGGCTTCTGAAGAAATAGTTCTGAAGGGCTTCTAGAATGCCACAACTTTGAAGGTAGTGTTCCTGATCAAGATCACAAGAGACGAGGAACTCTTTACAAACTTCGAAGAGGGCAACGACCAGCTTGAATACTGAATCAACAAGCTGGAGGCAACCTTGAAAATTATCGAGATTCACATACTACAGAAAGCATCTGATCTTCTCCAAGGAATGTTGAAAGCATATCAAGGCAAAAAAACACAATCAATTATAACCATATTGCTAAGGAAGCAATGATACTCTCTTTGTCTTTTAATCTCGTTTGTGGTTTCAATCAGGTCAACGACAGTGGACCTGATCGGAAACACAAACAAGAAGGCATGGGATGAAATTTAAAATTCAAAAATTTGCCGCCTTCGCTTAGATTCCTTATTTTAACTACAGTTGCTGTTGGCATAAGTTTTCTAGACTTGCTGTACATCATTTCTACCCTCGATGCCCGTGAGGCTTCTTTGTTGTTCTTATCCTATTTTCTATCTAGGTAATAATCCCGACCACGCAGCTCCCTAGCAAAGTGTCCATCTGCATTATTTTTCTTTCAGAGACACAACAGATGAAATTACATTACTGGATACACTTTTATATTTGCACTTGATTCAGATCTCGCATCTGTTAAGATAATTCCACCGGCCAGATTTATTAGAAGTTACTTTCTACCCTATGTCTCTTCTTCAATTAGCTCTCAGATGATAGTCTTTCTTTAACCACCCATTTTCCTTCGAAAACATTCTCATACCGCATATTCTGGCATAAAATCATCACTTCGAGAGAGTAACCCAGCCATATAAATTTTGGCCAGGGCAATAAATATATTGCTTTTTCGTTCTTATTAGATGCAGTGCTAAGCTTCAAAGGCCCTCTAAGGGTCCAATGCACCCTAAAAGTTAGTCCAATCGCTATTGAATCTCTTTACAATGACACAAAAATTAGATCCCTTCATAATGCTTGACAAATAAACATGAGCAACAACCGACATTAAATCTTAACAGGGTATTAGAACTATATTCAGGGTCCCTCAGCCTTATAAGTTCGGACCTACCAAACTTAATTGTAAAATTGTAGACATCTTGTTTGAATGATCTATGACTAATCAGTAAAAAAAATCATTCACAAAATCAGTGCACTCTATGTGTGTTTCCATGATAACATTATCAGTAATACATACCTCCCACATATGAAGTGGTTCCATCTACAAGTAGCTTATTCCTCCGATCCTATCTTTACTGCAGCCTCTTGAGATAGTCCGTCAAAAGTTGAACAACTGTCAGTTCCTTATATCTACAAAGAAGAGGAAAAAATTGATGTCACAAAAAGAACATTGTCCATCTGTTGCATTAGATGTGAAGTCTGTTGCAACAGATGTGGAGTTTCTTGCAACAGATGTGAAGTCTGTTGCAACAGATGTGGAGTCTGATAGAATACATCAAACCAGCCTTTCTGGTGGTTTTATTTGTTCCATCAGTTTCTCCATCTGTTGCAACATCAACAACCACATAAACATCAACAAAAAATAAATAACATTTGTTCCAACAACATCATTAACAACTAAGAAGCAACATCTTTTGTGCCAGAACCATCAACAATACCACAAGTTCCAATAAAGCCAATCCCACCAACAATATCAATAACTGCATCAACAATAATGAAACAAATAAAATACATACAAAAAAAATGATACTACCAATAAGGCTTTTAAACTTCTCCCAACAGATAACTTTTTTCTCATATTGTAATAAAAATTCTCAAATTGTTTATTCAACACTTACAAGTTCCTTAATTTTTTTTAATAAATATGATATGGGTAAATAGTAATTAAATAAAAAAACAGATGTAAATAACATGCAAAGAAGAAAACTAGAATGAAAGAGCAATAATGAACCATACCTTAATATCAAAAAGGGGATCAAAATAGAAATTGAAGTCGAGAAAAGATATGGATGGGTTTAGATCCAAAAATAACTTTATGAGAAGAGAAGAGAAAAGAGAGAAAAAAGGCCATGACCCTAAAAAGGAGAGAGAAAAAGATGAGAGTTGAATAAAATAAACTGCAGCTGAAGGAAGAGATGAGATAATTTCTATAGATATATTGTGTACGTAGACGTGGTGGTTTTCAATATTCATTAATTAATATTCGTTAATTTCATTAATAATTTGAGGGGCACGAGGAAGACTAAGACTACTGACATTGAAAATACAAGACAAGACTGCTCAGTGAATTCACTTTTGAGATATTCAAGAAATATTTTTTACTGCCTTTAGTAGTAAGTACTACTACTTGATATTATCTACTCAGACCAGAAGCTTCTTGCTTTAAAATTAAAAGAGATAAAAATATTTTCAAACAGATATGTCATCTGTTGCAACATATATAAATATCTATTTAGAAATCTGAACAGCTCAGTCATCTATTGCAACAGATATAAATATCTGTTTAAAAATCCCAAAAGCTCAGTCATCTGTGATAGTAGATGAAAATGTTCATTTGATAATTAATAAAATCAGATATGTCATCTGTTACAACAGATATAAATACGTTTTTGAAAATTTTCAACAGCTCAGTCATCTATCACAACAGATGCAAATATCTATTTGATAATTAAATCAGATATATCATCTGTTCCAATATATATGTACCTGTTTGAAAATTTTCAACAGCTTAGTCATTTATTGCAACAGATTTTATATCAATTTATTTAGGTGGAACTAGGGATGAATGAATAAGCTTGCAGGGTCAACTATAAATCCAATCAAGTTTTTGTAATTGCATGGTGTTGGTATTGCGTTCATATCAATCCAAGTCGTCGATCGATTACTCTGAGTTGAAATGAGTTCTCATCAACTTAATGTTAGGATAGTGATAGTACCTAAGTTGATTTAGGTGGAACTAGGGATGAATGAGTGAGCTCACAGGGTTAACTATAAATCTAATCGGGTCTTTCCAATTGCATGGCATTGGTATTGCATTCATCCCGACTCGAGTCGTCGATCAATTACTCTGAGTTGAAATGAGTTCTCATAAACTCAATGTTAGGATATTGATAGTACCTAAGTTGATTTAGGTGGAACTAGGGATGAATTAGTGAGCTCGCAGGGTCAACTACAAATCCAATTGAGTCTTTGCAATTGCATGACATTGGTATTGTATTCACCCCAACCCAAGTCATCGATCGATCACTCTGAGTTGAAATGAGTTCTCATCAACTAAATGTTAGGATAGTGATAGTACCTAAGTTAGTTTAGGTGGAACTAGGGATGAATGAATGAGCTCGCAGGGTCAACTATAAATCCAAGCGAGTTTTTGCAATTGCATGGTGTTGGTATTACGTTCATCCCAACCCGAGTCATCGATTGATCACTCTGAGTTGAAATAAGTTCTCATCAACTCAATGTTAGGATAGTGATAGTACCTAAGTTGATTTAGGTGGAACTAGGGATGAATGAATGAGCTTGCAGGGTTAACTACAAATCCAATCGAGTCTTTGCAATTGAATGGTGCTAGTATTGCATTCATCCCGACCTGAGTTGTCGATCGATCACCCTGAGTAGAAATGAGTTCTCATCAACTCAATGTTTTAAAAACTATATCTTTTAAAATTTTTAAAATTAATTAAGATCAATTCAGACCAGAATAGTAATTTTAAAACTTGTCGTTCTTTTCCAAAATTATAAATCAACCCATACAAATCATCCATTTGCGCGAAAAACTTTTCATTTCAAATCTTAAGTTCTAGCTCTTCTCTCTCTCTCGGGGTGTCCTTTCCCTATAAATAATACAAATAATACAAACAACAACTACTCAACATATTGCTCAACCCTTCAAAACAGGTCGATTTTCTTCCCATTTACGACTACATATAGTTATTTTTTTCGACTTCATTCCAGCTTGTATCCATTGTTTTCTCTATCTTTACATGTAACAGAGTTCGAGAAGACTTCTACATTTGTTCTTTGTTCTAAAAAATAGGGCTTTTTAGTTAATGATTATAAAAAAAAGACTTTTAGTTGTATTATATTCGAGAATGGGTTAACTATTTTACGTTTTGATGCTAAAAAAGTAGGAAGCACACGAGAAAACCCTAGTTTTTCTCTCAGTGTTTTGTTGACTATCGTGGTATTGTTTGATGGTGTTTGTGGTATTGTTGGTGGTGTTGGTATTTGTGTTTTTTGGTGTTGGTGTCGGTGGTCCTGGTGTTAGTATTAGTATTGGTGGCATTGGTGGTGGTCTTGGTGGAATTGGTCGTGGCATTGGTTGTGGTAGTGGTGGTTCATCTGTTGCAACGGGTGAAAGATCTGTTGGGAGATATTAAATAGGTCTTCAAACAGATTCCCCATCTGTTCCAACTGATGGGTTATCTGTTGGAGTATTTTCCTGTAATGTGGCAGAGAATAATTTATTAAAATTTCTCCACCTATTGCAACAGGTGGAATATCTGTGGGGAGATATTAAATAGGTTTTCAAATAGATTCGGGTTCCCCATCTGTTCTAACTGATGGATTGTCCGTTGAAGTATTTTTTTTTGGTTATATGGTAAGAATAATTTATTAAAATTTGTCTCACCTTTTTAAAAAAAATATGCAGACATCAAATGCAAGGTATTTTTTGTTTTCCTTTTGTTTGTAGTTAAAAGATGTCTCCCAAAAGAAAAGAAACAGAAAGTGGATCAACTTCCGACCACTAAACCAAAAAAGCTAGAGTACAGATAGATTTGGAGAAACTTCCAGAACAATCTTAGTCAGGGAAAAATGAAGCCGAGGAAAGTGATAACTCCTCCTCACTAATGGGGCGTGGAATAATATCAAAATTTTAGCATGATTCTGTCAAAACCATTAGTATTGACAAGTTTTGAGTTGCAATGCCGATGAATTACCCTAATGCAGTATTTGGTGATCTTGTACTTAAATGTCAGTTGGGGAAAACTTTTGACGAACTTAGGAGTATTATGAAGAAGTAAAACATAAATGGATTTTTTAAGAAGAGTTGCTTTGCACACTTTCTTTAGCTGTCTGGGCCCCGCCCTCTACGTTTCCTAATGATCATGGTATATGGCCTTCTCAGGCATAGAATCATGTATGTGGGGGATGATGGAGGTCTGAAGTAGGGCAAAAATAAAATGGATAAAGTTTGGATCAACTACTGTGGCATGTCGGTTTGTTTTGGATTGAAAGAGTTTGCCATTGTGACGGGCTTGAGATGCGATCATCAAGAAGAACCTGCCATCAAGAAAACACCCGACAAAGGGTCCAACAAATGCAAGGTAAAAAAAAGATGGCTTGTTGGGCATTGTTTAACCTAGCTACAAAGTGAAGGATTTGATAGAGGATCTCAAGAATAAAGACATACCAAAGCACTACAGGGAGAAATTATGCTTAGTTTGATTTGTCCATTCTGTTTTATTGGTAAGAGACGTCAAGAAAGTCATAGAACATGATTTTTTGGCACTTGCTGATGATTTTGGGAGATTCAACGATTATCCCTGGGGCTATGAAATCTACTACTTGACTGTCAAATATTTACTAAAAGAGCTAAAGCCAAATAAGACCACATTATACGGCTTTCCTTGGGCTTTCATGGTAAAATTGATCACTATTTTTACTCATTCATTAATTTATATTGAATATACTTGTGACTTTTTTTTTGCTTGCTTCATGTTTACAATTTTTAGGCTTGGGCATGTGAAGCCATTCCTCCCCCCGAAAGCATTTCACGAATTACTCGGATAAGGTTTCTCATCTAAGGATCCTTAGGTGGTTGGCTGCAGTAGAGAGCAGCAAAAAAAAATATTGACGAGGCTGATCTCTTTAACCCTATGGATGATGTAGTACGTCTTCTTTCAACTAAAATAATTTTCCTCAAAAAAAGATATTGAATCAGATATTCCATCTATTACAAGAGATTACCCATCAACTGCAACTGGTGCAATGGGCAATCTGTTGCAACAAACGATCCATATTTCGCAATAGATTAACCATATGTTACTCTGTTCTCTGAACCCTACTCAATAGATTACCCATCTACTATAAATTATGCAACAAATGGGTATTCTGATGCAACATATTATCAATCTGTTTCAATATACAGATCAGCTGTTGCGGTAGCTAGATCGTCTGTTGCA
This sequence comes from Capsicum annuum, assembly GCF_002878395.1. NCBI lineage: Eukaryota > Viridiplantae > Streptophyta > Magnoliopsida > Solanales > Solanaceae > Capsicum > Capsicum annuum. The sequence continues at coordinate 143,042,393 of NC_061118.1, forward strand.
GAAGTTGGCTGTGTTAACTAGCCCAAGACCCATGTAACCCAACTGAATGCAAATTATTATTATATGATTTAAATTCCTCCTATCATTTTTTTATAGGTTGTGCATCCTTAGATCATGCCTACCATTGATGAGCTGGGGATGACTTCTTTTCTTGCTCTAGTTCTTGTTAATACAAAAGAAGACCCAACGGTGGAGTTAATAAAGAAGGAATTGGATGGAGCAACATCCATAAGAAGAGCAGTTAGGCAAGGTCAGTCTGATGTTGAAGCTCTTCACGACCTAACTCAAATTGCAACAGATTCGGGTGCTTCTTCTGGGGGTGTTGCTGGTGGAGTTGTTTGTGATGGTGGCAACCATCCTGCTTATGCTTTTGCTGCCAGTCGTGATTATGAGCATGTTGGTGCTCAGCAAAAAACAAATATGTTTGAAAACACCCCTTGCACAGGTCCTCCCTCTCACCCCTACACCGGTCCCTCCCACCCTTACAGTGGTCCCTCTCACCCCTCCTCACCCTCAGGTTCTCATTGCAAATGTAAAGTGTACAAGGACATAGAGAATAAACTTCTCGACAAGCTAGAGGCTATTGCTGAAGCTGCCGAGGAGTTGAAATCCAGGAAGGGTGTCATACCATCCAACGAGGTGAGGGAGCCATGCACTCCTACAGTTGAGGTTAGGAGGAAGAGAATAAAAATTAGAAAAATTCTCTCCGTTCTGAAATTAGCAAAAAATGCAACTTCCCCGCTCCAATAGTTGTTGAAGTTCAGGGGCTGCTGAAGAAGGTGGACATATTTGTGGCACTTGGCAAGGAGAAGAATAAGGAACTGGAAGAATTCATCAAGATGAAGGTTCAAAACGAATACACCATGCATTCATTTACCGCCAAAGACTTCTCGAATATGACAAATATGTGCGTGTGGTACGAGGACAAGGTAAGTTCACTTTTGCTATCCTGCCCTTCCAATCTACTCCATGAAGAATAATCTACGCAGTAGATATGTAATCTGTTTCAACAGCTTGGTATTCTGTTGCAACATAATACACATCTGTTGCATAAGTTGCGTTGGCTGGATAATCTGTGAACTGATTTGGACAACTCTCTGCATCGGATTCTTTCCACTATGTTTTTATTCTTTACAATTACTAACCTATTTAAAAATTATCTTCTTATACCACAGTATATTGATGAAATTCTCTGCCTTATGAGGGGCAGGCAATTAGCGTACCCAGATGCTTATGATGCTGCTGATAGGATAATGGATCTCAACTTCTATAATAATTTCAAAGATAGGTACGCTGATCTTCGTAATCTAGATGATTCTGGTGGCCTGGGATTTGATCAGTTAGTTTCTACGTTCCAATGGGATGAAGAAGCGATTAAATATGTTAGAGGGAAGAGGCCATATCCACACGGCAAGAGCTGAACCAAGGTAAAGAGAATCCTTGCAGTCATGAACGTGGATGTCACTCATTTTCTCACTTTTGAGATACTACTATACGAGAGAAAGATTAAGGTTTATGACTGCAACTTACCTGTGTTCAGCGAGAAGATATTTTTAATCCTCATGCAGCCACTCTTGAAGTTGTTGCCCAAGTTATTGACGCAGAGTAAGCTAATGGATCATTTGCTGGCTGAAGTCTTTGTGAAGGAATTATGGATTTTTGAAGGTCGAAATAAGAACATCCAGCTCCCAAAAAATACAACCGGTGCAGAGTGCAGGCCGTACTTGCTTGCATACATGGAGTGTTTGCTGACTGGCACACAAATGACCGGTGTGTGCGACACCGTTATGGGAAAGATACAATGGGTCTGGGCATATGGGGTACTAACTAAATGGTTGGAGCTCATGTATAAAAAAGAGCATGTACAAAGACAGAGACGAACACGATAACAAATTTTTATTTCAAGCCAATTCACTATACATATAGGGGCAATAATTTTTATGTCTAGCGAAGTTGAATTTTTATAATACAACAGATTTTATATCTGTCATAACAGATATAGTACCTGTTGTGAAATATTGATTATCTGTTGGAATAGGTTGGTCATCTGTTGCGTTATGTAGAAGTTTCCCGTCTGTCTGTCGCAATAGATTTATGATCTGTTGTAACATATAACTTATCTGTTGCAACTGATCGGTAATTTGTTGGAGCAAATAAAAAAAGTAGGAAGACCAGTTATATAATTTCCAGCAGATGACCTATGTGTTGCATCTCATGTTGCAACATATGTCTAAATCTGTCTGATAAGATATGTCGTCTGTTGCAGTAGATGTATTATCTATTATGATATTTGAATCTAGTACTCTATTCCAATTAACATGTTCAAAACTCAGAATTAATTATATTCATAGATAGAATAAAATAAATTGAAGCCTTCGAAAATTACATGAAATAAAATAACTAAACAAATAAATGAAATGTAAAAAAAATCATTATGAGAACAAACAATCTACTCTACAAATAAATCAACAAGTTAAACCAAGGAGGATAGGTTATTACATTGACGAACTCAAGCTATAAAGATCTAATCAATATGGACAAGTTGTTTTTCATCCAGTGTTATGGAATTCGGCTTTGGTCGTCGTGGATCTTTAACGTCGGTTGCGTACGGCTTCTGAGCTTTCGCTTCTCCATATTTCCATAAAAGAGCAGCATATCTTTTGCGGAGTAATCCGGCATCAAGTCCTTCATTTGGTACTTGTAATCCATCACTCAAATACTCGGCATAGGCGGCAACAAAAGGACCGCAATCCCTGCATTATAAAAAAAAATAATCCATAACTTACAGGTTATGCAAGCGTTGTGAAATTTGTGAAATAAAACTAAATCATGACACTTAAACTTACAGGCTACCAATGGATTGTTGAGCAATTCTGTCAACATATTGTACATCAAATAGATTATCCATTTTATCCTTGTATACTTCAATCGTCGATAAATTAGTACGAACCTTTTGATCCAAAAAGCCACCCATATCAAGGTAAGTAGGCAATATTTTGGCCAACTTTTGTATCTCAGACGACAGCCCGAAATGTCTCCTTCGCGACATCGAGTCATAAACTCAGATGTTCCTCTCTTTTAGAACGACGACAGCCAACACCCAATGAAATTCATCACCACAATTGATTGGGATGTACACTTCGTCGAGCAAATGCCAAGGTAAGTCAGCCGGAATGCTAAAATCTTTGATGATGTTGATTAAGCATTCCTCATTTTGGGAAACTTCTGGCTGCTGTTGACAATACCTATCGTAGGCATTATTGATGTAAAATTTGTACAAATAATTGCCTGTTGTGTATCTATATTATTCTTGTATTTGCAACTTGTCCTTTTTCGGAGGTAGTAAAAAATGACATCGATGTGCTGCACATATTATAAAATATTTTAGATTACGTGATGAAAAATCAAAACGTAGATGCAATTAAATAAAGTATTAATTAATAGTAATATGTATGGCCTTTAAACCTCATCATTCCAGCAAGTTTGGGGCTGTGATATCAAATAGAACCAATTCTTCATTTCGGGATGTGCAGCAACAAAGTCAAACATATCAAAACCAAGACTCAATTCGTTCACTTTGTAGCGCTCGTTATTTTGATTTGTACATGATGATTTATATGTGTTAATGTCAGGTTCTTACAATAAGAATTGTATAAACCAATATCCATAAAATTGATTTATGTACCTGACGGTATGATGCTTTAATAGCCCATCGGCAATCTATTCTAAATAGTCATTGATCAACTGTATTAGTTTTTTTGGAGCTTCATCCGAGATGTTGAATCCTTCAAACGGGTTATTCTTCCGTTCTCCCAAACTGACAAACTTCACTTTTTCTTCATCTTTGAAAGCAGTTGATGGATTATTAACTGTCATATTATGATCTTCGGCAGTAGCTGTGACATCCACCTGGAAAGCTAGAATTATCAATGCTAAGTAGAGATATACAACAGATTTTCCATATGTTGCAATAGATGATTTTTATGTTGCATCAGATGGATATCTGTTCAGACAAATTCGAACAGGTAAATTAGAGCAGTACGATAATTTTGAACAGATGACCCATCTGTTGCAATATAAGACTCATCTGTTGAAATAAATAACGAATCTGATACAACAGGTTAGACAACAGTTGCAACAGATGTATACATCTATTTGATAATTTTTAGCTGATATATCATCTGTTTAAACAGATATGTGCTTGTTTGTTTTTTAGAATAGATGATGTACATTCACCTTCTTCAGCTCATGCTGCTCTTCTGTGGCCCTTACACACTGAACATTGGTGCAACACAAAGACAGAGGCGTTGCAATCTTGCTTTTTTTGATGATTGATGATGCCTTGGAAGTGTCTTTCCTTGTCATCTTAGCTGCCTTGATCTCTAGTGAAGTGTCTGAATATGAAATCCTCTTTGATGGAATGACACCCCTCTTAGATGTCATTTTCTTTACAGAAGTAGTTAGTGCATTAATAGCATTAATCACTCCATCGTGTTTCACCTTGCAGTCTTGACATTTGCATAAAGAACATTTGCTAGATGCGGTAAAATCTGGAGAAAAATCTGTACAATCATTATGATCATGATCATAATGGCTTGTTATTTCAAAAACTGTAAGAGGAGCATCATTAGCCCCACCCTCCAAAATTATTTTTCTTCTGATGGCTGTTGCTCCAAATAATTCTATTTTTATTCTATCACTGACCTTAGGGTCCGATAAAGTTTGCACAAACCGTAAAGTAAGAAAAATGGCATCTTCAACTCTCGGTTGGTCGGAACAAGCCACGGATGAACAATCTAAAATAAATTGGTACATATATTAAGAATGATAATGAAATCATTTAATCATTAATTAAAACAAAAAATTGATTAGAATTGGACTTACTGCTTCCTTGGGGGATTGAAAAAATCAAGAAATTTTGCATTTTTATCGATTTTGGCCGACAACCATCTTAGAATTCTTGGACAGGACACTTCTTCCTGGTAGTTCACTTGTTGTCTCAAATAAGGAATGGCTTTAAATGCCCAAGCCTATAACATAACAACAATAAATCAAAAGCATTATTGAATAAAAAAATGATGAATCATATCATGATAAAAGAAATATTTACAATGAAGGCCCATGGAAAACCATATAAGTAGACTCTTTTTGGCATTAAAGGAGTCAACAAATATTTGACAGTCATTTTGAAACTTTCATAACCCCAAGGATAGTTGTTTAATGCCTCAAGATCCTCGGAGAGATTTATTAAACCGAGCTTATGTTGTTGTTAACGTCTCTCGCCCAAAGAACATTATGTACAAACCAAACCAAGCACAATGATTGCTTGTGCTTCTTTGAAAGTCCTTTACCTTTCATCACTTCAATCAAATTTTTATTTTTGAAGCTTGGACCAACAATGAACACCAGGTCATCACGATCACTCGACTTGCCTTTTTCTTTTTTGGGTGTGCGGGGTGCTTTTTTTGGGTCAGAGTAGGTATAACTTGTGAAGGAGAAGGAGGATAACATTTTAGTCCGGTAACTATGACAAACTCATCCCAACTAAAAAAACAGGCATGCCACAGTAATTTATCCACACCTCATCCATCTTATCTTTGTTTTCGTACATAAACCTGCGCTTGAGAAGATCATATACCATTTTCATCTAGAAACGAGCATTGTTGTCCTCTGGCAAATCAAGATATTTTCCAAAGTAGCTTTTCCTGAAATAAGAATCCAATTTTTGCTCTCGAAGTATTTTTCTAAAGGCATCGAAAGATTTTCCCATGAGTGACTTAACCATGAGATCACTCGTTAAATCTGTGGCACCATCACACTGCATTCTCACAGGGTAATGATCAATGCTGAAGGTTTTGACCAACTCTTTGACGAAAGGGCTATTAGCATTTGGATCATCTCTTTTGAAAGATTCCTCCTCCCCGTGTTCATTATCTTCTGCTCCTGATTGAGATAACGTTTGTAAAGCAAGCTCATAGAGTGGTGGATGTAGCTGAGCTGCTGCACTTGTTCCTTTACTTGGACTTGATTTGATTTCTTTTATTTTGAGAGCCATGTTATCTTAAATTAACAGGAGCATAACATAAATTATAATTGATTAATGCATAATAGTAATATAATAGTTCCAACAGACAACTAATCTGTTGCACCAGGTATGTTATTTGTTGCAACATATAACCGACCTGTTGCAACGAATGAGTAATACGTGGGAACCATAAAAACATCACTATCTGTTGTACCTGGTATTTTATCTGATATAATACATAACTGACCCGTTGTAATGGATGAGTAATCCATTGGAAAAAATAAAAATAGATCACTAATCTGTTGCACCAGGTATTTTATCTGTTGCAACATATAACCGACCTGTTGCAATAGATGAGTAAACCATTGGAAAGAATAAAAGTAGATCACTAATCTGTTGTACCAGGTATGTTATTTGTTGCAATAGATAACCGACCTGTATGAGTAAATCATTGGAAAGAATAAAAATAGTCCTAATCTGTTGTAAAATAAAGAGTAAACCGTTGGAAAGAATAAAAAAAACCCCTAATCAGTTATCTGTTGGGTCAATATTGTTTAGATTTCTTCCAAATAGAAGAGTCGTCTGTCGCAACAGATGAATGATCTGTTAGATTGTTCACCTGTTGCATATAGTTACATCAGATTTTTAATTTGTTGCATCAGATTTTAAAATGAAAAGTAAACCGTTGGAAAGAATAAAAATAGATCTCTAATCAGTTATCTGTTGGATCAATATTATTTAGATTTCTTCCAAATAGAAGAGTCATCTATCACAACAGATGAATGATCTGTTAGATTGTTCACGTGTTGTATCAGATTTTCATAGCTGCATCAGATTTTTAATCTGTTGCATCAGATTTTCATCTGTTACATCATATGTTTCATTTACTACATCAGATGTTTCAACTGTTGCAATACTATTTCTACCAAGACAAACAACAAATCAATCCAGCAACACCAACATATCACATACACACATACATACTAAGAATATCAACTGCGATAAAAAATCACCAACAAATTCGAATCAACAGTACGACAATGAGAAGAAGAAATGCAAAAATACCAGAAATTAGGGTTTTATTCAGTCTACATTTCAATACCAAAAGAGTAGTTGGCTCAAGTTCCTCTGTTTCTTTATTATTTTTTACCTGTGAAAACGGAAATGAGAGGACGAAGAACTCAAAGTTGTTATCGCCGGAGAAGTATTCACGTCGATTGACGGTTGAAAGTCGAAAAGGAACTCGCCCGACTATTTGTCGCCGGAGGTTGAAGGGAGAAATTTTGCAGAACTGTTGGTTGGGAGAAGCTAGAGAGAGAGAGTGGTTGATTAGGATTGAAGAGAGGTGTGGGTTGGGTTGATTTGTATTTTTGAAAATATTAGAAAATTTTAAAAATATTAATCAAGTCCACAATTAACTTAATCAAGTTTCCTAATGATGTTTGACCCTATCTATTGGTCAATGTCACCAATCCTTCATTCAAGAATTAAAAGACACCTTTCCTTCAATTTTCTCTTGTTGCTATCCCGCATAATTTTTTTAAAGTGTTTGCTATTTAGCCTAATCATGAACTTAAATTTGTTAGTTCTTGTAGTTTTTCCTTTTGATAATGATAAGGCTAAATTTGACCTCAACTATATGAAAGGAGAATACATCTACAGGGTTATACAAAATCTACGAACAAATTTAATCATTATAAGTGATTAATTCGTGTTGGGAGAATAAAAATCTACTCCCTCCATTTTATTTTAGTTGGCCTTTATTGATTTGACATTCTCCTAAAGAAAATATTTAATAGAGGTTATTTTACTAATGTAACCCTATTGATTACACACTGAAAATATAAATTTGAATATATACACTTTACATAATCATTTAATGATAAGGGTAGTATTGAAAAAATACAATAATTTTTTATTAAATTTGGATAAGTAAAATGAAACAACTATTTATAATAAAAAGACCAATTAATATAAAATGAAGGAAGTAATAATGAAATTATGGTACCTTCGAAACACTGGTATAATTTTTTGTAAGTTCAAAAACAAAAAAAATCAGACAATTTCACGTAGATCACGGGAAAATTGATTTTTCCTTATAAAAAATATCAATCTTAGACAAGAGAAAGAAATCTAGTCCATCTTGATAACAACAATTACAGGTCTGACTCCAACTATTGAGTTTGGACAAATTTGAACTATTTTACAAAGTCCAAAGATAAATTTGATCATTTTCCTTATAATTGATTTGAAGCCCGTTTGGATAGGGTTAAAAACAGGAAAAATTACCCAGATTAGTTATTATTGGATTTTTATTATCACTTAAAGCCTAATTTTCAATTAATTATAATTCATAGCACCCTGTTGCTTATTAATTATTCTTAATTACAATTCATAGTTGTTCTCATGTATTTTCTATCTTTTCTATTTTCTATTATTCTCTTCTTTTTTTTCCCTTTTCAGTTTTTTTTTTCTTCAGTTTTTCTTTACCTTTTATTGTTGCTTTCTCTTTATTTGTTTATTTCACTTTTCACTTTTTTCTTTTTTTCTTTTTATTTTTTATTATTTTTTTCTTTTCATTTTTATCCTTTTTTTTGTATTTTTTCTCCTTCTTTTTCTCTCATTTTTCTCCCTTTTTTTCTTTTCAATTTCTCTCCTTCTTTTCATTTGTACGAACTAGCAAACACAAATACAAGTGCGAACTATAAAATACAAATACAAATGCAAACTATAACATACAAATATAAGTGCGAACTATAAAATATAAATTCAAATGCGAACTATAACATATAAATACAAGTGTGAACTATGAAATACAAATGCGAACTATAACATATAAATACAAGTTTGAACTATCATTTGTATTTTTTAATTGTTGAAAAGGAACGATTGATTTTCTTTCAACGAGTACTTGTTTGTATTTATTGATACTAGTTGTATTTATTTATACAAATAAATACAACTCAAATTTTTATACAAATACAATATATACAAATACATATTATATTGTATTTGTAAAATCATTTGTTTGTCATTGTATTTGTATCAAGTGATATTTGTTTATTTACAAATATGAATGATAATTTTGATATACAAATACAAAACGGTACATTTGTATCAAATGATACATTACATATTTATATATTTTAGAATTACGAAAATACAATTAATGCACTTACTTGTTTGTATGCAAATACAAATGATAAATTGTACATAGTCACGACTAAATACAATATGCAATCAACTTACAATACAAACACAAAATAATTTCTTAAAAATAAAAAGATAATGAAGAAAATTGAATACAAATACAAGTATAATCCAAATATAATCTAACTATACAAACACAATAAAACCATAATATAAATATAACCCAATATAATATGCAATCAATCATAAAATACAAATACAAAATAGTTCTTTAAAATACAAGTGTGAATTATATAAAATATAAATGATGGCACAAACTAACAAAAATAAATACAAGTGTAAACTATTAAATACAAATACAAATGTGAATTATAAAATATAAATATAAGTGTGAACTTTAAAATACAATTATAAATACAGTTGTATGAATAAATACAAAAATATAATTGACAGTGTGACTACAAATACGATAAACAATTGTGGTATTTACGTTATCATCCATGACTTGTGCTCGACTAGTCATATTTTTCAAAAATACCAAAAATTATAAAATAGAATAAAAAATAATAAAGAAAATAAGTACAAAAAAGAAAATAAAAAAAATCAAAGAAGAAAGAGAAATAGAAGTTAGAGATTAAAGAGAAAAAAAACAAAAATAAATAAAAATAAAAAAACAAAAAAAATAAAAGTAGGAAAAAATAGAAAAAAGAAGAAGAAAAAACGGGAAAAACACAAAAAATAAAAAAATATAAAAAAACATAATGGTAGTGTTAGGAAAGAAAATATTCAGTTCAACGAGATAAGCGTGATTGAGGTTTTTTTCTTTTTAAAAATATTGAATTCCATTTTTGGCGCGACTAAATAGAGACTGTATTCATATTTTATATGAATTCATACTATCTGTAAAATTGAATACAACAGGCATAAATCGAATACAACAGCTATAAATGGTAATTATGTAAAATATGACTATGGAAGGTGGGTTTTATAGCAAAATGCTGCTATTTTAAAGATCCCCTTAAAAAATAGCTTTTTAGCTTAAGTGATTAAAAGTTTAAAATAAGTGTTTATAAATTAAGCAAATAAGTGTTTGGATAGAAGTGGTGAAACTGAAAAAAAAGTTGTTGATGTGTTTGGTAAACAAGTGATGTTAAGCGCCTTTTTTGTTGTTAAAATGACTTAAATATCCTTAAAGTTGTTAACACCATAAATAAGGTGAATTCTTTATAATTTTTAATTTTAAAATAAATTTTTTGAACAAACCTCCGATGTAATGATGGATTCGATGAAAACAAAGAAGAAAGATGAAGAGAAAATTGGAGGAAAGAGATGAAGCGAAGTGACAAAGAGAAAAAGAAAAAAAACTATATATTTAAGGACTACAAGTTTAGGATATTGTTGGAATTGAAGGAAAATATAAAGGCTAAAAAGGTAAATGTTTTGGTCAAACCTAAAAGAATTTTAAACTAAAAAGCAAAAAGCTGGGGGTACCCAGCTTCTCACTTTTTGATTCTTTTAATCAGTTTTTAGCTTTTTTTAAGCACTTTTTAATTTTTCCAAACACCTTAAAAAACTAAAAAAGAGATTAAAAGTTGATTTGTTCAGATTTTAATCCTATTCAAATGGACTCTTAATCATATTGATTAGATATTTAGTAAATAATCTTGGAAAAAAGATTAACTTTATTCCTCTGTATTTATTTATGGATTAATTTTATTCTCTGTTATATTATTCAGCTATTTTACCCCTATTATTGATAAATTTAATAAATATATTCCTATTTTTAATAGTTGTGGCTAGGTGAGAGAAACTTTTACTTTAACTTATGAGTAAGTCATCTTCTGATTGAGTGGTATAATAACTAATTATACTTGTGTTTATTTAATTTTTTTATTTTTTTCCCTTTTTCTTTTCTTTTTTCTCTCTCTTTTTTACTTTTTCTCAACATGTCACTAGCAACTTCCCCCCGGCTATGTTATTGTTTCTTTCTTATTCTTTTTTGTAGTCTTCTTTATAAAGATATTTGTAGGTATCTTTAGACCTAGAAACCACAAAATGAGTGTAATAACTCAAAATTGATCATTGTGGGTGACTTGGGAACTTGCTAAACATGTATTATCATGATTTTCACTCAGATTATGGTAGGATTTCATCACTTTATTTATGAATTTCTTGTTTTTTGACCCAAAACCCCAAATTCACCTAGGGCTTGATTTTAGCCCAAAATTAATTTTGTTTTCACCCATTTCTTGAGTTTTATGGTTCCTTGATAATGTATGATCTTGATATCATGTTAGGTTAACTTCAAAAATGCATTTTCTGTATATGGGACCTACTTAGGGTTTTTGGTATCGTTTTTGAACCCAAAGCACAATGGTGCAATATGGGTACCGTTAGACTCGTATTGATGAGTAGATTACTATTTTGATAGTGTGTTGGCATTTTGGGCTTGTGAAATAAATATGAGCTTTTGGTGAATGATGGGAGGTTTGCGGTTTGGCTTTGAGGTAGGCTTCTGTCTACTCTTCTTTATAGATAATGTGTGATATATATTATGTGTGGATGTAAATGTTAAGATTGATTATGGATAGAATGACTTAGTATTAAATATTGAAGTTTGGGGATTCTATGGGGTTTGGTTTGGGGTTTCTATGAGGTTTTGACCCGTAAGTTAAATTGTTTAATACCTTTTTTGGACCCGATGGCCTTCTCCCTAGTTTGGGTTAATTCGTATCACGAATATGACATGGTTCTAGGTTTGGGATGTGATTTTAGTGTTGGAATCATGGTTAGTATGATTAACCTTAGTTGGGATATTCTAGTGATCTTGAAACCGTACTTTGGGTAGAATTGACATAAATGCCCATGTTTCTAGAAAAAGTTCCTATATTAGAATTAGTTATAACTTACTTGACATCTAGAAGTTGAACTAGATACATTAGCCTAGTTAGGGCATAGTTTGCCTAAATATGGAAACTGAGGATTAGAATGGGATTGTTCGGACAACTTAGGCCAAGACTTGTGTTAGCCATGTGGACTTAGTTGCAGATGCTAGGCATAGTTGGGACTAGTAAACCATAGTATAAGGTTACTTCATGACTTGGTAAATTGTAATATATTCCTCGGATTGTGACTTATGAGTTATAGCTATGTTATTCCTTATAGAAATGATAATGGGCCTTTAGAGATACTATTCCTTCTTAGACATTATGTTAGACCTTTAGAGACACTATTCTTCCTAGACTTTATACTTGGCCCATAGAGGTGCTATTTCCTCTTAGACATGACGTCGAGCCCTTAGAGATGATATTTTTCTTAGTTATGGTTATTGGGCCTATAGAGATGATATTCTTCTTAGTTATGATTGTTAGGCCTATCGAGATGATATTGCTCTTAGTTATGATTATTGGGCCTATAGAGATGATATTCCTCTTAGTTGTGATTATTGGGCATATAGAAATGATATTCCTTTTGGTTATGATTGTTGGGCCTATAGAGATGATTCCTCTTAGTTATAATTATTGGGTTTATAGAGATGATTTTTCTATTTGTTATGATTATCAGGACAATAGATATGATATTCCCTTTAGATATGATAATTGGCCTAGAGAGGTGATATTCTCTATAGTCATAATATATGACTTATAGATATGAAATGTCTCATAGATGTGATTTTATACTTATTGATAATATGCCTCCTAGATGTGAGATGCCTCCTATATGTGAGATAATTAGATATATGCTACGGTCTATAAATATGACTATCGATATGAGTTTTGGGTATGTATATGGGCTGAAGGCCGTGATTATGATGTTGTGATTATTCTGGACATATTATTGGGCCGAGGGACGAGTTATGATATTGGGTAGATATCTAGAAAGTTTTTTTCTTTGTTAAGGATGCGGTTATAGTTTATAAATATATATATGTTTGTATACACATCTCTCCGGTATGAAGTAGAGGAAGATGCAGTATGACGCTTATTATTTCCATTGATTGAATACTGGTGATGCAATTCATAGACTTGGTACGTTCATGATTATTATATCGATAATTGATGTGATTCTAGATGAAATATGATCTTATGACTGTTCTTCCTAATTAAGGGTTAAGCTATATGGTAACTAGTTGTCTCTTAGGTGACTATAGCATTGATGGCTAGGAATTCACTGTACTAGTTAATGAACTTTGCTTGGTTAAAATATGGTAGCTAGCAATGGTTGATACGTGGCTAGTGATGATGTCGGGTTTAGTGTAGGCTAAGATTAGTTGATATTGATGACTAAGTTTATCATGTCAATTAGTTGTTAAATGAGGAGTTATGTATTAATTAAGATAGAGGATAAGAGATGTTAGTGATAAGAGATGGCTAGTTAATAATGATGAATAGTTGATAAACAAGGATTAGTTGGTAAATGATGGTTAGTTAATGAATGGTTTTAGTTAATAAAATATGGTTAGATGATAAATAGTAGTGTGTTGACTAATAATGATTAATAGATATAGGATGATTAGTTGATAATAATGAATAGTGGATAAATGTCGATTAGGGTCTAGTGATGAACCTTGACTAGATGTTAGGTGTTGGCTATTTAATACATAATGGTTAGTTGCTATACCATGAATAAGGATTATATGAAGGTTAATGTTTAGGCTAATAATTAGAGGTCATGTGATGACTAACGAATTAGTGGTTAAATAATAATAAGCGTTGGTTAGCAAATAGCGAGTAGTTGGAAAGTGTTTACGAGATAGATATTTATGGTGATATGATTATGGTTGAGTATATTAGTATATGTTATTCAGTTATGGTAATTGATGATGATTACATATGTTGGCAAATGGCCGTTTGATAAGAAATGTGGAAGAAACATGGATAATGAGCAGTTGGTAATATATCTATGAACATTGATGATATTAATACCTAGTTCGAGTTCCGAGGATACTATTGTGATGATATTAATATCCAGTTCGAGTCCAAAGGATACTCTTATGATGAAACTGATACCCAACAAAGCTAAAAATTAATTATGCTGAAGATACTGGTTACGATGATGAGATTGTGATATCGATTATGTACTTTGCATTCATTCCTACATGCGCATTGCCTATCACCAGTATGCACCTATGTCTATAGTCGGTATATGATGGTTGCATAGATATGAATAAAGTATATGACTTGTGTTATTGTATATTGATTGAACCTTTCGAGACTAGGGTGGTGGGGTACAAATAGGCTCAGTTAGGTATTTGATTGTCTGAAGTATCCGGTTATTCACGTTGTTACTGATATTGTTATTGTTATTGTTATTGTTATAATCATTATCATAGCTATCTTATGACAGATTAGTCATTGATCTGGTATTGGAATTTGAGGTATGTCTTCGGCCTTTTCTATCTTATGACCATATTATTATTCACGATTATATCATGTCTAGCCATATGGATTAGAAACCCTGATTATGATAGTATTAAATCCTGATAGTATTATAAGAGGTATTACAATAAGGACATGATGATCTAGGTTATGCTTTTACATGAACTCATGTATATATGTATATGTATGGGGAGTTTAGCTTATCTCTTGACTCAAGAGTGACCATTAGCCTTATAGGTTCAATCTTTAGCTAACTAGATTATTAAGTTTGATATTTCAACACTCGAACTTGTATTGGCCTTTGTTGATGATAGATCTTCTTTGATAAAGTATATTTAAGCTCACTAGTTTGATAATGATAGTTTGAGGGCGATTCAAGATAAGGTGTTAAGTGGAGGGATAAGGGATAAGGCGACATCCCTTGATTCTGATAGGGTTTTGAGGATTGGTATCTAGGATTATGTGTAGACAATTGTGGATGAGTGAGATTGATTTTAGAGGAGGCGTATTATTCTAGATATTCTGTTCATCCAGAGGCAACCAAGATATATCATAATATAAAGCAACAAAACTGGTGGGGTGGTATGAAGAAGGATATAACAAAATTTGTTGCTTGTCGCTTGTGTTGTCAGCAGGTGAAGACTGAGCTTCTAAAATCAGGTAATTTGCTTCAAATATTACCCATTCCTGAGTAGAAGTGAGAGTAGATCACTATTAACTTTGTGAGTGGGTTGCCTCATACTTCTTGTGGTTCTAACAATATTTGGGTCGTCATAGACAGATTGACCAAATTAGCTCATTTCGTCCTTATTCAGATTTATTTCAGTGCCATAAGGTTGGCTGTTATCTTTGTTCATAAGATAGTTCATCTACATTGGGTACCCGTATCTATTATTTTAGACAGAGTCTCAGTGTTCACTTTTATCTTCTGGAGGATGTTCTAGGAGAATTTGGGTACTCAGGTCGACCTTAGCACAACTTTTTATAGCCAGATCAATGGTCAGTCAGAGTGAACTATTCAGGTTTTGAAGGATATGCTCCGATCATGCGTGATAGACTTCGTAGGTCACTAGGAGTATCATTTAGCCCTAGCAAAGTTTGCTTATAATAATAGCTATCATTCGAGTATTGAGATAACACCTTTTGAGGCATTGTATGGTAGCATTGTTGATCTCTTATTGGTTGGTTTGAGACTTTTGAGGCTAGACCCTGTGGTACTGACTTGCTTCATGAGTCTTTAGATAGAGTTTGGGTGATCTAGGATAGGCTTTGGGCTGCCCAAAGTATGCAAAGAGTTATGTTGATCGCAAACTTCATGCCTTGATATTTGGCATCAATGATTGAGTTTTTCTTTGTGTATTATCTAGGAAGGACATGATAAGGTTTGGAAAGAGGGAAAAGCTTATCCCAAGGTATATTAGACCATTTTAGATACTTCAGGCAGTTGGAAAGAGGGAAAAGCTTATCCCAAGGTATATTAGACCATTTTAGATACTTCAGGCAGTTGGAGAGGTTGGTATGAGTTAGACTTACCCTCAAACTTTTCATCCATTCATCAAATCTTTCATGTATCTATGTTGTGGTGCTATATCCCGAATGAGTCTTATGTGTTTAGTTGGGACTCGATCCAGTTAGATAAGAGGTTGACTTTTGTTGAGGAGCCAATTTACATTTTAGCTAGGATGTTAGATGGTCCTGTTTAAGAAATATTCTTGTGGTTAAGGTTCAATAGAGATACCATCCCATCAAAGAGGCTACTTGGGAGATCGAGTTCGATATGTGTAATAGTTACCTCCTGCTCTTTACCAATTCAGGTATTTCTTTTGCCTTTTAATTTGAGGATGAACTAGAGTTTTAGTGGTGGATACTATAATAACCAAACTTTTGAAATTTAAATTTTTATATGGTTTAACCATTTTGCCCTTTCCTGTAGTTGCTATGTATTGATTTTGGAGTGTAGGGATAGCTGGCATAATTCCCAATGCCTTTGGAAGAGTTTGGAGGTTTTAGAAGCTTTACAATTCTATAGTTTTCTTCGATCAACATTTGATGTTCTGAGTTCCAGATGACAATTTGGATAGTTTCATTAGATCTTGAATATGAAATTTGGGTTTCTAGCGAGGTTGGTTCGGGTTTGGATCCTTCAGTTTGCATTTCGACCCTCCATTTGAAAACTAGTTGTAATAAGCTTTTAGGAGACCCCAGAGTTAATTTATTGAAAATAATATGTTTTTGAAAATTTGATGTTGCCATTGAGTCCAAAATGTCAAAAATAGTCTTGTAGCATAGTTCGTTTGCATTCACGGTATTTTGAACGAATCTTGAGGGGTCGCTCGACAACTTTGCAACTTAGCAAAGTTGTTGAGGCAACTAATTTCTAGTGCATCCACTTTAGCAGCAAGAAACTACTTTAGTGGAGGCTGCTTAAGTGGCTATACAAGGCTTATTCGCTTAGCGACACCCAGCCGCTTAAGCGTTGGTCACTTAAGCAACTAGTTAGCCACTTAAGTGGCCATCGCTGTACATATACTCCATTTCATGATTTTTCATCATTTTTGGACCTTTGAGCTTCAGGTTTGGATGATTTTTTGGATTTTCATCACCATTTGAGGTTTGGACTTAAGTGTGATCTTGATATAGGTTAAGTAAAGTGTGATAACTTGTGCCTATATGCAACGGCAAGACGACGGAAGACGATGATAGGGCTGTTGGCTCTGCCGGTAGCTCAAGAAAAAATTACAACAGAGCATCACGGATGAACTATCACACTTGATTCAGGAATTCCTAATACTCTTGCTCCGGTAAAATTGGGAAGCTAGTTACTAGGAAAGGATAAAATAGTAACGGTGCTGGAACGATTGAGGATTCAAATCCACCGAGGAATGGACTAGAAGATGAGCCTGAAAGTTCCAATGTGGTGCGGAAACTCAACTTTGCCACTCCGCCTGTGGATACTCCACCTCCTGCAGCAGTAGCTCTGACTGAAGGTAATCGTCAAATTCAAAAATGGCTTGAAGCTTGCTTATATCCCCTTGTGATAAAAGAGGGTAGAAAAGTAGTTTAAATTAGTGTTGTGGATGTGAAATTGGAATGTGATAAGTGGGAAATGCACTGATTGGGCATGTCATGAGAGGTACTCCAAACTTCAAAGATATGCTCAAATTCATTTATAGTATGTGTAATTACATTGAAGCTCCAAGGGATAATCTCCACGATGATGGGTACTTTATATTCCTATTTCCCACTGCAGAATATAAATCCCAAATACTCTAGAAGAGACCGCATACATATAATAATAGACCTTTGATTCTGATGATTTGGTAGAAGAACTTCAAGTTTACACTTGAAATACTGTGCATTGTCCCTCGTTGGGTCACACTGCCAGGGCTCCTAATCTACTACTGGATTGAAGAGAATCTAAGTAGAATCTACTACTGATCAATTGACAACTGTCATAAAACACATCTCTTTTGCTAGGCTTCTTATAGAGGTGGATTTAACACAGGATATGCCTACAGAGATTTATTTGGAGGAGGAGGGTCATGTATTAACTCAGATAGTGGACTACGAATGGTGACCTATAGCATTTACTGATTACAAGAAGCTGGATCATGAACTTGGTGAATGCAAAAAAAACAAAGAAGCTTCGGGACTAGAACAAGAGTGGCATAGACAACAAGCTCCAAGAAGGAGACGGTTTAAACCTATGTGGCTGCCTCATGACTCTTAGAGGACCAAGTGCGAATAAATCAAACGGATACTGGTAAGAGTTCTGAGACACTACCATAAATCTCTAAGGGGGGCCAATCTACATCAGGTCTACTAGCAGCACTACATAATGCATATGGGAAGAAAGTAGAAGCACCAAACAGGGCTAAAGCACCTGATTTAGGTTCCCCCAAATGATTATTTGTGCTTGGAATATTAGAGGGTTTAATAAGCCTTTCAAGCAGAAGGAATTGAAATCCTTCTTACTAAAGAATAAGGTGGATATAATGAGATGCTTAGAAACTAAAATTGGGGCTCATAATGCTTATAGAATCAAAAAAGTATTTGGAGGGGAGTGAAATGTATTCACAGACTATCCTACTACTATAAATGGTAAATTATGGCTACTATGGAAGGGAAAAAAAGGTAAAGGTCACTATCCTAGATACAACAACTCAACTAATTCATTATAGAGTTCAAGATAGAGACGCTAACTTTCAGAATACTATAACCTTTGTCTATGGGTTTAATACTACTTCAGAAAGAATAAGCTTGTGGAACCATTTGAAATATTTGGCTGGACAGTGTCATGGTCCTTGGGTACTACTAGGGGACTTTAGTGAAGTGTTATCACATGTTGATAGACTGAATGGAGATCTAGTTGCTCCTCAAGAAATAGAAGATTTCCAAAATTGTATTGATGATATAAAGGTGGGTCCAACGTTAAGTAGGGGGAGGCATATGGCCTTGTTCAACAAAAGAGAAGGAGATGCTAGAATATATTCATAAATTGATAAGGTGTTTGGAAATAATGTATAATTCCAGCAGTACAGTTATATTGAAGCTGAGTATATAGAACCTGGCTGCTCTGATCTCTTACCAGTGGTGCTGACAACAAAAACCCATCACTTAGATTTAATAAGGCCTTTTCGACTGCTAAATATAATGCTACAATATAAGAACTTCAGAGATTGATCAACACCCAAACTACACATCCAATTGAGGATAAAGTGGCCACTGTTAAGTAAAGTACCCCAACTAGGTTAAAGTCGAACCCACAGGGAAGACTCAGACTTGTATCTCTAGTTTGCTGAACTCAACGAGATGAATAGAAAGTAAATGTGTGTGTGTGTGGGGGGGGGGGGGGGTTGTGGTAATAGTATTGAATAAGTAATAGTATGTATCTTTGGTTGAAAACAATTGGAGACGAACACTAGAGCTGTGTTTCCCCGGGCTTCTCAAATCCGTAGGTTTATTGTGCTTCGCTGAACCAACTAGTACCTTGCATGCAAAATCTAATAAGTTATGTACCTTCAACTGTCTAGTGGACTAATTGACAGATTTTATCTTTTACCTTTTGAGTCTTAGGATGTCGTGTTACTAACCCTTATCCTAGATCCCAGTTAACTATTACCTTTTGAGTCTTAAGTTATTAGATGATAATTAACCATCTCGCAAAGATAATACTGATTAGCTTGGATCAACAGTTCATCTTCCAATTACTATTGTACTTATCTTTTCCTAGTCATTACTCCTCTTGTGGAGTAAGTAGCAATAATCTAGGTGGGATCCTAACGTTTGCAATTGCTAGAACATCTACTAAACCAAAGATAATAGAATACATGCAATGATACTGGTTCAGAGCAACTCAACACTTCTCCTACTTCATCAATATGCCTGGATTCCCACAACCCTAGCTAAGGGTTTTAGCCGCTCATGCTTGTGAAATGATTTACAGAATTCTTGATGAATAACATTAAACAATATCAAAATAACAATTGAATAAAACCTAAAGTCGATAACTGAATTATCAACCAAAATCAATATAAAAGTAATCCCAAGATCAAAGTCAAATCTTGAAATCAAAATATATGTTTGTGAATGTTAAGAGGGCGTAACCTAACTAAAAAACATCAAAAAGGTATATATAGTATACAAAAAACCCTAAAAATTAAATCCCAAATGAAAAAGAAATTTGAGGTTGGTGGCTACTTACATAGGACACATACAGACTATATGTACCACATATGGACTGTATGTGGACCTAGGTAGGTGCCAGAACTTCTTTGTAGATCCTAAAACTCTTTTTACTTTGATCTCTGTAACATCTTTGGTCACATACGGACCATATGTGCTATATACGGACCGTAGGTGCCCTTAGTAAGTATAGTCTTCTTTTTTCTTGCTTCTGAGCCTCTGGACTTTAAGTTTGGATACATACTTAGGTCACCTTTGCCTAGTAAGTGGAACATACACCTAGAATTGCCTCGTTAAGTAGCCAAAAACTTACATTTTTATCTTTTTCTTCAGTTTAGCAGCCAAAACCTATTTTCCTACAAAACATACCCAAAAGACATCATATCTCACAAAACAATCTAAGAAAATTGCATATTATTCATAGTTTTAAGCATTGAAAGTGCTATAAATTCATAGTACATCAACACCCTCAATTTAGAACATTTGTATGTCCGTAGGTAACAAAATAAAAAAACAAAAACACAACGCTTAACTAGGAGAATCTAAGCTATCTAAGGCAGTCAATCATCACTTTATTCTCAAATGAAGTTACCCTCTCCTATTTTATCAAATCAAATCCAACTGTGTATAAACATAAAGCACAACAATGTGACACAATGGGATCAAGATATGGTAATTACATTAGAAACAGACAACTATGCATATATACAAGTTACACTACTCGAACAAGTAAGCAACTAGTAATGCAACTCATGTGCCTCACAATAAAGAAGTCCTACTCACTTATATGAAATAATGAATGTCCATGTGGGGACAGTGTAGAGACACTCATACTCAAAAGAGAAGTTGATGCGCATCACATACCATAACCTTGCCCTTATTTTCTTTTCCTTGGTTTTCAGACAGTCAAGTTAGAATCACTATAGGACTTTATTCAGCTTATAATGTAGGCTTGGGGGATGGTATGATACATATGGATATATCAAGTGACTAAGCGTCCGTGGCACTACACTAACTTTGAGGTTCACACTTTAACCTTTTTTTTCTTTTATTCCACCCTTATTTCTCCCTTTTATTCTTTTATGCACATTCAGGTTGGGTGTGGTTTCTTTTATTCATTTTTATCTTTTCACATTTTTCTTTTTCTATCACACCCAGCCTTACTAACTTTTCTCTTATTTTACCCTTTTTTATACCCACTTTACATTATGCACCCCTATGATAGCCACCCTCAACTTAGGCCATTTGCCTAAGTTGAGGTGCACAATGTACAAGGAGGACCAGGGCCAAAATGAGGTTTATTGCAACATGAATGGGAAGGTAAAAGGTAAAAACAAAGAAATAGGCTACAAGGATCAAGAATGGGATCAAGGTATACTATTTCACATTGGAAGGTTATTTAGGCTAAAACTAGACTAAAATAAAAAACGACCTATGATCCTTTCCTAAACAACTATCCTACAACCTAGGAAAGACTAACCGAGCAAGTTCTGGATTTAACAGATAAAGAGAACTAGGTAGCCTCTCACACACACATGGCATAGAGTCACATCACAAGCTACTATCTATCCAGTTCATGCACAAGTTAGCTATGATTATCATGTCCCTAGTATAATGCCATAACAAGATCCACCATGGTCACACATATATACATTCACACAATTCTAGAAACAAAGTTTTGGAGGGGTATCATTTTTCTCAAAATCAAAAAGAAAAAATATGACAACTGCACCAAATACTCAAAATTCTCCCAATTACACAAAAACAAACACAACACGAAACAAAATACATTATAACACAAATTTTGAACATCGACATGCCAGTTCTACAACCATACCATGACCGAAAGAAAAAGAAGCACGGAAATAAAATCCCACGGTGGCTATGGTATACCCCACCCCTAATTAAAAACTATGCACTATCCCCAATGCACTAAATAATGTAAAGTAAGGGAATGAGGACATACCTGATATGCACTAGGCATCTATATTATGATCACCCTTAGGTGAGGGTTTCTGGAGTGGCGGAGGTAGTGGTGGTGCCGGTGAACTACTAGAAAATATACCCGCTACTATCTCAATGCTCTTTTGCCTATTAGTCACCATAGTCTCTTATGAATCAAGTGTAGCTCTTTTTAGAGCCTAATAAAATGGAATATTATGATCCTTTAGGTATACCTCTCAGCCTCTCTTGGTCTTTACTACGAGGATCGTATCATCATCCTCTACAAATAGGTCAAACCATTTAAGCCAAGAAGAAGGTGTCGACTGAACAAATGAGGGTAGAACTGCAGAGATGGATGATATGTAGCTCTTAGTAACAGAGCATACCTCTACTTTAAGTACATCTACCTTCTCCTTAATATCACCTAGATCTGACGTGCCGATACTGAAATACCATAAGTTTAACCCTTAGAAATTTCTTAGGTTTTTAACTCTCTGCTATAATACGACTCAAACTTATGAGTCATATGATGTGGGTATGACTTAGTAGCCTAATTCATATGATAATCAGTGTGTGGTAGGTCATTCACTGTCCAAGGTACGATTAGACTCCATACGAGTCGTAAGGAGATGGTACGAGAAAAGTATGACAACTCATATGATTAACAGTATTAAGCCCTTGAGATACTGTCTGGTGAACGAGTTAGAGATACTACTTGTATGATGGGGTACGAGTGAGGTGCCCAAACCGTTTCATTTTTTAGATTTTAAGCTGAGGGTACTTTAGATATTTCCCCTCTTAAATACTTTTGACCCCACGACTTAAAACGCTATTGGGACTTCATTTACCCTATTATTCTCAATCAAAAACACTTTAAACACTCTCAAATATCTCTCAAGATTTTGGTTCAAGAAAGAGGCTAGGGTTTCCTCAAGGTGATTCAATTTGGGGCTTTCAAGAGCAAATCTCTCCATTTTCTTTGGTATCAAAGGCATGTTACTCCTTTCTCATTGTTCGTTCAAACTAAAATTAAGTTTTTATGTATGGTTTTCATGGTTTTATTGTTGTATGATTTGGGTTTTGAAATATCAGTTGAGGGTTGTGGTTATTAATGGTTGGTTAGTGTTTTCCCATGTTTTTGCTTATGGTTTTCATGTTATAAATATGGTTTGGACTTGTGGTTGCATGGGAATAGTCAATTGATACTCGGTTTTGGTTTTGGAAACTATATGCCCTAAACATGTTTGATAAAATGCCTGTGAGAATTGTTTTGTCACATAGTTGGACTTTCATTGAAGACTTTGCATTGCATAATATGGTAATGGAACCTAAAGTGGTTTAAATGATTTTAAATGGATTGGTATGGTTTTAGTGACCACGGTTTTGGTTTAAATGAAAACCTTGAGGGGTACACGGGAATCCCTCAAATGATTTTAATAATGAAGTCTACCAAGTACATGGAAATCCCTAAGCATTGGCTAATTACATTGCTTGCAAGTTATGGTCGATATGACAATACCACTTCATAATGCCTTGGTAATTAATACATGGAATTGGTGGTTTGGTTGTGTGCTAAAGGTTTTAATTGAACAATAACGGTGGGTTGTGATAACTAATCGTGAAGGTGTGTGTCCGATAAATGAACACTGGAAACTCATGTTTGTCGACATGAGGTTTGGTCATGGAGACGGTATACTTGTGGGGTACATAAGAATCCCCTAATTTATATATATGTATCATAGAGGGTGAAGGGTACATAGGAATCCCCGATCCCTATGATATCTCTGGTTCGTGCGGCTACACAAATTGTGGCCCTTTCAGGGGGTAATACTAGACCCATATAGCCCATGGGTGGTTTTAGGACAGTTAAACTACACAAACCCAGGTTAAATATTTTAAATGAATGCTAAACCCGATTCCCTTTCCCTGTATGGAATATATATATATATGTATGTATGAATGTTCTTGCATATGGTTATTTACTTGGTTTTTCATGTTGGCAATATCTTATCCTTACTCCTGAGTGCATTCTAGCATTCACCCGCTAACCCATCTTCAGGCACTGTATCCCCACGCAATGTAGGAATTGGCCATACTACACCTCCTGCTCATTGACTGGATTTGGAAACAACTTGTGTCAGATTGAAGTGGTGAGCTTCCATACTCCGGAAGACTCCATTTAATATTATGGATTTCTCTACTTACTATTTTTATTTTTTGGACATTAGTTTTGGCTATGGTCGGGGGCTTATTCCGATCGGATATTATTTTACTTTTGGATAGAGGCTTTATGTGACCATTATGGTCATGGGCGGTGTTGGTATTGGGGCTGACACTATTTAGATTTATTTGATATATAATTGTGCTATTCTATCTAGTTATATGTTTGGATTTCATCTGATATAAGGTCTAGGGCGATAATGGTTAGGTGTTGGGGATGGTCTCTTGTCCCTAGTGGGGCTTAATGCACACGACACGACTAGGCCCTGATTTGGGTCGTGTCAGATTGGTATCATAGCTCTAGGTTCATGGTCACTTCAGAGTCCATAAAGCTGTCATGACCCAAACCAAGACCCTGACCGTGATGAGCAATCCGAACCATGAAGGCCCGGATGCCCATCTAACTTGTAATCACATACACTATTCATATACAGAAAAGAAATACAGAAATAATGCTGAATAAGGGATCATGGTCATGCTCTGAAAATAACATAATATCAAAGACTACAGTTCAACAACATTTAAAATAATATCTGGCTCCGTTTGAGAAACCTCTACTACATATGAAGCAAAGAAGTATGAAAATTGGGACAAGGTCCCCAGTAGACCAAAACCATAAATAAATGTATTAAAATAAACAAGCCTTCTGAAACATAGAAGGCTCACCAACTGAACTCTGTACTTCTATTTGGAGAAATCTACTGCTTATTAGGACCCTTAGATTGATCCTCATAACCTGAGAGGTAGGGGAGGGGGGTCAATACAGATGTACTAGTATGCAGAGCAAATCCAAAATAATTATTTATATTCAACATATATGAGAACAATTTAAAATAGTTCATAAACATATCATATAGTAAGAAATCACATGGGCAATTTTAAAACTCTGTGAAATCATCTGAACTCTGTGACACTCTTTGTATTACTTTTGCGCTAGGTGGTATACCCTACAATAAAGTAATTCCACGGGCTATATGGAATCTGCCATTAACTAGGCAGCCAAGCCCCCAACCCAAGTGTGCCGCAAGGGTCAGAGTCTCTGTCTCTACTACACCACACGGCCATTGCCAGCGTACAATAATAATCTACCCGTATCGGCAAATACGATTTCAGGCTAAGAGTTAGTTGAACTCATGCCTTCTTCGGGTAACCACCTAACTCTCTTTATGCCCATTTTTAATTCTTTAAACATGCTTTCTTTGAAAACATACTCTGAAATTTTTAACTCTGTCATGGCATACACATATATGGTATCGTTATACCATTGACTTGCAAGTCACATCTCTGAGCCACTAATAGTATATTATATTGTCTATTTTCAAAACATATGTTTAGGACCACCATATCAATAAATCATTTCAAGAACTCTTTCTTTAAATACTCTAGTGAACATATGTATTCAAATCTCTTTGTCAACATTTCAATGATACAAGTTGGTCATGTCAAAGTCCTTAATCTCATGCAAATCTTTCTCTTTTAAACAAAACATATTTATATCTTGAAACTCCCTCTCATCAATCTCTAAATCATGCTCAGAATACTATGGTATTGAGTAATATAGTTTCAAACCAAAAATCATGCATTTCAAATCATTCTCAACCATTTCATAAACTCTAAATCACCAAAGAGAGGGATTTCAATGATAATTTTCTCAATCAAATTTTCAATATCATACATATACATATAGATGTAAATCAATTTAGGGAGAAAGGCCTAAACACCAAATCATAATACAATTAAACATTCATCAAGCATAATAAAGTCATGTATTCCAAAACCCTTTTCTAAATTCATTCTTGATAGATCTTGAATATTTCAACAAGCCCATGAAATTTTAGGATAAACCTCATGTACCTTATATTAATTAGTTTAAAGAGAGGAACTCGAATCTCGATTCGTTCCTTGGAAATCTTGAACTTAAGGCTTGATTTTCTTGAATTTCTTGTCCTTGGAAAAAACCCTAGTTTGATCTTATTTTGAGAGTGAAGAGGAAGTTCTTCATGATGTAAAAATTATAGTATTTGATTAATAACGCTTAAGAGGGTGATTTAATTCGTGTGAAAGGTTTTTGGAGTGAGGCAAAAACCAAAATACCCCTAAGGAACCCAAAAAAATTGCATAATTGCATCAGTTGACGACCAGGGTTGACGGGCCGTCACTCAGGTGATAAGTCATCACCCAGGTCATCACTTTTGGGCTGGTTTTCAGCATTCACTACCTTAGGATGACGACCAGGTCTGACGGGTCGTCACACAGCTGATAAGTCATTAGCCTCATCGCCACATTTTGGTAGACAGATACTTCAAAGTAAAATAAGTATAACTTTCTACTACGATATCAGATTAAATCGAAACCAATGTCGTTGGAAAGCTAATTTTAAGAGATTTAATTTGATATATAGTATGCCTCCTAATTTATTATATACAAAGAGTTATGGCCGATTAAAATTGACCCAAGTTTCGACGCTCACTCAAACTCGAACGGTAGGAAAGCTTTCAACTCGTCCTTGGGTTGGGGGACCTCTATGATCTCAATTCATGCTCAAATAGGTTCCACACTACATAATTGTTTAACATGCCAAATTTGCATAGGATTTATGTCTTTTGGATCATCTAGGCATAGAAACACAAGGTTTTTGTTCTAGCCCAAAATGCATGGTGTTACATTATCCTCCCCTTGGGATCATTCGTCCTCAAATAATGACACAGAACACAATCAAGCACGATCTCAAGAATACTAAGGCATAGGAAAAAATAAGACAACGATTGTACCTTCTATTTCATCATTCGCTAGATCAAACAATTTTAGGTATCTAGTTCGCATGTCATCCTCGGATTCCCAAGTAGATTCTTCAATTTTCTGGTGTCTCCACAACACTTTAACTGAGGCTATCTCTTTTCTCCTCAATTTTCTAACTTAGAGATCCAAGATTGCCACAGGCTCTTCTTCATAGGATAAGAAGTCTGAAACTTTGATCTCTTCTACGGGTAACACTAGAGAATGGTCTCCAATACACTTCTTCAGTATGGATATGTGAAATACTAAATGAACAGAACCCAAACTTACAGAAAACTCCAACTCATACACAACTCCACCTATCATTCAAAAAATTTGATAAGGTCCTATATAGGGAGGACTCAGCTTACCTTTCTTCCTGAAATGCATGACTCCTTTCATGGGAGAAATTTTTAGAAACACCCAATCACCAACCTCAAACTCTAAATCTCTTCTCCTAACATCGGTATAGGACTTCTGATGACTCTGAGCTATCTTGAGTCATTCTCTAATGATTTTCACATCCTCCATTGCCTGATGAACAAGATCAGGCCCAAACAACTGCATCTCACTAACTTTGTACCACCCTATAGGCGACCTACATCTTCTTCCATACAATGCTTCAAAAAGGGCCATCTTAATACTGGAATAATAGCTATTATTAAATGCAAACTCTATTAGTGGCAAGTGATCTACCCAACTACCCTTGAAATCAATTACATAGGTTCTCAACATATCTTCAAGGGTCTGAATGGTGCGCTCAGCTTGCCCATCCTTTTGAGGGTGAAACGCAGTACTTAGGTTCACTTGGGTACCTAAACCTCTCTGAAAAAACCTCCAAAAATGTGAAGAAAATTGTGTACCTCGGTCAGATATAATGGATACTAGTGCTCCATGCAAATGGACTATTTCCTCAATATACAGCTTGGCATAATCATCTCTCGAATAGTTGGTTCTAACCGGCAAAAAATGAGCAGACTTAGTCATCCGGTCCACAATTACCCAAATGGAATCATACTAGTTTTGGGACCTCGGAAATCCCGTAATGAAATCTATATTGATCATCTCCCACTTCCACAAGGGCAAGGCTATTTCTTGGGAAGTATCACCGGGCCTCACATGCTCCACTTTAACTTGTTGGCAATTCAAACACTTGGCAAAAAAGTTAGCCACATCACATTTCATATTATTCCACTAGTACGTAGCTTTTAGATCATGATACATCTTCGTAGAGCCTGGATGAACAACATAACTCAAAGTGTGAGCTTCGTCAAGGATTATTCTCCACAAACCATCTACATCTGGCATACATAATCTTCCCTGATATCTCAGAATACCATCACCACTAATTTCAAATGACATCACCTTCTACTGACCCACATCATTCTTAATCTGCATCAAGATATGATCTTTGGCCTTCTTTTCTTTAACTTTTACACAAAAGGATAATTTAGTTATCTCATGAATAACTACCCCTCCATCTTGGGAATCTAAGAGTCGCACTCTAAGATTTGCAAGTCGGTGAATATCCTTTACCATCTATCTTTTCCCTTCTTCAACATGAGAAAGGCTACTCATTGACAACCTACTAAGGGCATCGGCTACCATATTTGCCTTGCCCGAATGATAGTGCAGGCTCATGTAATAATCCTTTAGCAATTTCATCCAGCGCCTTTGCCTGAGGTTCAATTATTTCTGTGAGAAAACATACTATAAACTCTTATAGTCAGTGAAAATATCAATATACACCCCATAAAGATAATGCCTCCAGATTCTAAGCGCAAACACCACAGATGCTAACTCCAAGTCATGAGTGAGGTAATTCCGCTCATGCACCTTCAAATGCCTAGATACATAAGCCACCACCTTACCGTGCTGTATAAATACACACCCAAGTCCTACACGGGACACATCACAATACACAACAAACCCCTCTGTACCTTCTGGAAGAGTTAGAACAGGTGCAATAATCAATTTCTCTTTCAACTTCTCAAAACTATTCTCACAAGAGTCAGACCACACAAACTTCACCCTTTTCTGAGTCAACTTAGTAAGTGGAGCAGCTATGGAAGAAAAGCTCTTTACGAATCTTCTGTAATACCTTATCAAACCTAAGAAGCTCCAAGTATCTATTGGAGTCGTGGTTCTGGGCCATTTCTCACTGCCTCAAACTTTTGGGGATCTACCTTAATCCCATCATTAGACACAATATGCCCCAAGAATGCAATAGCACTTAGCCAGAATTCACATTTGGAGAATTTTGCATACAACTTATGATCTCTGAGAGTCTAAAGGATAATTCGGAGGTAATTGGCATGGTCCTCCTCACTCTTAGAATAAACCAAGATTTCATCAATGAATACTATGACAAACAGATCCAAAAACAGATGAAAAACCCTATTCATTAGATCCATGAAGGCTGTAGGGGTGTTGGTCAACTCGAAGGACATGACTAAGAATTTGTAATGACCATATCTAGTTTGGAAAGTTGTTTTGGGAATATCTGACTCCCTAACCTTTAAATGATGGTATCCTGAATGAAGGTCTATTTTTGAAAAATATTTAGCACCCTGAAGTTGGTCAAATAGATCATTTATTCTAGGCAGAGGGTATTTATTTTTAACTGTGACCTTATTTAGCTGGCGGTAATCTATGCACATATGCAGGGAAATTTTTCTTTCACATGAAAAGTACAGGTGCACCCAAGGGAGAAACACTAGGATGGATAAAACCTTTATCTAGAAGATCTGCTAGCTGTTCTTTCAACTCTTTCAGTTCTGCAGGAGCCATTCTATATGGCGAAATAAAGATGGGACGAGTATCTGGCAATAAATCAATGCCAAAATCTATCTCCCTATCAGGTGGTATTCCTGGGAGATCATCTGGAAAGACTTCTAGAAACTCATTTACCATAGAGACTGACTAAAGAGATGGATTCTCAATATTGGAATCTTTTACTCGAATCAGATGATATAGACAACCTTTGGAAATGAGCTTACGAGTGCTAAGATAAGATATAAAGTTCCCTCTAAGTGCTAAAGAATGACCCTCCCACTCTATAACTGGTTCTTTCGGGAAAGAGAAAATGACTTTTAGGGTCCCACAATCTAGTGTGGCATAGCACGAATGGAGCCAATCCATCCCTAAGATGGCATCAAAGTCAACCATCTCCAGCTCTATGAGGTCGGCCACAGTATCTCGACTGTAAATAGACACAACACAATTCCTATACACCCTCCTATCCTTAACAGAATCTCCCACCGAGGTGGAAATAGAAAAAAACTCAGCAATTACATTGGGCTCAAACCCAAAAGCAACAGCCACATAAGGGGTCACATAGGATAAGGTATACCCAGTATCAAGTAGTACATATACATCATGAGAAAATTTTTGCAACATATCAGTAACTATATCAAGTGAGGCCTCTACCTCCTAGTGGTTGGTCAAAGCATACATCCAGTTGTGTCCATTTTTGGCGGATGAAGTAGCGCCCTTTTGAGGCGGTGGTGGTGCATAAGAATTAGCCTATGACTTGGATCCTCCAACATTACCTCTTTCTTTCAGACAGTCTCTCTGGATATGGCCTGGCTGGCCACATAAATAACACACTATAGCACCAACTGACATCTCCCGGGATGATTTCTCCCGTATCTCTCACAACGAGGGTCTGAATGAGAGGTCTAAGCTATACTTTCCTGAGATTGCGCAACTTGTATCCTCAGCCTTTGGCTAGACTGAAAATTCTAAGTGCGCTATTCGGATAGGGGTTTGGACACCGGAGCACTAGCTGCAGACTGCGTATTACCCCAATTCTTTCTCTTCTGCTATTTGTTACCTCAATTACTGCTTTGCTACTGATAGTGACTCTGGTCGGCTGTTTTGGCCCTCTTTACCTGCCTGTCCTTCTCCCTAGATTAAGCAATTTTATTTTTCTTCTCCTCAACTTGCTGCATACGGACTGATAGTCTAGCAAAATCTATGTCCCTGTTCAGCATTGCTCCCTGACATTCAAGCACTAAATCATCTATAAGGTTGGATGCAAATTTCCTTATTTGGGCCCTCATATTATCAAGCATCTCAGGAGCATAACGGGCCAGTTAGTTGAACTTCAGAGTGTACTCCTGGACACTCATCTTTCCTTATTTTAGGTTTATGAATTCTTCAGCTTTGGCTTCCCTCAGCTCTTGAGGGAAGAACCAATCAAGGAAGGCCTCTACGAACTTGCCCCAAACTGTGGGCTCAACACTCTCACCCTTTGTATTCTACTACTCATTATACCATTTGTTTGCTACATCCTTAAGCTGGTATGCTGCCAATTCAACCCCTTCCACCTGGTCTACATGCATTACCCTAAAAATCTTCTCCATTTCATCCACAAACTCCTGTGGATCCTCTTTTACCTTAGTGCCAGAAAATTTGGACGGGTTCATTCTTATGAATTAACCCACTCTATTAGCCTCAGAAGTAACAGATGTAGACCTAGTATCCTCTGACCTCTAAGTCTATGCGGCCACCAACTGTGCAAGCATGTGAATGGACTATCTGAATTTTTTATTAGATATGTCCCTCTGAGAAGACTAGGGATGGTTAACATTTGTTCTTAGATCTCGAGGAGGACTGGTCGGGACTGGAGGTACTCCTGGAGTAGAAATAGGTTCTGAGGTGTGCGCTCAATTATTGGTCCGCATCCCATGGGTGGGGCAACTTCATCATCCTGAGTATTCTAATTGTGGGAGCGATGGGGAGGTATGGCTGCTTTTTCTAAAATATAAGAGATCACCTGATTAGGGGACTGATTAGACTCCCAAGCACAAACTAAATCACAAAGAGGGGAAATATTCCTAAATGCCTAGTAGCCTTCTGCTTATAAGTGTGGCGCGCTACACACCCTTAAACAAGACTCTACTTGATGCAATTTCGCAGACACCCTTGGACCATGAATCATGCTCTGATACCAAATTTGTCATGACCCAAACCAAGGCCCTAGATGTGATGAGCAATCCGAACTATGAAGGCCCCGATTCCCATCTAACTTGTAATCACATACACTATTCATATACAGAAAAAAATGCAGAAATATTGCTAAATAAGGGATCATAGTCATGCTCTGAAAACAACATAATATCAAAGACTACAGTTCAATAACATTTAAAATAATATTTGACTCCGTCTGCGAAACCTCTACTACATATGAAGCAAAGATGTCTAAAAACTGGGACAAGGCCCCCAGTAGACCAAAACCATAAATAAATGTCTAAAAATAATCAAGCCTTCTGAAACATAGAAGGCTCACCAAATGAACTTTGCAGTTCTGTCTGGAGAAATCTACTGCTTATCAGGACCCCTAGATTGAGCCTTAAAACCTAGGAGCTAGGGGAGGGGGGTCAATACAGATGTACTAGTGCACAGAGAAAATCTAAAATAATCATTTATATTCAACATATATGAGAGTAGTTTAAAATAGTTCATAAACATATCATATAATAAGAAATCACATGGGTAATTTTAAAAGACTGTGAAATTATCTGAACTTTGTGACACTCTTTGTATTACTTCTGCGCTAGGTGGTATACCCTACAATAAAGTAATTCAATAGGCTGTATGGAATATGCCATTAACTCCGCAGCCAAGCCCCCAACCCAAGTGTGCCACAAGGGTTAGAGTCTCTGTCTCTACTATGACACACGGCCGTTTCCAGCGTACAATAATAATCTACCCATATCGGCAAATATGATTTCAGTCTAAGAGTTACTTAAACTCATTCCTTCTTCAGGTAACCACCTAACTCTCTTTATGCCCATTTTTAATTCTTTAAACATGCATTCTTTGAAAACATACTCTGAAATCTTAACTTTGTCATGGCATACACATATATGGTATCGTCATACCATTGACTTTCAAGTCATATATCTGAGCCATTAATAGTATATTATATTGTCTGTTTTCAAAACATATGTTTAGGAACACCATATCAATAAATCATTTCAAGAACTCTTTCTTTAAATACTCAAGTGAATACATGTATGCAAATCTCTTTGTCAATATTTCAATGATACAAGGTGGTCATGTCAAAGTCCTTAATCTCATGTAAATGATAGTAATTGATTAATAACTCTTAAGGAGGTGATTTGAAAGGTTTTTGGAGTGAGAGAAAGACAAAAATGCCCTTAAGGAATCCAAAAAAATTGCATAATAGGATCAGTTGACAACCAGGGTTGATGGGCCGTCACTCAGGTGATAAGTCATCACCCAGGTCTTCACTTTTGGGATAGTTTTCGCCATTCACTACCTTAGGATAATGACTAGGTCTGACAAGCTGTCACACAGCTGATAGGTCGTCAGCCTCGTTGTCATATTTTGGCAGATAGATACTTCAAAAAAAATAAGCATAACTTTCTACTATGATATCAGATTAAAGAAAAACCAATTGAGTTGGAAAGATATTTTGAAAGCTTTCATTTGATATATAGTAGGACTCCTAATTCATTATATACAAAGAGTTATGGCCGATTGAAGTTGACCCAAGTTTCAATGCTCACTCAAACTCGAACGATAGGAAATCTTTCTACTTGTCCTTGGTTTTGGGGATATCTATGATCTTAATTCATGATAAAATAGGTTCCACACTACATAATTGTTTAGCATGCTAAATTTTCATAGGATTTATGTCTTTTGGATCATCTACGTATAGAAACACATGGTTTTTGTTCTAGCCCAAAATACGGGGTCTTACCTAAGCCATGTCGAGTATGGTCTGTTTTAAGGGTATGTAGCATGCCACACTCATAAAGGAGAGGCTATAAGGAATTTAGAAATGCTTCTCTTTCTTGTGTTCTATGTTCATGCTGTAGAGTCTAAGGTCCAAAATTCTTCTCTAACTCCTATTTGTTCACTTTTTAGATCATGCCTTCTCTATGATCTAAAGCTTACAGAAACTCCTCTATCCTAATCAAGGATATTGTTGATGGGTCCTGCTCTACTTATGGGGTCCAATTCCTGATTGTTCTCCTGGAATTTCACCAATTCCCTCTAGTCCTCTTTTAGCTCCTCAAGCTGAAGTGACAAACATTGAGTTTTGTCAGTCCATTCACATGTTGGCACAGTTGGTAGCTACTCAGTTTGAGTGTGTTGTTCCTGTTACTCCATCTTATGAGGCCACAAGTGTGTTCTAATTTATGAGTTTGAACCTTCCAACCTTTATCGGTGTTAAGGTAGAGGAGGATCCTTAAGGTTTCTGGATGAAATGGTAAAAATCTTTCATGCTATGCATGCCAAGAATATGGAGGGTGTGGATTTTTTCACCTACCAGCTGAAGGATGTGTCGTACCAGTGGTACGAGAAATGGGATCAGTCAAGGGGTGACAGTGATAAGTCAGCTCTTTGGGAGAATTTATCTAATGCTTTTCTCGACTGCTTCTTTCCTTAGGAGTTGAGGGAAGCTAAAACGAAAGAGTTTGTTAATTTGAAGCAAGGAAAAATGTCTGTCAAGGAGTATGCCTTAAAGTTTCACCAGTTATCTCGGTACGCTTCGGAGATGGTTTTTAGCATGAGGGATAAAATAAGGAAGTTCACTTTAGAGTTGTCCAGAGAGTTGATATTGGAGAGTAAGGCTTCCATTTTGATCACAGACATGGATATCTCCAGGTTGATTATGTACATGCAATAGGTAAAGGAAGAGAAAAAGAAGTAGGTCGAAATAGTAGAGAGGTAGAGAAAGAAGTTTAGGTTCTCTGAGATGGGTGGTGCCAACAACAGAGTAGCATGGATGGTGGGAAATGGCCTAAGAAGAAGTGGGGAAATTCTGGGTCTTACTTGAAGACTAGTGTCACGACTCGATACTACCTCCTAGTCATAACACGATGCTTGGAACCACAAGTGATCCCAACCTAACCAATGAACTGGCGTACTGCTTGAGCAACTGATTTAAATATAGTAAATAGCTAGACTTGCTATGTGGAATATAATCATGACAAAATCTAAGAAAAATATAATACTGATACAATTTATAATTTGATAAAACTGAAGAGAGAACTAAAATTACATGACTACTCTGACTGACATCAATGAAGCCTCTACTATACAGACTATAAATAGTTAGGACATGCCTCTAGCTACCACTAATCAATACATATGAGTAACAAAGTAAAGTACATGAACAACATCTGACTGAAGTGCCTAAAATAGGAGAACTCATCACCTGCTGGTTGGAAATTGCAATTGTCTGGTCATGATGTGTGGACTACAACTGGTACCAATATTATGAAATAATGTAGCCACACAAACGTATATACGGATCAGTACTTTTAGAATGTCCTAAGTAAGTGGGGGTGAATTTAATAAGTAAAATTAATTTCATACATAATATTAAAATATGCATGTTAAGTGTAAGTAGACTCACCAAGAGATTGAAATAAACTGAAATTCAAAGTAGCTTAAATCATGAGTCACAAACATAGTCTGATAAGCTGGTGAATCACTACACTTAGTTTCTTAAAACTTTACTTTTGCAGAATAAGTAGAACTAAAGCTGGGATATGATAAAACATAATACACGAACATATAAAACCAAGCATGCATGTACTAAGCTGATCTGATTAACTGAATAACTGATGCCTGGTTGATGGAATGATTAAAATCTAAGAAAAGGGATAACTAACGTCTATGTAATAAGTAACTGATATATGAATATGGACCACTAAACAACATGATATAACTGAGAATAAATTCATGAAAACTATAAAATATGAGAATGCAAGACCAAGCATAAACATATTTCTGAAATAATCTATAAACTGAAAGACTGAAATTTGATAACTGAGAATCTGTATGCTTTGGTCAAGCAAACCTAAATAGAAACTACCCTAATTACTGTACTGAGACCGTGGGAGGTATCATGTAGCCGACATGCCCTAATCTGAGCTAATCGGGGTCCAACCTGTAACCCAGTTGGAAGGGTGTTAGTATTGTACCATGAGTACTAATACTGGCTGTGTGGATCCACTAATCTAATGTCCCGAAGGACTAGGGAGTCAGTCCTAAACTGGCATGTGACCCCTATGAGAGTGTTAGTCCTAAATTGGTGGGTGACATCTTATAATCCTACGCTGGCTATGTAGTTCTGGAACTTAGGGACTGTTACTCAGTACCCAGTCCTAACTGGCGGGTGAGCCCCCATCCCTAGGTTTGCTTGGTGCTAAATCCTACTCTCTACTGAACGACACTAAAATACTAACTGGTGCGTGCACTGATAACTGATAATTGATAAGCTTAGGTAGTGGTATTTTTAAAATAACAATGCATACGGATTCTGAGGTAATTATTAACATGTAAACTGATAATTTTCAACATGATCATGGTGTTCTGAATATGATTTAAAATCATGATCTGATTGACACTGGAACTAAAATTGGACTGAGTTTAACTGAACGTGATTTCATGGTTGATAGTGCTCATGATGATCCTAAAGGTGTAAAGATATTGATAACATTCATGAAATAACTGTCTAAGCATTTAAAAAGCTGAATTTATGTAAATCACATAGGTATCGAGTGTTCATAATCCACCAACACCGAATGATTATTAAAACATGACATTTAAACTCAAAACTGTAGTATTGAATTATGGTTCAACTTAGCACATGGGCATTTAATCAAACATGTAGAAAGCATGGACTTAAAACATGGGGACGTTGCTAAAAATCATGAATTTAGGATCTATCATCGAATTTACTTGAATAAAGCATGGGAAACTCAAATTCATAGCATGAGGAAATTCAAAATCTTGCATGGGATTATACATGAGCTGAATTTAATTTAATCACCATGAAAACATGAAATTCAATCTTATTTGAACATAAAAAATATTATAATGAAAGAATGTCCATTCTTTAATTGAAAGAAAAGGGTTTTTGGGCTCCATGGGTGAAAAGGGACCCATGGATGAACTCCCACATACCTTAAACCCTTTGAAGTAAGCACCATCTTTGAAGCTTTATTGAAGGTTCTTAAACCTGGGGAACTTGAATTCTTGGTTTACTTGGAGAGAAAGTAATGAAATTAATGTTCTTGGGATATGATTAGGTTTTCTTTGAGAGGAGAATTGGAGAAGAAGGCCAACTACGGCCTAAAATATGCCCCAAATCATGTTATAGATGATGGTGTTGAGGTGAAAAGATACAATTTCCCCTTAGAAAATTAAATTCACAACTGGAATCCGGTTTACAGGGTCACCGCGACACGGTCTTATCGCAGTGGCTTACTATTATGATGAAAATGATCATAACTTTTTGCTCGGGTATCGAATTAAGGTAAAATTAGTATCGTTGGAAATATAATTCAATTATCTATAATTTGATAGGTCTTGAGTTGAGAAATTCCACATATATCAAAAGTTATAAGCATTCAAAGTTGACCCTTATAGAATTGAATACCAAACTTTGGATGAATCAAAGGTTCTTAGCTCAAATTTGTTCTAAGTGATTGCTCTGAACATTATTCATCTCTTAATCACTTCAAACACTAGGATAAAGATCATGATACATGCATTCAATTATAAATCAAGAACTGGATGAAAACACCATCACTGTGATGCAATATACGTGCCTAATAAAATGTCACCGTGATGCGGTTCTCTCATGGTGACTTTCTAGATTCGTGATCCAAACAAGCCACAAACCTTGTTTGAAAAATCTGAAACTCCCCCGATACATACTTCTTACATCCTTAAACATAAATTAACTAAGGACCCAACATCTCAAGTTCGGGAAGACCAATTTAAAATTCCTCAAAGTTAAGAGGCCTTAAAAAGTGACTAAGTTCCCAACACTTCGTAAAAATTTCAAGCCTTAATCCCCTTAAGCATACAACTAAGAGATAAATCAAGTTAAGATTAGTACGGGGTATTACAGCTAGTGCTCCCTACTCAAAGCCGATGGGTGATAGGCATTTCTATGGTGGCGATAACTTTAGGGCACAGGGTGCCTAATCTCAGGCTAGTGGGGCTCAGTTAGCCCTATCATATCCTCCTTGCAGGTTTTGTGGTAGATTGTATCGGGGTCAGCCAAGGCATATTCTTAGAAACTATACTATTGGTAGGGTTGATTTGGGGGAGAACAAGGTTATAGATTCTTCATTATTAGCTCTGGCATCAAAGGGTGCTCCATCTAGTTTCGATACTGGTCAGAACCATATTTATGCTCTCACTAGCTGATAAGAGTCTTAGGCATCATCTGATGTGATGACTAGTATGTTAAAACTCTTTTCTCGAGATGTGTACTACTTACTTGATTCGAGGTCTTCCCTTTTTATGTGACCCCATTTATGGTTGTGCATTTTGGTTTTGGTCTGAAGTATATTTCAAACCTTTTTTTTATTTAGACCTCGATAGGTCACTCTGTGATTTCTAGAAGAGTCTTGGGGGTGTGGTATCTATTGTTGTAAAAAAACTTTGGTAGATCTGTTTGAGTTGGGTATGGTGAATTTTGATATCCTATTAGGGATGGATTAGTTGCACTCATGCCACATATTTCTAGACTACCAGACTTATAAGATTGTTTTTAAATTCCCTAATGAGCTGATTATTAAGTAGGAGGGTGGTTCTCTAGATCCTAGGGGAAGTTTATATCCTATCTTAGAGCTCTGAGATTAATCTCTTAGGGGTGTCTCTATCATCTAGTTTAGGTTAAAGATTCTAATTTGGATGGTCCTTCTTTGTATTCTATTATGGTGGTAAATAAATTTCATGAGGTTTTCCCTGATGACCTTCCTAGTGTTCCTCCTGATAAGGAGATTGAGTTTAGGATTGATCTTGTTATGGACACTCATCCAATTTCTATTCCTTCTATAGAATGGCTCCAACTGAGTTGAAGGAGCTTAGGAGAAACCAAGGATCTGTAAGATAAGGGATTCATCCATCCTAGTGTGTCCTTATAGGGTGCATCAGTGTTATTCATATGTAATATAAATGGTTTTCTTCAAAAGTATATTGATTATCAACAGTTGAATAATGTAATGGTAAATAATAAAAATCCTTTTTCAAGGATAGATGATTTGTTTGATCAGTTGCAGGGTGCTTAAGTTTTTCTCCAAGATTGATCTTCGATCTAGGTATCATCAATTAAATATTAGGGAGGTGGATATCCTTAAGATTGCCTTTCGAACTCGGTCTGGGCAGTTTGAGTTTCTCATTATGTCTTTTGGATTGACCAATGCCCCTGCAACATTCATGTATTTGATGAATAGGGTCTTTCACTAATTTTTGGACCTGTTTTCATTATTTTCATAGATGATATTTTGGTGTACTCTAAGTGTGAGGTGGATCATGCATATCACCTCCATATTATATTACAGACCTTGAAAGAACAATAGTTGTATGCTAAATTCTCAAAATTTGAATTCTGGTTGAACGCTATCTCTTTTCTGGGTCAGATCATTTCTAGTGAGGAGATCATGCTGGATCCACGAAAAGTCATAGTGGTGAATAAGTGTCCTAGACCCACGACTCCAACTGATATTTGTAGCTTTTTGTGTTTAACTGGTTACTATAGGAGGTTTGTCGAGAGTTTTTTTACTATAGCTTCCCCGTTGACTAAGTTGACTCAGAAAAAGGTAAAGTTCTTATGGTCTGATGCTTGTGAGGAAAGTTTTAAGAAGCTAAAGGATAAGATAATTTTGGCTCTGGTTTTGACTTTGCCTGAAGGAATTGATGGGTTTGTGATCTACTATGTGATACATCCCATGTTGGACTGGTTGTGTTCTGATGCAGCATGGAAAGGTGATAGCTTACACCTCTAGACAGTTGAAGGTGCATGAGAAGATTTATCTGACTCATGACTTGGAATTGTTATCTGTGGTGTTTGTATTAAAAATTTGGCATCATTATTTATATGGAGTACATATGGATATCTTTTATGATCATAAGAGCCTACTGTATGTTTTTACTCAGAAGAGCATAACCTTAGGTAAAGGAGGTGGCTTGAGCTTCTCAAGGATTATGACATGAGTTTTCACTACCACCCAGGTAAAGCTAATATGGTTGCTTATGCACTTAGCAGGTTATCTACGAGATGTCTATCACATGTGGATAAGGGGAAGTAAGAGTTGGTGAAGGACATTCACCATTTGGCTAACCTTGGAGTTTGCCTTTCGGACTCCCAAAATGGTGGTGTGTTGGTGCAGGAAGTAGCGTGGTCATCTCTTGGTGCTGAAATCAAGGAAAAGTAGATTTTAGATCTTGTCTTGATGAGGATCAAAGGTGATGTAGGTAGATAGAAGGTGATGTCCTCTGAGATTAGTGAGGATGGTACATTGCGGTACCAATGAAGATTATGTGTTCCTGATATAGATAGATTGCGTTAGAGGATCTTTGCTGAGGCGCATGAGTCGCGCTATGTTATCCATCCTGGTTTGTCAAAATGTATCATGACCTTAAGAAGGTGTATTGGTGGAACAATATAAAGCAAGATATGGCTAATTTTATAGCCAAGTGCTTGGTGTGCCAACAAGTGAAATGTAAGAACACAAGGCTTAGAGGATTGTATCAAGAGATTGAGTTGATTGAATGGAAGTGGGAAGTAATCAACATGGATTTCATTATTGGTCTTTCTCGATCTCAGAATCAATTTGATTTGGTGTGGGTCATCATGGATAGGATGACAAATTTGGCTCACTTTTCGCCAGTGAGGACTAACTTCTTGGTAGAGTATTATGCAAGGTTGTATCCCTAAGAGATTGTGAAGTTGCATGGGGTACCTATTTCTATCATCTAAAATCCTGGTACACAGTTTTCATCTCACTTTTGGCGGTCATTTCAGAAAGGGTTGGGGACTAAGGTGAGTCTGAGTACTATTTCACCCGCAGTTTGATGGGTAATCAAAAAGGACTATTCAGATATTTGAGGATATGGTTCGGGCTTGCATGATTGACTATGGTGGTAATTGGGTTAAGCACTTACCTCTTGTAGAGTTTTTCTTATAACAATAGCTACTACTTTAGCATTGGGATGTCTCTCTTTGAAGTATTGTATGGTAGGAGGTGTAGGTATCTTATTGGATGGTTTGAGGTCAGTGAGGCGGATATGTTTGGCTCAAATTTGGTTCACCAAGCTAATGAAAAGGTGAAAGTGATTCGAGATAGGCTTAAGGCTGCCCAAAGTTGCCAAAAGCCCTATGTGGGCATAAGGCGAAGGGATTTGGAGTTTGAGGTTGGGGATAGGGTGTTCCTAAAGCTGTCTCCCATGAAGAGAGTGATATGATTTGGGAAGAAGGGGAATCTCAGTCCTCATTATATGGGTCCTTATATAATTTTAAGGAGGGTTGGCAATGTTGTATATAAGTTGGAATTGCCCTCTAGTTTAAGCTCCATTCACCTGGTATTTCATGTCTTTATGTTGAGAAAGTGTATTGGTTACTCCTCACATGTTGTGCCTATCAAGGATATTAGTATTTCAGATTCCCTATCTTATAAGGAGATCCAGTTGAGATCTTGGATTGTCAGGTTCGTCGGTTGCGGACCAAGAATGCGGCCTCAGTAAAGGTTCTATAGAGGAACCACAAGGTGAAAGAGGCTACATGGGAAGCTGAAGAGGACATAAAGTCTAAGTATTCATTCTTGTTTTCTACTCTGGAAACTCATGCGGAAGGTTTGTGTTCTTCATAATGTCTTTGTTTTCAAACTTGTTTAAAGGAAAGATTGACTTCCTTGGTATCATTTTTTTCTATCTTAAAGGTAAGGGTATAGACGTTCGGGGTTTAAATCATGCTAGTCATGCCTCTTTTCATCACTCAAGGGTGAATGATCCAAGTAGGGGAGAATTGAAACACCCTAAATTTGGCCCTTAGAAATTTCCTGGGTTTTAAACTCTCTGGTCATTATGCAACTCAAGCTTACTAGTCGTATGATGTGGGTATGACTATGTATCCTAAGTCGTATGATAATCACTGTGTGGTAGGTCATTCACTGCCTAAGGTACAACTATTCTCCATACGAGTCCTATGGATATGGTATGAGAAGTGTAGGGTAGCTCATATGATTAACAGTGTCAAGCCCTTGAGATACTATCTAGGGTATAAGTTAGGGGTACTACTCGTATGATGGGGTATGAGAGGTTCCCAAACCGTACCCACCTACATTTATTTTTCAGCTTTTAAGCTGAGGGTATTTTGGATATTTCCCCTCTTAAATTCTTTTGACCCTATGACTTAAAACACTATTGGGACTTCATTTACCCTATTATTCTCAATCAAAAAATACTTTAAACATATTCAAGCTTTTGGTTCAAGAAAGAGGCTAGGGTCTCCTCAAGGTAATTCAATTAGGGGCTTTCAAGAGCAAATCTCTCTATCTTCTTTGCTATCTAAGGCATTTTACTCCTCCCTCATTGTTAGTTAAAACTAAAATCATGTTTTCATGGATGATTTTCATGGTTTTATTGTTGTGTGGTTTGGGTTTTGAAATATGAGTTTGGGGTTTTGGTTATTAATGGTTGGTTAGTATTTTCCCATGTGTTTGCTTATGCTTTTCATGTTATAAATATGGTTTGTACTTGTGGTTGCATGGTAATGGTTAATTGATACTTGGTTTTGGTTTTGGAAACAACATGCCCTCAACATGTTTGATAAAATGCCTGTGAGAAAGGTTTTGTCACATAGTTGGACTTCCATTGAAGACTTTGTATTTCATAATATGGTAATGGAACCTAAATTGGTTTAAATGGTTTTAAATGGATTGGTAAGGTCTTGGTGACCATGGTTTTGGTTTAAATGAAAACCTTGAGAGGTACACGGGAATCCCCCAAGTGATTTTAATATTGGAGTCTACGGGGTACATGGGAATCCCTAAGTGTTAGCTAATGACATTGCATGTAAGCTATAGTTGGTATGATGATACCACTTCATAATGCCTTGGTAGTTAATACATGGAATTGGTGGGTTGGTTGTGTGCTTAAGGTTTTAATTGGGCAATAATGGCGGGTTGTGATAGCTAACTGTGAAGGTGTGAGTTCAATGGACAGACACTGAAAACTCATGTTTGATGACATGAGGTTTGGACATGGCGACCATATACTTGTGGGGTATACGGGAATCCTCTAAGTTATACTTGGATGTATGTATCATGGAGGGTGAAGGGTACACGGGAATCCCCAACCCCTATGATATCTTTTGTTCTTACTACTAAACGTACTGGGGCTCATTCAAGGGGTAACACCGAACCGATATAGCCTTGGGTGGTTTTAGTATTGTTAAGCAACACAAACCCAGGTTAAAGATTTTTAATGAATGTTAAACTCGGTCCCTTTCCTGGCATGGAATGTATGCATACACACATATATATATATGTCTATAATGAATACAAAGTCACCAAAACTTCACGGAACCTTTTTTATCATACCCTGCCCCTCGATCCAAGGGTACATCACTCAGAGGTGAACTATAGATACCGGTCTATCTCTCCATATCAACTCTCTCACTCCTGTGCTCAGTATCATACATAATGTCCCTGTCTCATACAACTCTTAATCTATAATCACACTCTACTATGGATACTAAAGCAACATAATCTAGCTGGATAGATGGCCGCCGCTGAAATGTCTACCATAACCCCTGTTAGACGAGTGTGTTCAATATGGAGCTGCTGAGTATACCTTGGAAACCCCTACTCTTTGGCATAGTCAATGATACTATGGTGTGGGGTGTGCATAGAATTCCTACACGAAAGCTGCGCTGTAAGAACCCAGGGGTCGAGTCATCCACCCTAACTGATATCTATCAAATGCAGCCCGCAATAATGATTCTCTAGCTAACCCAGACAAATTAATCCGCCTCCTCATAAATAGCCCTCATTGGTCAGTCGGACTTGGTAATATAGCTATCCTGCTAAAAATTAGTCCGAAGTCTCTCCATGCACCTCTTGGGTTTACCTCATCAAAAGGTTCCTTTGAGATAT
The DNA here is from genome assembly GCF_002878395.1 of Capsicum annuum. Taxonomy (NCBI): domain Eukaryota; kingdom Viridiplantae; phylum Streptophyta; class Magnoliopsida; order Solanales; family Solanaceae; genus Capsicum; species Capsicum annuum. The sequence goes on from NC_061118.1 coordinate 143,086,510, forward strand.
GTGTGGGGTCGAATGCCTGATTATGCTGAATTGGTGCCTCTGTATCGGATAGCGGTACCTACTATGTAGCTTGGTTTGTAACCTCCTCATACTGGGGTAAGACAAATGACTGCTCCTCATTTGCTGCATCAGACTCGTCTTGGGACCTCTTCTCAGATTGGAGATCCTGTGTAACGGCTGCAGGAGGTGACTCTGCCTCCTTCTTCTTATCATCCTCATCCTCCTCATCGTCATCATTACCACTACTACCCTCAATATGCTAGGGAGAGTGCGGTGGTGATCTTTAGGATGACTTCAACCTCACCTTAGTTATGAACTGGATGGCCTCAGCCTGAGTCTTAGGTCGAGTAAAAGCTGGCCATTTGCCCCTTTGTTATTTCTTTGGAATCTGTACACCTAATTTGGCCATAATAATATCCTCAGCTACTGTATGCATCCGACCCCTAGTCACTAGCTCTGTCGCTCTTGCCAGGCCTACTTTAGTGTGGGAAATTAGGTATACCTCCTCTGAGCTACTACTCTCAAAAGAGTCATCCCATCTCCTAAAAGGTACAACCTTCTTCCTCTTTGGTGCTGTGTGTACCTAAAACATCAAGTGTTAGCATTTGATAGATAATGAGGGATTACAAAATTTGAAGAAAAACTCAAAATCCAAAAACGTTAAATTTTTCCTTAATTTTTGCATCCCTATCACTTATTCCCAGTCCCAACAAGTTCCATATGCACATATTTACACAATTTAGCATTCAAACTTTTAGTATTCCTCTACTTTCTCAAGTTCAACTTTCGTTTAGGGCATGATTTTGTTGTTTAATTAGAGAACAATGCCACACATTAAGATTTTAGGCTAATCCAAGGCTGCTACATACAAGAATAATGGTTTCTACATATTTTGCATTAAAGTAAACATACCATTTGATTATTTTAACTTTACCAAAAGATACTACTATTAGAAGCCAAGAATATTACCTTTTCATTGGAGAACCGGAAGCGAACTCTGAGAAAGTGAAGCAAAACCAAAGATTGAACACTTATTTAGTGCTTTAGGACAAGTTGGTACCGAGAACAAGTGATGTTTTTGCCTTTTATCAAGTGTAGGGAAGTGGGATAGTTTGAACTTTAGGAGGAAGAGGGAATTTTGAATATTTGTGAGTTAAAAATGAGTTAAGAGGGCTTAAATAGCAAGGGAGATGGTTGGTTGGTTTAGGGTTTAAATAGGCTGTGGTAGACACAACTTTTATGTCGGTAGGCTACTTTATAGTTCTTTGGATATTGAATGTTACTTCATCGTTATTGACTCTAAACCTGAGTTCCCCCTTCTCCATATCAACCATCGCTCTACCCATGGCTATAAATGTTCTTCCTAAAGTGATGGGCATCTCAAAGTCAACCTCACAATCCAAAATGACAAAATCAACTAGAAAAATGAGATTGTCAACTTTCACCAATATATCGAATGAAATGCTTATGAGTTTCTTCACTGTATGATCTGCCATCATCAACCACATAGTGGTTGGCTCTAGGGAGCTCAAGCCCAATTGATCGGATACAACCACCGATATAAAATTAATGTTGGCTCCTAGGTCACATAATACTTTGGAAAATTGGGATGTCCCAATAGTACATGGGACCGTGAACGCTCTAGGATCACCTTTTTTCTAAGCCAGAGAATTGAAACTGACTGCAATGCAATGGTGCACTCCTCTAACATCCTCAAAACTATCCACCCACTTTTTTATCACCAATTATTTCATAAACTTAGAATATCCAGGCATCTGCTCAAACGCCTTATAGAGAGGGATATTCGATCTTATATCTTTCAATATCTCAATAAAATGCTTGAACTTCACTTTCTCTTTCTTCTATTTTAGCCATTAAGGAAAAGGTGGGGCTAACCATGGAATTTGTCTCACTATAAGCTCATCGATCTTTCCCTTACCTATATCATTACCAATATTGGCATCAACACCTGTCGCTTTGTTAGCTTCTATGACAGGTGTCTCATCTACCATAGTACTATTATTTTTTGACACCTCATCAGTAGGAAACGGTTGATCAGCAGTAGATAAACCATTCAAATGGTGATAGAAAGACAGTGAACATCAGTCTTTGGGTTCTGGACTATGTTACTCAGAAAGGTACCTGACTATCTCTGATTCAACATAGTTGACATTCCCCCAAATTAGTGCTCCAACTTCTTGATATTAGTCGCATAAGACTCAACCTTTTGGGTCAAACCTAAAATATCAGCCTTGATCTCCTTAAGGCTAGCCTATGACTTTCTTGTCCCTTCACCAATTTGGTCAATATTGCTTCCATTATCGATTCTATATCATGACTACCTGGTGGAATTTACTTGTGTTCTTTCTCCTTATAGTCATCTTTCCATCTCCAGTAACCACCATGTTCCATACTGCAATCTTTGGATCTATCTCCATAATAGTTTTGACCTTGGTTTTCTTTCCCCAGGGCTCGAAAAACTGCCAACTTGCGATCAAGATACTTAGCCTCCTCTTCCAAATTAGACTTATAAACTTTGGAGGTTGAACCATGTACACCTAATGTATTCACCTTTTCAGAACCCACAACTACAAACTACTTAGTTAGCAACCCAATATCGATCCTCAGCTGCACAATCTTTTTTGCCACAAACTAATCAACTGCTCTTTGGTCACTAGAATCTCCAATGGCATAAGTTCCAACACCTCTCTCAGCCTCCCGAGTATGCCACCCTTCGTTAGTGAGAGAAATCTGGTCTAGAATCTCAGAAGCTGCTTCCTAACGTAATCTCATAAATTCTCCTTCATTGATGGTGTCTGCCATGGCTTAGAAACTAATTTTTAAGGCTCTATATAATATATCCAATAAGATCATCCCTGAAATCCGATGGTTGGGTACCAAACTCAGCTTCTTCTTGAATTAGAACCTAGCCTTATATATCGACTCCGAATGAAGCTATCCGAAATTGTATAACTCATCTTTAACCTGCAATATCCGGACCGAAGGAACGGAATGGTTTTAGAATTGCCTGCACAAATTATTCCATGTGGTGATAGATCCTCTCAGAAGTTCCGCCAACCATAAAGAAGCTTCTCCAATCAGTAAGAAGGGGAATAACCTCAATCTAAGTGCTTTCTTGTCTACCTCCAGAATAGTATAAGAAGTATAGATCCCAAAAAAGATAGAAAGGTATATATTAGCATGATCTGTAGTCGATCCCAAAAATAGCCATTTCAAGTTTAAGAGATGGATTATGGCATTATTATGTCGAATTTCACATTGGAAGGCAGTGTAGAAGGAATGATAGATCATGTTTCTGTCGGCTCAATGTATCCCATATCCTCTTCATCACTATACGACTGAAAGTACTGGAATATTGGGATCACTGTAGCCTGAGATCTTCGTACTCCATTTCAATTACAGTCAAGTACTTCTCGATGATCAACTATCAACCTTGTCCAGGCTAGCTATGCCTGCTGAGCCAATCGGGCTTTCTCAGTATCTTTTCTCTGGTTAGCTACCTTTGCTAGAATCTTTTCTATCTGTCTATTAGTAATATTTAGTGGATAACTTAGAGCAGGAGAAGGTACAACATTGAGATCATCCTAAACCCCTTCTAAATTTACTGGGTGTACTAGTTATGTCATCGTACGATTAGGCTGTAGTAATCTCTCTAGGTTAGGATTCAATAGGGGTAAGGGATTTCCTTGACTCCAGGTGTTAGACATACACCAACGTATACCCAACTTAGAACAAAAAAGTAAAAACCAATAAATTCCAACAAACATTAATCAACACTTCACTATTTTCCCCGGCAACAACGCTAAAATTTTGATCAATGCCTAAACTACACCTCTAATTGAGGATAAAGCAGTCACTGTCAAGTAAAGTAAACCAACTAGGTTGGGGTCAAACCCATAGGAAAGAATTAAACTTGTATCTCTAGTTTGCTGAACTCAACGGGCTAAACAGAAAGTAAATAAGGAATATTTGGTAACAATATCGAACAAGTAACAGTATGTAACTTTGGTTGTAAAGTGAAAGATATGAACACTAGAGCTGTGTTCCCCATGGCTTCTCAAATCCATAGGTTTATCGTGCTTTTCTGAACTAACCTAGTACCTCAACTGTCTTTTGGACTCATTGATGGATTTCGTCCTTTACCTTTTGAGTCTCTGGATGTCTCATTAATAACCCTTAACCTAGATCCCAGTTAACTATTACCTTTTAAGACTCAAATTATTAAATGATAATTAACCATCTTACATAGATAATATTGATTACCCTGGATCGACAATTAATCTTCAAATTGCTATTGTACTTATCTTTTCCTAGTGACTATTCACTCTTGTGGAGTAAGTAGTAGTAATCTAGGCAGGATCCTAATGTTTGCATACATTGGAACATCTATTAAATCAAATAAAATACAATACATGCAACGATACTAGTTCAAAACAACTCAACACTTCTCCTACTTTATCAATATGCCAGGGTTCCCATAACCTAGCTAAGTATTTTACCCGCTTATGCTTGTGAAATGATCAACAGAATTCATGACGATTAACAATAAATAATATCACAATAAAAATTAAACAAAACCCAAAGCCGGTAACTAAATTATCAACCAAAATCAATAAAAAAGTAATCCCATGATCAAAGTTGAATCTTTGAATCAAAATATATGTTTGTGAATGTTAAGAGTGTGTATCCTAACTACAAAATGTCAAAAAGGTATAAATAGGATACAAGGAAACCCTAAAAATCAAAGAACAAATGAAAAAACATATTAGAGGTTGGTAGCCACTTACTTAGGCCATATACATACCGTATGTATCACATATGGATTGGTATGAGATTGTTACCTACCTTGGAGCCTATGGACTTCAAGTTCTGATACATAATTAGGTCACCTCGCCTGGTAAGTGGCACATACGCCCAAAATTACCTCAATAAGTAGCCTATAACTTCAAATTTCAGAACTATGTAGCCAACGTAGGTTAAATATATCAATCTGCCAGTTGTGAGCTAATAAAGTGTTCACCTGCCAGTTGAGGGTAACACATATCTCACCTGCCAAATAGGGTGATTCTTTAGTGGATCCACATAGCCATTGTTAGTACCCGTGGCATGGTGATAATACCCTTCCAACTGGGGTCACAAGTTGGACCCCAACTCTGTTATAATCGGGGTATGTCAGTTAGATGAACACTCCCACTTTTACAGTTTTATTTTCAGACTAAGTATAGAACTCAGTTCAGTTCTACAGAATTAGGACTGTCAGAAATAGTCACCTAGTTATTAGTAATACATTTATTAGTAAACTCAAAGATCAGTCTCTCAGTTGTCAGAACTCAGTATTTAGATTCAGTAGGATCCTAGTTACAGTATATATATATATATATATATATATATATCAGCCTACCTCACTTAGAATACCTATACATTTAAAGTACTGATGCATACTCTTTCTTTGCACTATGATGTCTTATATCATAGTTTCAGATGCACAGGATCCTGACTGCACTTAGCCAGATTCAGTTAGCAGTAGCAGATTCAGTCGTAAATCCTCATCCATCGAGGATAATATTTATTTTAGTATTACAGTAGACCCAGTATTTTATTAGTTGGAGTTAGTTAGGGGCTTGTCCCATCAACTCCATATTCAGACAGTTCAGCAGAGGCTTTTCAAACTAGACTAGTTTAGATAGTATTCAGTTTCAGATGTTATTATCAGTTGTTATATTTATCAGTATTTATATTATGAACCTTATGGCATTTCATCCTAACTTCTGCATTATTTCAGTATTACTATTCAGTGCTCATAGCAGGTACCAGTCATGGGTTAGTTGTGGTCCTTCGGGGTAGTAAGCACCGTGTGACTTTCGGGGTGCAGACTTAGGGCATTACAGCTGCTGGTCCACAAGCCTCTCATGTCGCCACAAAAAATCCTCTAGAAACTCTTGAGCAAATGATCCCATAAATAGGAGGTGATTCAGCCGGTATACTTTCTACCAAAGTTCTCCACCACTGTCTAGCTGGGACAAAGAACTGAAAGGGCAGTGAAATCCAATCCATTAGGATACACTAAGCCCAAACTGTATAATTTCTCAGGAAACCAAGCAAGAATATATAAGCAAAAAATCTAGGATCTTCGTCAAATTAAGGAGGGCATGTCCTTATGAACTCTACATACCTACTCTATCCCTTTATGGACATAAAGGGTAAGGTCACTAGATTTAGAGCGATCTTTGGTAATCCCTTAACAACCCTTGGAGAACATGTAGTCAAACATGTATTTCAATCATGAAGTCCCAAAATAATATGTTGAATCAAAGTAAAAGACACCTTCTCAACGGTATGCATCACTCGTACCAAATAATCTTTAATCATAGGTATGGTCACAAGTGGTGTCTTTACTAGTCTCAACCCCTCTATCTCAAAAGACCTATCACCACTAGCAACTCTAGAACCTGATGATGCAATCCCAACCTGGCGGCAGCTGGTCCAAATATTCACATCCGACCTCTACTCATAAACATATCAAAGGAACAAATTTTGTAAGTCAAACCAAAGAAGAACACGTGCTCACCATCTGTAAGAAAGTGAACAATAGATTTTTGAGTTAGATTATAATGCATGAAATAGAATGAAGATAAATAAAGAGAGAGATCCAGGTAAGCTTGGAGTCCTCTATCACTACCTCGATCTTCACAATATCAATGTTGGAAGAAAATAATCTACAAGCTGCTACTTAGACCAACGCCTACATGAACTGCAGAAAATAAGTAAAAGGAAAGAGAAGCAAGGGTGACTAGGAAACCACTTGTACTCTGAAAAAATCATCAACAACCGATCCTAATCTAAAGTGATGGAGAGAACCACCACCCCGTCTACCCCAGGAATACCGAACAACCTTTAACCCACCAAATATAGTACTTTATCCTTTTAGGGTAAACTAACATAACAGTTCATAGGTATATCAAATACAGAGTAGGCACATTAATCCAGGTAAGCCAATGATATTCAATTTATATTCTATAGTAAGAAAATCTATTTATGAAAAAGTCACCAATGTAATATAACAATCTTAGTCAATTACAACTAACTAGTAATATGAGATAAGATAGAGAGAATGAACATATATAAGGGTGTATCCAACGTTACCAAAGGTGCTACCCATCAATCTTCCTGATCAAGCCTCCGTCATACCCCACGTCTCATAAAAAACTAATATGAGATGAAATAAGATAATGTAATAAAGTAAAATAAATGCCCAAACACAATATAACAAACAAGGTGCTATTAGGGTAATACAATACAAGAGTAAATATAACATGATACCAAATCATATCAAGGAGTGTTTATACAATATAAATGATGCAATGTAATGCAGTGATGATGATGGGATGATGATAAATGGTGAATTCCATTGCATGACTATCCATATACACCTATTGATATTGCAGCTATTAGGTAGGACCCATGAGGGTTTTGTAACCCATATACTTATATAATCTCAATCTTATATTTTAATTAACCATACCAACACATCTCTTAGTATAGGCATTTTATAAGGTGTCTTATTTTCTTACAATAATTAGAATGTCTCAATGGTACCAATGTCTCATGAATATGCATGAGTAATATGAGGATGTAATGCTCACAACCAATTAGTACAAAGATCAAAATACATTCAATACATTTATAAGTAGATTTAGAATCAATTCACTGTATTAATATTTTATGACATCAGTTTCCACTTAGCACCACAAAAATTAATAGTCATGTAGTTATCAACATTATTATTCCCAATCCTTCACTTGGGCATCACTTTAATAAATATGCATTTAATTCTGATGTAAGACTAAAAATGTCAAATTAATACCCCACTCAAGAGACACAATAATAAATAAGTCATTTAATGCAAAAACATGACTAACAAGATCAAGTCAAGTTCCTCTCGGGTATCAAAATTGGATATTATCTCAAATCTAAAGCAATATACATATAAGCTCCCACTCGGGTACATGATCATAAGTGATTACTAAATTCCATAATAAATTTTTCCTAAGCCGTATACAAGCATCACAAAATAAATAATAATTTTGATAACAACAAATTGCAGACTATCCAAATATAACTTGGTTCATTTATTTAGTCTTATCAACTATTACACGTATATTCATACTCTAAGTATTCCCTAAATCTCAATCATTTAATCAATAATGATGATAATAACATAATTAATGGCTAACAAGGCATTAGTTCATAATCATCACAATAAAATCCGCTAACAACACTCAAGATCTAAAATGTCAATCCAATATCAGTTTTTTAAGAAACACTAGATTATCTATCTATATATTACTCTTAGGATATTTAACAAAATTAATACTAACTAATCAAGGCAATAATTCAACTATAATCATTAAAGACTCCAGTACCCACAAAGATGCTCGCCATTTTACCATAGCGGGATCCCCAATTACAAGCGATACACAAAATGCAACAAACAAGCATACACCATATAAATACTTTGAAAAAATTAAGGTACATCACAACTTGCCTTAAATAAAGATCCACAAGCCCAAAAATAGTCCAAAACCTCCACCAGAAATTCAACTCTCTCAAATCAATACCAAATGTGTTTAATCCAATCGGATATGTCATCTACAAGTCAAAACAAAGATAATAATATCTATATTGATCCTATTTAAGACAATTCCAAAAAGGATTTGAAAATTGAGTTCAAAATGAAAGGAGTAATACTAGAATTTTTATTTTGGAAACATGTTTTAAATAACATTAAGAACCTACAGCGGAAAATCCATGCAAAAATAAGCTTAAAATGAGGTATAAATTGAAGAAAAACTATTTTAAAGCTTTACCAACAAAAATTCCAAAATCAAATTTAAAATCAAAGATGTAAAGATGAATTTGTAATTAAATTAGTGAAAAATTAATAAATACAAGGTTTAGAAACATACCCATGAAAGAAATCTCAAAAGCTCCTTGAAAACGCTCAAATTCGAGCCCTCAAATTCCAAAAATAGTGAAAATGGTGAAATTATGTTTTGAATCTCAACTTTGGTTAGGAATCATATAAAAGAAATTGGATATTTTTGAAAAATGGGAAAAGTGATTGTAAAATGACATAGTAAATGATTATATGTGAAAAATACATCAAGAATCACAAAAAATGGAGCTTCCTAGCTCCCAAAATGTCAAAAATATGAAATGGGACGAAGTTTGAATTTTATAATTTTTCAGGTATGATATCCATAGCTAATGCCCGTTTTTCGTAGCTAAAAGTGTGCACCAACAACTTTTATATTCATTAAAATGTACATAAATTCCTCATATGATAGCGATCAATTTTTTTTATATATAATTTCTAAATAATGATACTAATCTGTTCGTTCAGTCGGAACTTAATTTCATGTACATTTGCCTAACCAGATATTATTTTTGCTTGTTAAAGAATTATTTCATGTTCCATAATAGAAACTGAATCTCGACTTATCAAAATTATACCAAAATCTCTAGATCAAAATTATAATTCATACATGACTTTTCAAAAGTTCTGGAATAGTTTTTCGATCTTTAAAACTAATAATGAACCTTTTTGTTGACCGATTTTAATTAAATTGGGCCAAAGCATCCAAAATATTAAAACATTATTCAAAACTCATCCAGAACCTCCCAAACACAAACCACATATGTTAATAGCTTAGAATAATGTTGCTAGGCCTAGTGGTAGATGGACCACTGTTAAGGCCAATCTTTAGAATCATTTATGTGTTTTTGATAAATCCAAAAATTAAATTAAAAAACATATGTTAATAGCTAGGACACAATATTCTGAACTTATAGAATCATCGAATTTACAAAAAGAGTCCATTTACATTAAATTAAACCCTGGGATCCTTATAGGCTATTTAAACTAGTTTTTTAATGGAGGGTCAAAATGAAAAATAAAGGTTCCAAACCCGAATAATCTCTCTACTAACCCAATTCTACATTCAAATCTAGTGAAACTACCAGAATCAACATCTGATGCTTGGATCACGAAATATTGATCGAAGTCAAACTAATTCCTTTAAGGATATTCAAAATCAAAATCTCATATAAAATACTTTCGAATGCATTGGGGACAGTGCCAAATATTTCCACAACTCAAAATGAGATAAAGCAACTACAGGGAAGGAAAAAAATGATCAAAATATAAAATTCTTAAATTTCAATACAAGGGTCATAACACAGGGGCAAAGCTTAGGCTGCAGAATCAGCATAGGAAAGGTCAAAATCTCCTCCCCCACCTTAGGATATACTTGATATAGCAAAGGATAGGGTGATACCAGTGCTGGATTTGGAACTACTAGTTCATTATGAGCCAACACTAGTTTAGAGAGGTTAAGCTTTGTTTCAAATTTCTTTCCACATAAGGCTGGCCATCACACTGGTGTATACTGATACCTTTTTGGTATCGCTATTGGTTCATACTAATTCAAAAAGAATCTATTCGAAATAGTATGTCTTGTATCAAAACCTAGAATGAAACAAAATCCAGTTTTCATACCAAAAAACTAGTACTGATTCATACGATAGATATTTATTCTGTTTTGGTCCAATTCGAATCGGTCCATTCGATTCCTAATTTTTTAAAATTTTTTAATGGGTACTAGCCATTGGGGACCGTTGGCAATGGCTAGTGGGACCCCAATGACTAGTTTGACCCCCCAATCCTTATTTTCAGCCCCCCTGCTGCTTTTCTCTTTTAAAATTCTATAAATACTATCCATCTCCCTCCTTCACATTTTTATTCACAAAAATTTTCATCTTCTATTCTTTCATTCTCTCTCAATTTTCAACTCTTAATATTGTTATTATTTATCAATTAAAGTATAATTTGGTGAATTTGGGAGGAGAAATCTTCTTCAAGCTTTAAGTTTCTATTATAATCGTCTGCTTTTACGACATGCGGTTGGTATATTTGTTCCACTCTCCAATTTTTAATTCATTTTTTGTATTTATTAGTTGTAATTTGTTTTTTTTTTAATTTTCTAATTTCATATTTCATTTCATTTTATTATGGATTCCTCTCAAAATAATTTTGGTAGAAAAAGTATTGCACAAAAGGCAAAAGGTATAATGAAATTCGGTAGTAAACAAAATAAAGGATCTTTTTCTAATTCTTCTCACTTGCCTCAAATTATATTTAATATGGATGATTTTATGCCTATTAATGAAACTGATTTTTCCTTCCCAATGCCATATTAATTAATATTGATATCTTATTCCCCATGATGTTTAGAGAGATTGTATAATGATTTTGAAGATAAATTAGATTAAGAAATAATATTACATATGGATGATGTTTTAGATGATACATGGACTGGTCACGCTCACGACCCCATTAGTGTCAAAGCTCCAACTCAGGATAATCCTCAGGTTGGAGCTATTTGTACCCCTATTCCTCCTATTAGGGGTAAGACCACGACACAATTTTGTTATTTGAATAAGAAAAACTCTTACTACATCTGTTATTTGTAAACAAAAGTGAATATATATCCAATGGAAGTGGAGGTTCAATTGAGGGGAGGGGGGGTAGAATTACATTTGGCTAAGAAACATCCAAGGAAATGGAAAGTGTATATAACTACTGTTGGTCTATGAAGGAACCTGCATTGAACCATTTTGGGGAGGGTCAAATGTAGTTCAAAGTGAACTAAACCCTTTAAATGTCATAACCCAAAATGGGTCATAATTGCACTTATCACAACTGAGACTTGATAATACGGCAATCATCCAACTGATAAATGAAAAATAACATCAATAATAACATAACCCCAATATGAGATTTCTAGAGAAAAGTCAAGTCAATATGAAACATAATTAAAATAAAGTTTGAAAGACATAAAGTATGATAGGAGGAGGTCCAGAGTCGAAATCTCTATAGAACTCAGTACCTTGAACACTGCTCCAAAAATCCATAAAAAATTAGCTACTACATCCTGTACTCATACTCGGATCTATACCAAAATGAGACAGTAGGGATGAGTATGGTACACTTATACTCAGTAGGTACCATAGGCCAACTGAGTAAAGTAGGAAATAAGATAAGTAAAATTAGTACTATGAGCACGTCACCTGTAAGCAGAAAAGTACCAAACGGTAGCTCACACCATCTCTACTAATAACTTACACACACACACACACATATATATAAAAAAACAAAAGAAACATAGATATACATGAAAATACAATGAAACTAAGCACACGTCAAGGAAACTACAAAAATCAAGCAAGATGCATATGCAAATGTAATGCGATGCAATGTGGATGGGATGAGTGATGAAAGCCATTGCATAACTTTCAGTGTACAATCATCGAACTTACAGCTACAACGTAGGAATGAAGGGGGTTTGTAACCCATATTTATATCTTGTATCTCATTCTCAACTCACCTTTTTGGCTCATGCTTCACAAAGAGAGTTTTCATAAAAGTGTCTCATTTTCTTTTTAAAAAAATATTTCTCAATGGTACTAGTATCTCATGAATGTATACGTATGGAACAAGGATGTAATGCTCATAATCAACTCAAAATGAGGATATCCACTCAAACCAATACGTAAATATATATAAGTGAACTCAGAAATCAACTCAATAGGTCCACAATTCATGATTATCAACTCAATTTAGGCACTATTAGCATAATATACATGTAAGACATCAATTATATTATATCAACCCTTAACTTTGGTATATACAAAAACTCACACACATATGGCACATGTTTGACTCATATAGGATCATCATACACTCTCAACCAACAATAGCATGAATTCAAATTTAAGTCACAAGTACAAGAGTCATAGACATGAGCCTAAGAGTCTCGAAAGTAGTAATTCGCTCAATTATACATGCTTTTACCAAACAAAACACTTGCACCATGCAATCAAAAATAGCACCAACAATAATATCTCACTTATTCCTAACCTAATTTTTTTTTAAATTGAGCCAAAAATTATGAATTTCCCTAACCCACATTTAAAAATCTACTTTATCTCCAAAGTGAATTTAAAAGTAAGAGATAGAAATACTCTTTGAGGCCTATAGGACTAGCTAGTAGCATCTTTACACATCAAGAAGGTCTGGGGACCCCACACTTAGTCTTTTCCATGCTCCTTACCTTAGGTTTCCGGTACTCAAACTTTCCCTCAACCTGTGACTCAACAAAAACAAAAACTACATAAAGAAAAACTAAATTAAAAATGAAACATACCATTTTAACTTGGGTTGCCTCCCAAGAAGCGTCTGATTTAGTGTCGCGCCATGACCCATATAAACTTAACGACTTAGTCATTCTCTTTCTTACACTTAGTATTCATCTTCTTATTCTTTTTAACCCTCTTGTGTGTGGACTCTTAAGGATAAAATATTTTTCAACAATAGCCTTTTCAGGCTCATCAATATGCATCAAGTCAGGCGGTGGTGGTGGTAGCTTGGGAAACTCAATGAGGGTGTCCGAAGACGTCTTTTGTGGAATGACCACCCCACACTTATCCCCTTTAATAATAGTAATCATGTACAAGTCTTTATATTAGATAGTGCGGTGAGTGGTTTGTATTCCTTAAAAACTGCCTCTTTATTCTTTAACCTCATAGTTAGGATTTTCTCTCTTACATCGATTAGTGCTCCTTCAGTTTCTAAGAATGAACGCCCCAAGATGATTGGTAATATTCGTCAACCAAAAAATCATGAATAATAAAGTCAGCAGGAATAATGAATTTACCAACCTTTATGAGGATATCCTCTATAATTCCTTCAGGATAGGCAATGGATCCGTCTGCTAGCTACCAAATTATGGTGGTCGGTCTAGTCTTTCCCAAGCCCAATGTATTGAACAAAGATAGGGGAATCAAATTAATGCTTTCCCCAAAGTCACTCAGTGCGTGAACTACCTTACTACTTCCAATTTGAATAGGGAGAGTGAACTTCCCTGGGTCCCTAAGCTTTATTGGTATTTTCTGTGTCATTACCATGCTACACTCTTCAGTGAGTGCTATTGCCTCCACTTCCTACAATTTTACCTTATTAGAAATCACATCCCTTAATATCTAACAAAGGTAAGTTAATGTGGTCAAGGAACTTCTTGAACATTGCATCCTCCTTCGCTTTTCGTTTTCTTTGAGGGAAATAAAGTGGCAGCATCTGCTTCTTTTCTGGTTCAGTAACAACTTTAATTTTAGAGTACTCAGACTTTCTTGAATTATTAGTAATTTTGTCTTCTACCTTTTTCTAGGCCAAATCAGTGCCTACCTCCTTTATTTTGGTTGGAAGCTCTTCATTCAACTCCTTACCGCTTCTCAAAGTGATTGCCATGACTTGTTTTAGATTTTCTATGTTACATAGAAAACTACCTTAGGGCCTGGTATTTTTTGCCTTTTGTAACTACCCTAACTGTAGCTCCAAGCTTTTCAATGTTGTTTGCTAACTTTTTTACATCTGCGGACAGCTGTATCTGATTAGCTAGAACCTGCTTCATCATCTCTTCTATGTTACTAGTTGAATGATTTGGTTGAGCTTGTGGTTGCTGAAATTGTTGTTGTTGGGCATCCCATGGATGATTTGGTTGCTGAGTATGCCACTTGTAAGCATTTTCATAGTTCTGCCTTTGAGAACGGCCTACGAACATCACCAATTTTGGATTTTCTACAAACATAGCCGCTGTATGGCCATTATTTCCACAAAATTCACACCAACTTGCAACTTATTGGATTGCATTAATTGTGGCTGCAGGTTATGCTACTCCTAAATTTAGAATGCTAATTTAATTTTGCAAGGCTGAGATCTGTGCAGATATGGTAGTGAATTGATCAACCTCTAACACACCTGCAATTCTTTTTGTAGCACTCCTTAAGTTTGAATGCCATTCTGGATTGCCTTGAGCAATGTGGTTCAATAAGGTGTACAACTCATCATAAGTCATCTCAAGAGCTTGACCACTTGTAGTTAAATCTAATAAAATTTTTGTATTATGGTCAAGAGCCTTTACAAAAGTGTAAGCAAGTACCTCATTGGATTGTTGATGGTGTGGACAGTTCCGAAGAAAAGCTTTGAAATGCTCCCAAGCATGATAGAGATTCTCATCTGGCTTCTGTTTGAAGAACACAATCTCACTACAAAGTCTTGCAGTCTTACCAGATAACAAAAATTGAATAAGAAATATTTTGGCTAAACCATCCCATGATGTGATTGAATTTGCTGGTTATGCAGCCAACCACTTTTTTGCTTCTCCCAATAGTGAAAAGAGGAAAATTATCTTCCTTATATAATATTGATTCACGCCTGTTGAGATGAATATAGCACTGATTTCCAGAAAATTCTGCAAGTGGGCCTGTGGATCTTCATATGAGAGCCTTGTGAACTATCTACTACTGATTAGAAGTTGTACCATATTCTGTTTAAGCTCTAAATTGCCTCCAACTGGTGGCTTGTAAAATGGGGAGGTCAAATTGGTTGGAAGTGGGATTGCCACTTCTCTGACTATCTTGTGAGCTTCTTGTTCATCAGCCATGATGGTAGGATTCTCTTGGCCTTCTTGGATTTATGGAATTTATGGGAGAAGGTTTGCTTCTCTCCTGTGTTGATGGAAAAGTTGCTAAGGTTCTGAACTTGGTTCAACCAAGTCTTGATCCCTTGCTAGCTTACTACTTTATAAACCTATTTCCTACAAATACAGAACCAAGACCAAGCATAAAAAACATCAAAGAAATCTAAAAAGTAAGACTAAAATAAGAAGTTGCCAAATTATAAGTCCCCGGCAATGGTGCCAAAAACTTGACAGTGCCCAAGCGCACACGCAAGCGTAAGTAGTCTACCAAGTAGTAAGGTGACCTTCAAGAAATTTGAGTATTGATCCCACAGGGACTTGCTTCAACAACAATTCAATTCTAGTTCATAGTGTAAATTTAATTGGTAAAAAAGTAACCAAAAAAAGAGTTTGTAATTTGTAAACTAAAGAAAAGTAAATAATGCGTAAAGTATAGTCCTGGAACAATCAATGGAGTAAAGCCCAGGGTTAAAGCACTTTGAAAAATCATACTATGTTATTGAATTTCATTTTTAACTTGCTTATCTTGGTTGTTGATTTGCACGGTTAATTACATAATCACGGTCTCCCAACCTCTAATCGTTTACCTAATATGGACATTACAACTACAACGTTGAGCGAGGATACAATAATCCAATTAAGTGTTTTAAAGCTATCATCCTGCGGTTGAATCAAGTAAGGCATATAAGTACATCTATGTCCTAGATGCTAAGTTCAATTCTTTATTTCATAAAAGAATAAAAACCATACTTTGTTCATCTCCATATTCTATCTCCCTATTCCCTCTTCTGAATTCACAAGGCCGACAATTAATATATTTTCTGGGTGATAAATCCATCAAATAGTTAAATCAAATATAAAGAAATAACCAAATATGATAAGCAAATTAAACGAAATCAATTCAAAACAATAATACTCATGTTCTTGGTTTTAACCTCAAAAAGGGAGTTTTTAGCCACTCATAGTCATAATCATCCTCCAAATAATTGTTTGAATGATTAAAATCATAAAGAAACTAAAAATAAAGAATATAAAACCTAAAAAGAAGTTGTGGTAGCTTCCAATGATGTTCCAATTGATCTACGGTGTTCCAAGACTCTCCAAGATGTTTAAAACATATTTTAGAACGTTATATTTACAGTAGACAAGTTATAAACCGACTTGGATTAGGTTTCCATGTTTTCATTTTTCAGCAAGGCAATATTTTCCCGATTTTGGTGGGCACTGCATCGCGGTATAGTGACAAATGCCATAACTAGGCACAATTTTCCCAATTTGGGTGCTCACCGCGAAGCAGTGTAATAATGATGTAGTAAGTTACCATTTTGGGCCCCTTATGAATCCTATGGTGTGAATCACATCCCCATTGGCCAATCACACAGCCCACACACGCCCAAATCATTCCAGGGGTCCAAATTGCATTAATTTGTGTATTGTGCTTCTGTTGAGCCATTCCGAGCCTTTTTGAGTTGTTTCCACTTGATTTGAAGATTGTGTATCCTTCATATATCATCATAATCCATTAAAATAGAATCATATATCATTAAACACAATAATTTAGAGCTCAAAACAATACAACATCCAAACGGTGAATAAAAAACATGATCTTTAACTCATTATTTCGACTCTTGTCTTGATCCAATTGACCCTTGAAAATTATCTACAAGTTGTTTCACATATAAATACACAATAAAATCCTTAGAAACTCATTAAAAAAGTTATAATCCAACATAATAGACTAGACAAACACCTAGCTCATGCTAGTAACGCTAGTTTTCTCGGTTGAACTCTAAATGCTCAAATTGAACCCAAACTCATGTGAAAGCACCATTAAACATTGTAAACACATAATTGGACACATAAATTCTCATTTATATCATTATCAACACATTAAGCACATGAATCATTCTCAAAACAAGGCTAAAAAGGCTAGAATAGTAACGCTAGAATACATAAATACACCCAACATCACTATACATAGCTGAGACATGACCCCTAACTATCCCTAATCCATATAAATGAATCAAAATAAAATATTAGAACTATAATTTACTTGAGTCCACGAATAAATAGAACTCATCACCTGCTAACTGAAAGTTGCGATCTGCCTGATCATGATTTTGTAAGCTAGAACTGATACTTTTATTAACAATTTATCCACACTGATGTATATATGGACAATACGATAGAATGTACTAAGCATGGGAGAATGCACATGAAATGCATAAGTAAAATAGAAGTAATAAATCATGCATAGAGTTGAAAACATGTTGACAAGTATAAATGATCCACAATTTGTACATAAAT
Source organism: Capsicum annuum (assembly GCF_002878395.1). Lineage (NCBI taxonomy): Eukaryota > Viridiplantae > Streptophyta > Magnoliopsida > Solanales > Solanaceae > Capsicum > Capsicum annuum. Next base: position 143,104,434 of record NC_061118.1, read on the forward strand.
GACTGAAACATAATAAGAGCTAACATGATATGACAATATGAAAACCTGTACAGTGAACCAATTATACTAGTTTAGGAAATTATGAATAAGACTTGGGCATGCTAATGAGCATAAATTACTCACATTACATATGAAGTAAACTAGAAAACATAATGAGAACTAGCATGATGCTGAAACATGAAATCATAGTGCAGTGAGCCATTCTATACTTAGTTAAAATATTGTCTTTCTGTGAGAGATTTTTGTAACCAAAATAAACCAAGTGAGCAACATGGATTTTGACATATGACTCATTGGAAGGCCGAAATATACCTTGCCATGGATATATAGCCATGATTGGTGTGATCACTAAACTAAGCCTATTTTAGCAAATATAATACCTACAGTGGCAATTATGGAATTTGGGTATGCTGAATCTGTGTTCGTTCGGTGTTGAATACTACACTCAAATACATACTATTTTCTCATAATATAAAAAATTCATCTTAAAAAGAAGCATAAAATAGATTTAAAGTAAATTGATAACTGTAATCCTGACATGCAGAGAACTAGTTGCTTTTTTAATGTTTCATAAATCATTGTTGGCATAGCTAGATGTCATACAACATAAGCATTAATGGCATACACGACTGTCGTACTAATCATAAGCTATATACTATGGGTTCAATGATAAACTGAGATTATAAGGTCAAATTATGTAAAACTCATGTAATTCATGTTAAATCATGAAATTCATATCATCTTGTATAGTTTATGCTATTTTTTGTGATAAAATCCCCAAGTCTTGTAACTTACGCAAAAATATAGAAATTTTATGTAACCTGCGCTTATATCATATACATGCTTCAAATTCATGTTTGTTCATGCTAAATCATTCTAAATCATTCTAAGTTATGCTAAATCATATTAAGAACATGAAAATACTTGTAAAGTTATATTAATTTCATGTATTTGCTTGAAATTTGGGCTAAATCATGTCAAAGAAAAGGGCTTATTTTCAATTTATATTTGAATCTCGAAATCATATTGCGGACATGTCTTTGATAAATTCCAAAGGTTCAATATCAATTTGTAAATATTTTCATGAATATTCTATCAAACTTTAAACAACGGTTTGAAAACATGCAAATAAGAACGCGATTAAACCATTGGAGTTCATGAATATTACCAAATACATAGGAAAACTCATAAATAGAACATGAAAATTTAAATTGAAAGCTTGGGGTTCAACCATAACACAAGAATATAAATATATATATATATTATGTAATTTAAAAAATTGAGTTTGGGCATAATATAATACCCCGCAAGATTTTAGACACATTTCTAGCCCTTAGTTACATGTTTAAAGGGGTCCAAGTCATTATTTTTAACTAAGTGCAAAAAGACATTGCCATTTTAAGACCCCAAGATTTCAAGAATTTTTTTTTTGGCCTTCCCGAATTTGAAAAGTTAATTTTTGAGTTGAAACATGTTCAGGGATGTTAAAAGGGTCATTCGGGAGAGTTTTAAAATTTTCAGAAGGGGTTCAGGGTAATTCTGGGTCACGAAGGAAGAATACCTCTATGATATTGGCATTGCACAGAGGCTGGATCTCTGTGATAACCTCTGTGCCACATAGGTTAGTCTCCACGATTACCTCCATGCCACAGAGGATAGCCTCTGCGATAGCCTCCGTGCTATGGAGGCTGTATTTTTGCAGAATTTCTACTAACCTAAAGAGGGACATTTTGGTCTTTCCCCTCTTTCCAAATGCCTAATTAATGACTTATAACCCAAATAGGGTAATAAATTACCCTATTACACATCAGTTAACATATGTAAACCCTTCTCCATTCCTAAGAACAAAAATTCAAGTTTCTTGTCAGGGATTCAAGCATTCAAGTTCCAAATTCGAAGTTTCTTTTTCAAGAATTCAAGCAATTAAGGTATGTGGGATATTCGTTAGTGGGTTTCTTCCACTTATTGAATCCCAAAAATCTTTTTTGTTCAAGTATGAATTCTTTATCTTCTTTTCATGATATTTAAATATTAAGTATGAATTTACTCAATGATTCCTTAGCAGTTTTAAATTCAAGCCATGCCAAGATGTTTCCCTATGTTAATTATGTTATTACATCCTTTGAATTTCAATAACCCACATCATGTTCAGTTAATACCATGTCAATTTTCTAAGTTATGAAAAATACCTTGTGATCATGTTGTTCTCATAAGTTTATCATATTCACGTACTCATAATCATGAATTTCCTTATAGTGTTTGAAATGATGATTTTGTATTTAAATTGTTATTTAGTGCTGGAGGGTTATGAATACCTGATACCTATTGTCATAACCTGAGGCTACCCCCTAGTTGCGACAATGGTGCTTATGACCACAAGTGATCACAAGCTAACCCATAAGCTGGTAGCTGCTGTGAGCACTGAACAAAATAACAATACAATACATGGAAAGGATAAACTAATAAGTTACTGTAAAATTGAATACTGAAATATGCAATACTGACATGTCTGAAACAGCTGATAAAAATTGAAACGAACTGACTGACTATCTAAATGATTGTTTAAAATCCTCTAAATATCATGATATGTTGTTGGGACAAACCTCCAACTAAATTTGACTGACTGAAAATATAGACGTACTGAGCTAATGAAAATAAATAAAGCATGTCCTTGATGGATGAGTACTCACCACTACTGCTGCTGAGTGTCGCTGGTCTGTCTAAGAGTGGTCGGGAAACTGTGCGTATGAACCTATATTATAAGACAACATAGACATGATCTTATATTATCTAAGAATGCCAGACCAAGTATAAATATATTTATGAAATAATCTATAAACTGAATGACTATAATCTGTAAAACTTAGTGACAGAGATTTGTACACTTGGTCAAGAAGACCTGAACAAAAATATATTGAATACTGTACTGAAACTATATGAGGTATCATCTAACTGACATACCCATATCTAAGCTAATTGGGGTCCAACCTGTAACCCCAGTTGGAACGGTGTCAATACCGTGCAACGGGTACTAACACTGGCTATGTAAATCCACTAAACTGGTGTCCCAAACAACAAGGGTGTCAAGACTAAAATGATGGGTGACCCCTGAGAGGAAGTCAATCCTAAACTAACTGGAAACCTCTCATATCCTATGCTGACTAAATAGTTCTAGAATGTAGGGACTTCTGCTAATGACTCTGCCTAAACTGGTAGGGGAGCCACCATCCATGAATTAACTCGGTGTTAAATCCTACTCCCAACTGAACTGAACTAAGCTTAACCGAACATAACAACTGACATTGCTCATAATGATCATAACAACTAAATAACTGATAACATCTATGGATTAACTAAATCATTACTTGAAAATCTAAAATCATATAAAACACGTAGGTATCGGGTGTTCACAATCCACCAACACTGAATGATCATTAAATACGATATCAAACTTGAAATACTATAATATGTGATCATGGTTCAAAGACTCAAAGCATGGTCTTTTCATCAAATATGTGAAAATCATAAACTCAACATGGGAATGCTTTAAATATAAGGATTAACATGGTTTCATGGCTAAATTCATAATTTGGGGATTGACCCTGAAATAATTGATCATGACATAGAAATTGCAACACTTAAAACATGATATGACTCATTCCGCTTGAAAACGCTTGTAACCATAACTTGTAATTGAATTAACAAGAGATTCATGAATTTATTTCACCTTAAACATATATGAATTCATAAATTAAACCAAAAGAGGGTTTTTGGACTCCATGGGTGAAAGGGACCCATGAATGAACATCCCACATACCTTAACAAATTAATTCTTCAAGATTATTGGATTGGATGCTTGAACCTCTTGATTTCTTGAGAATGAAGCTTCAATTGTTCTTGGGGAAGAAGGAGGTTTTTTTTTTAGAGAATTTGTGTATAAAAGGGCAAATAATGCTCTTTGGTAGCCCCAAATTCGTGTTATGGATCAATTGGGTGAAGGAAAATGATCCAAATACCCTTAAATGCCATGGAACAAAAGATTAATGAAATAGGCAGAGGGTGATGTGGGTTTTGGAGCGGTGGGCTGGATCGGGCGGTGCCTGCCTTAGAGCAGTGGACTGGACCAGGAGGCATCCACCTTACCACAGTGGACTGGATGGAGCGGCGCCCGCTTATCCTGGTGGTGCTGTTGGTTTGGTTTTCTAAACAATCCCCTATGCTCGTCCAAAAATTTTAAAACTCGCCCGAGATATAATTTGAACAACCCCAAACATGAATCAACTCAAAAATTAGCGTCTCGAGGTCAGGAAGACAAAAATAAAAATCATCAAAGTTAAGGGGTCTTGAAAATGACTAAATCCTCAATACTTGGTGAAATTTTCAAGCTTTGGACCCCTTAAGCAGGCAACTAAGAGCTGAATTGAACTTAGAATGTGACGGGGTATTATAGTTTCTCTACCTTAGGAACATTCGTCCTCGAATAAGACTGGTTAGACTGATACTACTGAGGAAATTGTGATCGTATACTGAGCATGCATGACTTGAACATATTACATAACTAAGTCAGAAACATGATACATGAACTAAACTGATTTCATGAATGCATGCAATGACATGAGATTGGATACATAGCAGAAACAGGGAACTAAAAAGAGTCAATCTGAAGAAAATCATTACCTTAAGCTGAATCTGAGTTCACGGAGAAAAGGTGAGGGTACTTGGTTTGCATATCTGCTTTTACTTCCCAAGTGGCTCCCTCAACAGACTAATTCTGCCAAAGAACTTTAACCAAGAGAACTTTTTATTTTCTTAGCCTACGAACCTGACGATCAAGGATCCCAACTGGGACTTCTCCGTAGGAAAGGATATCCTTAACATCTATATCTTTTAAAGGAACAACTACAACTGAATCACTGATACATTTCTTTAACAAGGAAATATGAAATACCGGATGTACTGACGCCAAATTTGTAGGCAATTCTAGCTCATAAGCTACCTCCCAAAAAAGCTCAAGATTCTATATGGGCCAATATAACAGAGACTGAGTTTCAACTTCTTGCCAAACCTATTCACTCCATTCATAGGCGAGATCTTCAAATAGACCAAATCACCAGCCTCAAACTCAAGATCCCTTTACCTTACGTCTGTATAAGATTTTTGATGACTTTAGGATTTCTTCAGCCTCTCCCGAATTAACTAAACATTCTCCATCGTATCAAACACTAAATTTGGTCCTATCAAAGCAGCTTCACCTGCCTCAAACAAACTAATAAGAGATCTATATTTCCTTCCATAAAGAGTCTCAAATAGAGTCATCTGAATACTGGAGTGATAACTATTGTTATAGGCAAACTCAATCGAAGGTAAGTGTTCATCCCAACTACCTTTAAAGTCAATAACACATGCCCTCAACATATCCTCTAAGGTCTGAATGGTCCTCTCTACTTGATCATCTGTCTGAGGATGAAAAGTTGTACTAAGATAAACTTGGGTACCAATACCCTTCTGAAAAGTCTTCCAAAAGTGAGAGGTAAACTGAGTACCTCTATCTGATATGATAGGCAACAGAATACCATGCAAGTTAACAAACTCCCTAATATAGAGCCTAGTATAATCCTCATCTTAGTTTGAAGTATGAATTAGAATAAAATGAGCTGATTTGGTCATTCTGTCTTCAATGACCCATATCAAGTCACGCTGATGATGCTTACGAGGCAACCCTATCACCAAATCCATGTTCACCACTTCCTACTTCTAAGTGGGAATGCTGTACTCCTATAATGCCTGCTGACAATTCTGACTCTTAGCCACAAACTCTGTAATATCCCTCTTCATACCACTCCACTAATAGATTTCCCATAAGTCATGGTATATCTTAGTGGCTCCTGGATGAATAGAATATCATGAACCATTCACTTGTACAAGTATTCGATGTCTCAAGCCATCAAAACATGGAACACATAATCTACCATGACATCGAAGCATACCTTCTTCTCCATGGGAGAAAATCTCCACTTTCTGATCTCTAATAGACTCTTTTAGCTTAATCAAACTAGGATCTTTGTCTTGCTTTTCTTTTATTTCGGCAACCAAGGTAGATTTTGAAACCATATACTACCTTTGACTGAATCAACTAATCGAACGCCTAATCTAGCAAGCTGATGAACCTCACTAACTAATTTCTTCTTATCCTCCTCAACAGGATCAACACTACCCATAAACTATCTGCTAAGGGCATCCACCACTATATTGGCCTTGCCTGGATGATACAACACACTCATATCATAATCTTTTAACAACTCAAGACACCTTCTCTAACAAATTTTTAGATCTTTCTATGTGAACACGTACTACAAACTCTTATGATCAGTGAACATATACACATGAACCCCATAAACATAATGTCTCTAAATTTTCAAAGAAAAAACAACAGCTCTCAACTCAAGATAATGGGTAGGATAATTCTTTTCATGGGGTTTAAGCTGTCTAGAGGCATAGGCTATGAACTTACCTAGACCAAATCTAGAAGCATCACAGCAAACTACAAATCCATCTGAACCATCTGGAAAAGTCAAGACTGGGATAGAAGTGAGTCGAGTCTTCAACTCCTGAAAACTCTTCTCGTAAGAATCTGACCACTGAAATTTGACTTTCTTCTGAGCCAATCAAGACATAAGGGATGCAATAGAAGAAAAATCCTCAACAAACTGCCTATAGTAGCCAGCCAAACCCAAGAAACTTCTGATATCTGATGGAGAGATAGGTCTCGGCCAGTTTCTCACTGCTTTGGTATTTTGAGGGAAAACTCTAATGCCCTCATAAAAAATAATATGGCCAAGGAAAGCTACTGATCTTAGCTAAAATTTGCACTTACTAAATTTGGCAAAAAACTGATAAGATTTAAGGGCTTGCAACACGATTTTCAGATGATCTGCATGATCATTCTCACTACAGGAACCGAGATGTTAAGTGAAGCCAATCCATGCCAAGAATGACATTAAAATCAGTCATATCTAACTCCACAAGATTAACTGAGATGACTTTCTTCGGTCACTATGACCGAGCAATTTCTCTACACCCATCTGGCTATAATAAATTCACCCACTGAAGTAGATATTGAGAAAGGCTCTACTAATATTTTAGGACTGACACCGAAGTTGATGACTAAATAAGGAGTCATAAAAGAAAGTGAAGCTTCGGGGTCTAATAAAGCATAAACATGAAGATGAAAGACCTTCAACATACCCGTAACTATATCAGGAGAATTTTCCTGGTCATGCCGAGCCTGGAGTGCATACAGTCTATTCTAACGCTGCCTGCTGGTGGCACTAGAAGTGGAATGCTGCTGAGTCGGTTTGCCCATAGGTCCCGCTGAAGAATTAGCACGGCCCTACTGGGGATTATTTTTGCCCCTCTGTGCAACTATCGAACACTCTCAAACACTGGGCTTGCCACATCCAAAGCATACATCACTACCAGACTTACACTCTCCCTGATGATTTCTACCATATTTTTGACAAAGCAGATTAGTACGACCACTGTTCTTACTACCCTAGGACTTAGATCCTAGCGCCTTATCCTTACTGTGTTGCCTAAATTTAGGCATTGGTACACTAGCTAAAAATGGAGCTAGGTCTGAAGATCTCTAATAAAACTGAGAATGGTAACCACCTTCTGTCCTTGGCTGAGAAAAGTTGAAACTACCTATTCTGCCCTCTTATTCTTCCTCTCTCTCCTTATGTTTCTCCTCCTCTATCTGCTGATCATGAGCCATAAGTCTAGATAAGTCCATATCCTTAATCAATATGATGGTCCTACACTCTTTGACCACACTATTACCTATACCAGATACAAACTTACTCATTCTAGACCTATTGTCTGCCATCATAGTAGCAGCATACCTCGCCAACTAAGTGAACTTAATAAAGTACTCTTTCACACTCATACAACCTTGATTTAAATTAATAAACTCCTGTACCTTAGCTTCACTCAACTCTAATGGAAATAACCTATCTAAGAAATCCATGGAAAACTCCTCACTCTACAGGACCTGCCTCTATACATCAACCCTCTTTCCACTACTTGAACCAGGTATGTGCCACATCCTACAACTGATATGCAACTAGCTATGCACTCTCACTCGAAGTGACGCCCATGATATTCGTTACCTTATAAACCATATGCATAAACTCCTACAGACCCTACTCAGACTTGGATCCCAAAAACAAAGGAGGATTCATCCAGGTAAAATCTCAAATCCTAGCTGCAATCGTATTTGCCATTGGATTGGATGGGGAAACAACCTGCTAATTGTTCTAAGCAGTTATTGAACGGGCCAGGGTCATGAAAGCATCCCTAAACTCCGCATGTGAGACATGCTCATTTAAGGGATCTTTCTAAATAGGTGATGGTGCGGGATGACTCCCATTCCTTATTTTGTTATTTTTTATGGGAGGCATTATCTGTAAATAGAATAAAGGATAAATTAGAAAGAGAGTTTAAATAGAGCTCATGCTCTTTTACACGACATAAACACTAAAAAGGGGAAACTTTTCTAAAGATATTTCATAGCCTCTTGTCCATAAGTGTGGCGCACTTCACACCCATGCATAAGACTCTACTCAACATGACTTTCAGACTCCCTAGGACACTTTAAAACCTTAGGCTCTAATATCAAGTTTTGTCATGACCCAAGGCTACCCCTAGTCTTGACAATAGTGCTAACGGCCAAAAGTGACCACAATCTAACCAATGATCTAGTACCTACTGTGAGCACTGAAAAAAAAAACGGTACAATACATACAGAAGATAAACTAATAAGCTCTTATAAAACTGAATACAAAATTATGCAATACTGACATATCTAAAAAAACTGATAAAAATAAAAAAATTTGACTGACTGTCTAACTGATTGTCTGTAATCCTCTAAACATCATGAAAAGTTGATGGGACAAACCCCCAACTAATTGAAAATTTAGACATACTGGGATAAAAAAAATAAACAAAGCATGCTCCTGATGGATGAGGACTAACCACTACTGTTGCTCAGTGTCGTTGGTCTATCTAAGAGTGGTCGGGAAACTCTGCGTCTGAACCTATGTTATTAGAAAATATAGAGCTAATAAAAGTTGTAATGCCCTAAATCATGTACCAGGAATGCTACCTGGTGCTCATGATCCCGAAGGACCACAAGCTAACCCATGACTGATATCTATAATTGGGCACTGCATAATATACTGTATAAATATGGAAAAAGGATGAAAGGCCATAAGGTTCAAATATCTGATAAAACATAACATCTAGAAATATGGTATATCAATACCAAAATAAAACTGAAATAACTGTCTGATCATGCTATAGTCTGGAAACCACTAAACTGTCTAAAAACTATGGAGTTGATGGGATATGTCCCCAACTAACTCCAAACTACTGAAATAATAAAGTAATAAAATAATAATGCTATTCTTGAATAATGAGAACTCACTGCTAGTCTATCTGCTGAACGTCTGATCTACTAAGGATGCTCTGGAGCTCGTGCTTCTAAACCTATGGTATTAAAACATCATAGCGCAAATGCGTCAGTACGATTAAATGTACTAGTATGCAAGTGAGGTAGGTTGAATGCAAGGGGTTTATATGCATGAACGATACTAACTGACTGAATAACATGAACATGAGAATACATGCATGAAAATGTGAATTGTAACTGAGATCATGACATTACTGAATCTGATACTGATAACATAAGTTTCATATAATTGATATACTATTATCTGAATGATTGTGTCTGACAGTCCTAATTTTGATGGAAATAACTGAGTTTCGTACTGAACTGGGTGACTATATCTGACAGTCCTGAAACTCTATAAAACTATCTGAGTTCTATTACTGAGACTGAGACTAAGACTGTAACTGTGGGAAGTAGTCATCTAACTGACATGCCCCAAATAAGATAATATAATTGAGTTGGGGTCCAATCTGTAACCCCAATTGGAAGGGTGTCAATACTGCGCCATTAGTAAGGACAAGCTATGTGTAATCCCTCATCTATCAGGTACTCTATGGAGAATGGAAGGACCCTCATCTAACAGGTTAATTCACCTCATCAACCCTCACCTAATAGGTTAGATGTCTCAACCTACGCTGCCTACGTAGTTCTGGAGCGCAAGGATTGCTTCTAAGAATCACATTCTCTACTCGCAGGTCAGTTCCCATCCTTTGGATCACTCAGTGCTGAATCCTACTCCCATATGATTAGACACTAAATTAATTATACTAAACTAACTAGACTGAGTTCACTAAGTTCCATTGATTGATGAAATATTACTAAGATCTGATAACTGACTGAGATTACTATGTTTTCCTGAGTCATGAGATTGACTAAATTCTACTGAACATGGCTTGACTAAGAGTATCTTAAAAACTAACACTGGCTCTAGACACATAGCTAAATTATTGGGTACAAGTACCCCCAGGACTCGATAGAATGAAACTGATAAGACATGACACTTCCTGGATTCACAACCATAATCAACAATCCATAATACAATCATTGGGGAAATTCATGAGGCACTTGATTATCATGGTTTGGTACATGAATAGGAATGCATATAAACATGTCATAATTTCATAGGACTAATCTCATGAAATTCTTTGCATAACAATAACATGGAAGTCATTTTGAACATAAGGGTAAAGCATGGGTTCATCAATTTGGTCATAATTGAGTCCTAAAGCATGATTCTTATTCTCTTGGGCATTTTATCAAACACATTGCATGCACAACCTTAGGCTTAGTCATATACACTAGTTCATACATCATGGTTACTTTAATCAACTCAATTTAAAGGTTTCCAACCTATATACTAGCATAATTTCATGAAAAGTACATAAAGACTCCATCTTGGGATTCATACAACCACATCAACATAGCTAAAATCAACTCACCACATGGAAATCACAATTCATGAGTTTAAAATGGGATTTTTGATCTTCATGGGTAAAAGAAACCCATGAATCAACACTTTACATACTTGGGTGGATGATTTCTTGAAGATTGGTGGAGGAAATCTTGAATTCCTTACTTGGTATTAAACATCTAGGGTTTTTGGTTCTTGGGGATTAATCTTTGAGAGAAACCCTAATTTGGTGTTGTGGATAAATAATGAAGTTATAAGCTCTAGTCTGGTATAATTAGAGGTTAAAACGGGTAGAAAAAGACCCAAATACCCTTTTAAAAATGGCTTAAAATTACTGATCAAATGTGGCAACGGTTTGGGTGATGGTCCATCACTGACTCAATCGCCCATCGGTCCATCCCATCGTTCTTGGCCAGAACCTGAACTTTCTGCCTCGTCTATGACGATTTGGGTGATGGTCCGTCGCTAGCTCGACGGTCCATTGGTCCTGACTATTGCACTTGGCTAGAAGACGGGTTCACTACCTTAGTCATAACGGCTTAGGCGACGCTCCATCGCTAGCTCGACGATCCATTATCCTGCCCGTCGCTTCTGGGCAGTTCCGATATTTCTCTATAAAACATCCATAACTTTTTACTCCGATACCAGATTTGGATAAAATTGGTATCTTTGGAAAGATAATTCAATTTATCACATGATAAAAGTCAAAATTGGGGAAATTCTATCTGATTTAAACATTAATTATTTAGTAAGTCATCACTAACTCTTCTAGAGACTAGATTTGACTTAAAGAAAGTTTGGGGTATTACAAAAGTATGCGGTAAGTACTTTGAATGTACTGGTATTTGAGATGAGGACTTGCTGAAATGCATGAAGTAACTAAGCATAAATGCATAATCTTATAATATCTGAGAATGCAAGACCAAGTATAAACATGTTTCTGAAATAATTTGTAAGTTCAATGACTGAAATCTGTATAACTAAGTAACTGAGATTTTGTACACTTGGTCAAGAAACCCTGAACTAAAATATACTAAATACTATACTAAGACTGTGAAAGGTATCATCTAATGGACATGTCCTAATTTGAGCTAATCGGGGTCCAACCTATAACCCCAGTTGGAAGGGTGTTAGCACCATGCCATAGGTACTAACACTAGCTGTGTGGATCCACTAAACTGGTGTCCAAAAGGACTAAGGTGTCAAGCCTAAACTGATGGGTGACCCCTGAGAGGAAGTCAAGCCTAAACTAACGGGTGACCCCTTATATCCTATGCTGGCTACCTAGTTTTGGAATGTAGGGTTTGCTACTAACGACTCTACCTAAACTGATGGGGGAGTCGTCATCCCTGTATTCACTTGGTGCTAAATCCTACTCCCAACTGAACTGAAACTGGTATTGAACTGAACTAATCTTAACTAAACATAACATCTGATATTGCTCATAATGATTATAACAACTGAGTAACTGATAACATTCATAGCTTAACTGAATCATTACTTGAAAAGCTAAAATCATGTAAAACACATAGGTATTGGGTGTTCATCACTCACCAGTACTGAATGATCATTAAATATGATATCAAACATCGAATACTATAATATGTGATCATGGTTCAAAGATCCAATACATGGGTATTTCATCAAACATGTGAAAATCATAAACTTAACATGGGAATGCTTTAAACATGAGAAAACCACATGGTTTCATGGCTAAATTCAAAATTTGGGGATGAACCCTAAAATCAATTGATCATGACATAGAAACTGCAATACTTAAAACATGATATGACTCATTCCACTTGAAAACACTTATAACCATAACTTGTAATTGAATTAATAAGAGATTCACGATTTTATTTCACCTTGAACATACATAAAATCATAAATCCAACCAAAAGAGGGTTTTTGGACTCTATGGGTGAAAGAGACCCATGAATGAATATCCCACATACCTTAACAACTGAATTCTTGAAGATTCTTGGATTAGAAAATTGAACCCCTTGATTTCGTGAGAATGAAGCTTGAATTGTTCTTGGGGAAGAAGGAGATTTTTTATTGAGAGAATTTATGAATAAAAATGAAAATAATGCTCTTTAGGAACCCCAAATTTGTGTTATAGATGAATTAGGTGAAGAAAAATGACCCAAATACCCTTAAATAATAAGGAACAAAAGCTTGATGGAATAGGCAGGGAGCGGTGTGGGCTCTGGAGAGGCAGACTGGACCGGGCGGCGCCCGCCTTAGAGCAGTGGACTAGACCAGGCAGCGCCCGCCTTACTCCAATGGACTGGAGAAGAAGACGCCCACTTGTCCTAGTGGTGCTACTGGTATCATTTTCCAAACATGCCTCTACGCTCATCCAAAAATTCCTAAACTCACCCGAGATATACTTTGAACTGTTAGCCTCCTAAGTATATATTTTAATAATGACAAACTAACAAGTGTATTTAAGCAGGACACTAAAAACTACTAATATTGGAAGGACAAAGAAAGACGACTCCCGGAATCGAAGGACATCAGTAATGAAATTACATCCATGGTTTCCAAGTACCATCAATCAGAATAAGAATAAATGGAAGAAAAATCTCAGCCAAAAATGTTATGAAAAATCAAATCAAGATTTTGGAAGATAAAAGAGTATCTCACCAAGATATGGAGGATCAACATTCAAATAGTATGGCAAGTAGATCAATCAAATATCACGAAAATTGAAGAAGGATCAAAATCCAAAAATCATGGCAGACCAAATCAATCAAAAAAAAGAGATCATGAGCATATTTGGAAAGGCATGAATCTCTACAAAACCAAAAAGAAAAGTAGATCACGAACATATCTGATATGGACGTGATCTAAAGTCATATTTGGAAATATCACATGCGGATATATCATACGACTACATTCCTTAATCAAGGAATCAATTTACGTCCTTGATTAAGAAGAAATCTCTTGGGTTTCTTTATGAAGAGTAGCAACCAAAGACTATAAAAGATAAAAAATGAAGACACACTTTTTTACGTAACTTCAAAGAGAAAATTCAAAGTGTCTCATTCTTAGTCTTACAAAGCTCTGTAACTTTAACTTTTTAATTGTTATATAATGAGTAGGATTAAGGAAACTTTGTAACATCAACTAAAGTTGTGTCACAAGATCTGAAGAGCAAAATAAATCTTTAGAACTTGTTTCCTATCATTGTACTTGAATATAACATTCAACGATCTAAGAAAAATTGAAAACCAATGGGACTGGAAGTAGGCACCACATTGGTGTTCCAAACCAGGATAAATTTTTGTTTTATCACTTTATGTTCTGTTATTTACGTGCTTAATTGTTATTTGTGAAGTACACTGACTAAAGGAAAGTCGATTATGAAGAGTCAGTAGTCAACTCACAGAAGAAAATTTTTAATTCACTCTCTTTTTGAATTTCAATTAATATCATAGCAGGTATCACCAACTGCATTGCTTAACTGTATGTGAGCAAAGATCAGATAGCCCAGTATCAAATTTTCGATGCTCTTCTTCAGGATGGCCACTCCTCCACCAGACCACCATACTTTAATGGAAAATATTACTCTTACTGGAAGAATAGGTTCAAAATCTTTGTCTAGTGAAATGGCTTCCAAGCCTGGGTTGTCATCAAGAAAAATCCCAAGCCAATTCTAGGACTCAAGGAAAAGAAAAAGGACAAAGAGCAAGAATCCATCAGCATTGACATAGAAGACCTTGAAAGTTTTGAGGTAACCAACGAACAACAAGAGGTAATTAAAACTAATGCACATGCTATAAGTTTGCTTTTGTGTGCAGTGAGCAGAGAAGAATGCAACAAGATATCAACTTGTGAAATAGTAAAGAAAATATGGGACAAATTATAGGTAACCTATGAAGGAACCTCCAAGGTCAAGAAGTCAAAGATTACTGCTCTGGTCAGTGAATATGAGTTGTTCAAAATGGAAGTAAATAACGACATTGAAACAATATTTGCCAGATTCAGTAAACTCGTGTGCGAACTAAAATCATTAGGGGTGATCTATCTAGATATCTTGCAAGTCCAGAAGTTGGTCCAGAGTCTTTCAAAGATATGGGAAACCAAAGACACTATTCTGGAGGATGAAGACCTACACAATATGACATATGATAAACTACGAGATAACCTTATTGCATATGAAAGAAAGTATATCAACAAGTACCAAAAGGATGAAAAGAAGAAACCAGTAGCCTTTAATGCTGCTCTAATCAGAGAGGAGGACACTCTTGAAGATGGTAATAGTGAAGGAATGACCCTTATCAACCATGGGGTAAGAAAAATCATGAGACAGAGATAAAAAAATCCCAAAAAAGCAAAAATAATAACTCCACCAGAAGCGATGATCTCTGTTACTACTGTGGAAGGCCGGGTCATTTCAAACCAAATTGTCCAGAATTGATACGACGATTATCTAGAAATAGTTAGAACTTTGGAGCCTAGAGAAATGAAGATGAAACTAAAGAAGAAGTAGAGGCTGCTAATATGTGCTTTATGGCAACAGGAGAACCTAGCGAGGTAAGACTACACGACTATCATAACTGTAACACTCTTGAATCTAATTTGGATATAGACTAGTATAATAAGCTTGCTCAAGATAAGAAAAATTATGAAGCATGATTTAAACAAAAACTTGACAAGGAACAGAGAAGCTGGAAAATAGAAATCGAAGCATGTAAAATTAAAATTGACTCACCTTATGAAGAACTTAGTGATGCAAAAATAAAATTAAAAAATTTTAAGAAATCCCCAAGTCACAGTTTTGTAGGAGCAAACTCCTTCAAAAAGAATCCAAGTTCCTTATCAGGGTCATTTAAATCAGCTAAGACTCTCTTTTCCTCTTAAAGATGCATCTACTTTATTTGTGGATAGAGAAGGAAAAAACCTATAGCTGCAGGCATAAGCCTAAAAGTGTGTGGATTTGGAAGCCATAAGAAAGCACATCTAACCCATAAGGACCCAAGACCACTTGGGTACCTAAACAAAATTAATTTTCTTATTTTGAAGGAACAGGTCTACAAGAGCTATAAAAAGGGAATGCGCGTCATCGACATTGGATGTTCAAGATACATAAATGAAAAGAAGGAGAAATTTTCCTCCCTAAAGAAACGAGATAGAGGATCAGTCAGATTTGGTGACAAGGTTAGAGGCAATGTCATTAGAGTCGGCTTGGTGAGACTCAGCTCATCATGTGAATTCATTGAAGTATACATAGTAGACGGTCTCAAACACAAGCTGCTCAACATCAGTCAACTATGTGACACCGGATTTGGAGTCCTCTTCAAGGTTGAAAATTTCTCTATCAAACACAAAAAAGGATATCTCTCTTATTGGTGAACTCATTGATAACATTTATGTCTTAAATAGTCCTGATTTTCCTACCTTAACCTGCCTCATGTACAAACCAATGATACTTGGTTGTGGAACTAAGAGCTCGGGCATGCTAGTATGCATATCATTGAGAAATTTTCTAGACTTGAATTGGTGAAAGGTCTGCCAAAACTCAAGTTTGAAAAAGATCACATCTATGACTCCTTCCAATTGGGTAAACAGACCCGAACTTCTTTCAAAGTCATAGACATTACCTCTACTACCAAGCCTTTTTAAATGATTCACATGGATCTGTTTGGCCCCACCAAGACCTCAAACATTAGTTGAAAGAGATGTGTTTTTCATAGTTGATGATTACTAAAGATTTACTTGGGTTATGTTTCTTGCACATAAACATGAGGCTTTCACAAAATTTGAGATTTTTGTAGAAAAGTATAGAGAGAAGTTGGGAACCTCATCACTTATGTACACAGTGATCATGGAGGAGAATTTGAAAATAAGGCATTAGAGGAGTATTGTACTCAGAATGGATACTCTCAGAACTTCTCTTCACTATGGTCTTCTCAACAAAATGGTATAGTGGAGCGAAGGAATTGGTCCCTCTCAGAAACTGCTAGGACAATGGTGTTAGAACATAATCTCCCAGATCACTTTTGGGTAGAAGCAGTTAGCAAAACATGTGATATCATTAACAAGTTCCTGATCAGACCCATTTAAAGAAAACACCTTATGAACTCTAGAGAGGTAAAAAGCCCAACATCAGCTACTTTTATTCCTTTGGCTGCAAATGTTTTATTCACAGCAATGTTAAGAATATCTTAGGAAAATTTGATCCACGAAGTGACGAAGGTATTTTCTTGGGTACTCTCCCACTAGTCGTGCTTACAGGGCTTTTAATAAAAGAACTTTATGTGTTGAGGAATCTATACACATTGTTTTTGATGAATCTAACCACCTCCATATGAGTTTGAGTGTTGATGAAGAACAGGTGATTAATATACAGACTGGAGAAAATCACAACACAATGGAAGCATGATGCTAGCCATCCAAATTAACTCATCATAAAAAATCTAAAAGATAGAGTACAAACCAGAGCATTATTATGGAGACAAGTATTAGTTGTCCTTGTGTCCCAAATCAAACCAAAAAAATTAATGAAGCTCTCAATGATGAATCATGGGTTGAAGATATGAAAAAAGAACTTGACCAATTTGAATGAAATCAAGTTTGGACTCTAGTTGAAAGACCAAGAAATTGCTCAGTAATTGGAACCAGATAGGTCTATAGAAATAAATTAGACGAAGAAGGTAAAGTCATCAGAAATAAAGCCAGACTTGTATCTCAAGGCTACTCTCAGCAAGAAGGTATTGATTATGACGAGTCCTTTACCCCCGTGGAAAGGTTTAAGTCAATATGGATTTTATTAGTTTTTGTCGTGTTCAAATGTTTTAAGTTGTATCAAATTAACGTAAAAACTACTTTCTTAAATGGATTTATTCATGAGGAAGTTTTTGTAAAACAACCCTCGAATTTGATGATCCTTCATTTTCAAATCATGTTTTCAAATTATCTAAAGCACTCTACAGCCTCAAACAAGCTCTAAAAGCTTGGTATGAGAGATTGAGTACTTTTCTACTAAATAATACTTTTCAAAGGGGTAAGATTGAAACAACTCTGGTCATTCAAAATCTTGATTTGAATATTCTCATCATGCAAATTAATGTTGATGATTTTATTTTTGGTAGTTCTAACATCTCTTTGTACGAGAATTTTTCTAACTTGATGAAAGGAGAATTCAAAATAAGTCTTATGGGTGAGATCACATTCTTTCTCGAATTACAATTCAAACAAGATCCCAAAGGCACCTTCATCAGTCAAGAAAAATATACAAAAGAACTCATCAAAAAGTTTGGTATAAAAAAAGGAAAGGCTTATGGAACACCCCTGAGCCCATCCACAAGCATTGATTTAGATTTATTTGTAAAAGACATTGATGAAAAGATGTACTGGGGGATGATCATATCTCTACTCTACTTGACTGCAAGTCGGTTGAATATTATGTTTAGTATATGTACATGTGTTAGATTCCAGTCGACTCCCAAGGAGTATAATCTAACTGCCATCAAGCGAGTCATCTAATATCTAATAGGAACTCAAGACTTTGGTCTATAGTGTCCCTACTCCTCAACTTTAATTTAAGTGGTTACTTAGATGCTAATTTTATAGGAGATAAAAGTGATAAGAAGAGCACTAGTGGAATATATTAAATTCTTAGTGATACCTTTATCGCATGGAATAGCAAGAAACAAACTTCCATTGCTTTTTCAACCACTGAAGCTGAATAAATAGCTGTCGGAAGTTGTAGTAATCAAATCTTATGGATTATGCATCAGCTCCTTTCCTTTGACTAATCTTTTGAATCTGTTCCTATTATATATGATAAGACTAGTGCCGTTAGCTTATCTAAGTATACCGTGCATCACTCTAGGGCTTAACATATTGATATCAAGCATCATTTTATTAGAGACCATGTAGAGAATGGTAATTTTTCTCTAAAATTTGTTGACTCCGAGAATCAACTAGCAGATATTTTTACAAAACCTCTGCCACAAGAAAGATTTTGCTTTCTTAAAAAAAAGGCTTGGTATTGTTAACATTAATGATCTTTAAGCCTTATTTAGAATTTGTCGCAATTTTTACTATATAAAAATCATGCATTTTGTTTTTTTCTTTCTCTCTACTGGTGAATTTCTTTGTCTGCACATTGCCTGCGTATTGTTTCTTTTTTATTATGTCAAAGGGGGAAAAGACAGGAACATCAGAGTAGCCCACTAGTCAGGGGGAGCAAAGCAAGTTTACATGTTAGCTAATACCTACACAAGTCAGGAGGAGTAGCTGATAGACAGTGAAGTCAACTGATGTTTATTCTTGCTGCCATTATCAAAAAGGGAGTGATTGTTAGCCTCCTAAGTCTATGTTTTAATAATGACTAACTAACAAGTATATCTAAGCAGGACACTAAAGACTTCTAATATTGGAAGGACAAAGGAAGCCGACTCCAGGAATAAAAGGACATCAGGAATGGAAAAACATCCATGGTATCCAAGTACCATGAATAACAATAAGAAAAAATGGAAGAAGAATCTCAGCCTCAAATGTTACAAAAAATCGAATTAAGAATTTGGAAGATAAAAAAGTATCTCTCCAAAGATTTGGAGGATCACAACATTCAAATAGTATGGCAAGTAGACCAATCAAATATCACAGAAATAGAAGAAGGATCACAATCTCAAAATCATGGCAGGCCAAATCAAAAGGCAACAATCTCTACAAAACCAAAAAGAAAAGTAGATCATCGACATATCTGATATAGACATGATCTAAAGCCATATATGGATATATATGATATGGACATATCATACGGATACATTCCTCAATTAAGGAATCAATTTACATCCTTGATTGAGAAGAAATCTCTTGGGTTTCCTTATGAAGAGTAGCAACTGAAGACTATAAAAGATGAAGAACAAAGACAAACACATTTTTCATGCAACTTCAAGGAGAAAATTCAAAGTATCTCATTCTTATTCTTACAAAGATCTATAACTTTAAGTTTGCAATTATTATATAAAGAGTAAGATCGAGTCAACTTTGTAACATCAACTGAAGCTGTGTCACAAGATATGAAGAGCAAAATAAATCTTCAGAGCTTTTTTCCTATCATTGTACTCGAACCCAATATTCAATGATCTAAGGAAACTTTGAAACCCAAGGGGACTGAAAGTAGGCACCACATTGGTGTTCCGAACCAAGGTAATTTTTTGTGTTATTACTTTATTTTTTGTTATTTACATGCATAATTATTTCAAATCTAATTTGTTTATAAAGTATACTGATCTACAGGTGAGTCGACTGTGAAGAGTCAGTAGTCAACTAACAGAAGAAAAATTTCAATTCACCACCTTTTGAATTTTACGAACAACCCCGAACATGAATCAACTCAAAAATTAGCGTCTCGAGGTCGGAAAGACCAAAATAAAAATTATCGAAGTTTAGGGGTCTTGAAAATAACTAAGTCCTCAATACTTAGTGAATTTTTCAAGCCTTGGACCCCTTAAGCATGCAACTAAGATCTGAATTGAGCATAGAATATTATGGGGTATTACATCTATATGTTTACAAATATTTCAAAATTTCAAGTAACAAGTCAGTCAGATCATTATTTTTTTTAACATACTTAGTTTGTTATGACTATGTTGAGCTCTATCAATTGTGATGTCTAGTTGAATTTAAATCAGTACCAGTGTCAGTTTAGTTGGGAGTAGGATTTTGCACTGAGTGAACCTAGGAATAAAGGCTCACCTGCTAGTAGAGGACTGAGACCTTCAGTAGTAGTCACTAAGTTTCAGAACTACGTAGCTAGAGAAGGTTATGAGATGTCACCAGCTAGTAGAGGAGTGACACTTTCTTAAGAATCACTCGCTAATAGAAGCTGATACTCTAGTCCTTCAAGACATCTGATTAGTGGATCCACACAGCCAGTGTTAGTACTCGTGGAAGATATTGACACCTTTCCAACTGGGTTATAGGTTGGACCCTAATTAGTTCAGATTGGGACATGTCAGTTACATGATACCTCCAACAGTTTTAGTCTAGTACTTAGGTTACATCAGTACAGGTTTGCATGACCAAGTATTCAGTTTATCAGTTACTCATTCAGTTAGTCTTACAGGTTATTCAATACATGCTTTGCTTGGCCTTGTAATAATTTTACATGTTCATGCATTTATGTTTAGTACTTATATATATTACAACCAGTCCCTATCTCACATACCAGTACATTCAAAGTACTGATTGCATACTCTTTTTTTGTACTATGTTTTCTTATAACATATGTTTGGATGCTCAGTTTCTCAATTTCCCTTAGATAGCTTAGTACCTCTTAACAAAAGTAGTGGTGAGTCCTCATCTATCAATAATAAATTATTTTTAGCATTTCTTTATGTTAAATTAGTCGAAGTTAGTTGTGATTTTGTCCCATTAACTCCTCATGTGTTAGAGGCTTCAGACTAGATGATTCAGATATTTAGATATTTAGATTTATTTTCAGTAAATTTTGCTAGTAAACTAGACATGTTGGCCTTTATTTCAGTTTCCCACTTTGATAGTATTTATATAAGTTTAGATCTAGTAGATGCCACTTTATTATTTCTTTATTCAGTGCTCACAGCAGGTACCGAATCAAAGGTTAGCATGGGGTCACCTATGGCCTTAAGCACTGTGTTGTGACAGGGGTAGCCTTGGGTTATGACAAATTTGGTATCAGAGCCTAAGATTTTAAAGTGTCCTAGGGAGTTTGAAAGTCACATCGAGTAGAGTCTTACGCATGGGTGTGAAGTGCACCACACTTATGGGAAAAAGGTTACAAGATATTTTAGAAAAGTTTCCCTTCTGTCAGTATTCATGTCGTGCGAAAGGGCATGAGCTCAACTTAATTCCTTTTTTAAACTTATCCATCATCCATTTATAGAAAATTCCTTCCAAAAGAAGTAACGGGAGAATAAATGGGGATCAACCTATACCACCATTTATTTAGGATGATCCCCTAAACAAACATGTTTCTTACGTCGAGTTCAGGGATGCTTTCACCACTTTGGCCCATTTAGTAGTTGCTTAGAATAACCAACAAGCTATTGCTATAACTAATATAGTGATGAATAAAACTACAACTTGGATTTGAGACTTCACTCAGATGAATCCACCTTTGTTTTCTAGATCCAAGTCTGAGGAGGATCCACAAGAGTTTCTGGATAATGTGCATAACGTGATAGACATCATGCGTATTACTTCTAGTGAGAGTATTGATTTAGCTACTTATTAATTGTAGGGAGTAGCTCATTCATGGTTCAATCAGTGGAAGAAGGATAGGGTATTGAGGTAGGACCTGTAGAGTTGGAGGAGTTTGCCACAACCTTTTTAGACATATTCTTCCCACTAGGGTTAAGGAAAGTTAAGATTCAGGAGTTTATCAATTTGAACTAGGGTAGCATGAGTGTGAATGAGTATTCACTTAAGTTCACTCAGTTGGCGAGGTATGCTCTGACTATGGTGGATGACTCTAGGTCCAGGATGAGTAAGTTAATGTTTGGTATGTCTGATAGTTTAGTCAAGGAGTGCAGATCATATATGTTGATTAGGGAAATAAACCTTTTAGGCTGATGGTTCATGCTCAGAAGATTGAAGAAGAGAAGCTTAAGAAAAAGGAAAGAGACAATAAGAGGGCTAAACTAGGCAGCTTTAACTTCTAACTGCAGAGGTCTGATAGTGGAATTTGTTCTCAGTTCTGCCATAAATTTTTAGCTCTAAACCCATCTTCAAGTAGTGCATCAGTGCCTAAGTTCAGGCATAACTATACGAATAGGGCACTGGGTTCTAAGACCCATGGTAACATTAACAGTGGCCGACCAACCTACTTTTCTGAAAATATGGTAAGAATCATCAAGGGGAGTGTAGGGCAGGCAGTGATGGATGTTTTGGATATGAAAGGTTAGGCCACAGGATCAAAGATTGCCAGTGTTTTCCCAGAAGTGAAAGGATCTTCGTCAATAAAGTAAGTCCAACTTTTCATCAGCTCTAGAAGGTCACCTGACTTAGTAGGGTGCGACATCCAGTGCCACCAGTGGGTATCATAAGAATCAAATGTATGCTCTCAAGACTTAACATGATCAGAAAAGCTCTCCTGATATGGTTATAGGTTCGTTACATGCCTTCTATCTTCTTGTTTATGTATTGTTAGACCCAGGAGCTTTTCTTTCCTTTGTGACTCCTTATATTGCTATAGACTTTGGTGTCAGTACTAACATATTAGTAGAGCCTTTCTTTGTTTCTACTGCAGTGGGTAGTTCTATTATAGCCAGATGGGTATACAGAAATCGCTCGACCATAGTGTCTAAAAAAGTTACTTTAGTTGATATTGTGGAGTTGTAGATGACTAATTTTGATGTCATTCTCGACATGGATTAGCTCCACTCGTGCTATGCCTTAGTAGATTATAAAAATAGAATTGTTCAGTTTTAGTTTCCTACTGAACCCATTATTAAATAGAGGGGGGGTACTTCAGTGCCTAATGGTCAGTTTGTTTCCTATATTAAGGAAAGAAAGATGATATCCAAGGGGTGAATATACCATATCATCCGAGTCGAGGAATCAAATTCTAAAACCTTGAGTCTTGAGTCAATTCTAGTAGTGAATGAGTTTCTAGATGTATTTTCAAAGATCTTCCTGGAGTTTGTCCCGAAAGGGAAATTGACTTCAGAATAGATCTCATTCTAGATACCCAACTTATCTCAATTATACCTTACTGAATGGATCCAGCTGAGCTTAAGGAATTGAAAGAACAGTTGAAACATCTCTTTGATAAAGGTTTCATCAGGCCTAGTATTTCTCTATGGGGTGCTTTAGTTCTTTTCATGCACAAGAAAGATGGTTCCCTCAGAATGTGCATTGACCAAAGTCAGTTAAACAAAGTCACAATCAGGAATAAATATCCTCTCCCCAATATTGATGACTTGTTAAACCAACTTCAGGGTGTAAAATATTTCTCCAAGATAGACCTGAGATTCGGTTATCATTAGCTTAGAGTCAGAGAATGTGACACCTCAAAGATATCTTTAAGAACTTGGTATGGCCACTTCGAATTCCTAGTTATGTATTTTAGATTAATGAATGCTCTAATAACTTTTATGGACTTGATGAATAGGGTATTCAAGTAGTACTTGGACATGTTCATCATAGTATTCATAGATGACATTCTTGTTTATTCTTGTAGTGAAGGTGATCATGCAAACCATTTGAGGGTTGTTTTGCAGACCCTTAAACATCACCAGTTTTTCTCTAAGTTCAGTAAGTAAAAATTTTGACTAAGATCTGTAGCTTTCCTTGGTCATATATTTCTGTTGATGGCATCCAAGTTGATCCTTAAAAGACCAAAGCAGTGAGAAACTGACATTCATAACCTTTACCAAAATGGACTTGATTTCTCAATTGGAGACCTCAACTTGTCCACTTGTCTGGAGATGGTACGGTGTTGCCACCTTATATTTTACACCATTTTTATCATGTAGGGCATTGAATTGGTGATTACAAAAATGGAAACCACCATCACTGATTATAGTGCATGGGGTACCAAATCAAGAGAAAATATACTTCTTCCAAAATACAGTGACACTCTGACCTTTGTTATTGGGAAGCACAATGACTTCCACCCACTTAGACACATAGTTAATTTCCACCAAGATGTATTCCATCCCATTAAAACTCATAAATAGATCAATAAAGGCAATATCCCACACATCAAATAACTCAAGTTCAAGAATGGGTGTTATAGGGAGCTCATGCTTTTGTGAGCTATTGATCTGCCTTTGCTATTGGTCACAGGTATGAACATAGTCACGTGCATCCTTATAGATTGTTTGCAATACCTTGTAAGATTCTATGCATGTTTCAAGCTCCTAGACGCATATTTAAAGGGCTCCAAGGCTTAAGGCTTTAATTTCTTAGTAAATGCAAAAGGCTTAACCATTTTAAGACCCCAAGAATGCGAACATTTTATTTTTGTCCTTCCCAAGTTTGAAATGTTAATTTTTGAATTAAAATGTGTTTAGGGATATTAAAAGGGTCATTTGGAAGAAATTCAAAATTTTTGAAATATGTTTGGGATATTTTGAACCACGGAGGCAGAATGCCTCCGCAATTTAGGTATGTCATAGAGGTTAGCCTCCACGATATACGATGTGTCATGGAGGTTAGCCTCTACAATACACACCATGTCATGGAGGTTAGCCTCTACAATACACACCATGTCATAGCTCCCACAGTGTCAGTTCAGTATTCAGTTTATATCAGTATAGGTTTTCATGACCAAGTGTTCAGTTTATCAGCTATTCAAATATCAGTTATTTAGCTCATATCAGTACATACTTTACTTGGTCTTGTATTTATTTTACATGTCCATGCATTCACGTTCAGTATCCATATACATTACACTTTGTCCCTATCTCACATACCAGTACATTTAAAGTACTGACCGCATACTCTCTTTTGCGCTATATTGATTTCACAATATAGGTTTGGACTCTTAGTTCCCAGAATGCCCTTAGTCAGCTCAATGCCTCTTAGCAGCAGTAGTGGTGAGTCTTCATCCATAGAGGACAGTATATTTTCATTTATTTTCAGCATTTTACTTTATCTCAGTCAGTCAGATTTAGTTGGTGATTTTTTCCTTCAACTCCTCATGTTTTAGAGGCTTTCAGATAGTCAGACTAGATATTCAGATATTCAGATTTATTTTCAGTTTCTTTTATCAGTAATTCAGACATGTTGGTATTTGTATTAGTTTATCTTCTGCATATGATGCTTTAACCTTGTTTTTTCAGTGGTCATAATAGACACTAGATTATGGGTTAGCCTGGGGTCATTTGTGGCCTTAAGCACTGTGTTACAACTTGGGGGTAGTCAGGTCATGACGTTATCGGCCAATAGTAACTACATTATAGAATTTTATGTGTAGTGCGAGTACCTCCATGGCAACTCCCAATTGGAGATGAATGACAGTCCTCTAAAATACTCATCATCTCATCCTGAGGAATACATCTCCAAATCACACCATTAATGCACACCTGTAATAAGTATGGCTTATCATAAAAGAACTTTCATAACTCATGCTTAAATCATTTTCTCTAACGTTATGTCTTCTAGGATGATGAATGGCCAAATAATTAGCAATGTCAGCAAACCAAGGGATTTGAGTCTTGTGATGTTGCCAAGACGTGATCATCTATAAAAGTATCATCAATCACAAGCTCATGCCTAATTTAAGCATGACCTCTTCTTATAGGCGGGATATATGGTTTGCAACGTGATTTTCTGTGCACTTCTGGTCCTTTACCTCAAAGTTAAATTCTTGTAGCAATAGTACCTATTGGATCAAACTTGGTCTAGCATCCTTCTTATCCATAGTTGCCTAAGAATAGCATAATTAGTGTGCATAACGGCTTTCACACCAATCAAGTATGACCGTCTTATTCTAAAAGAAACACCACTGCAAGCAATTTTCGTTCAATAATCGTGTAATTTTTCAGTATAGGGTTGAGTGCTTTGCTAGAATAATATATTGGACAAAGTATCTTCTCGAGTCATTGGCCTAAGACTGCTCCTAGGGCCACACCACTGGCATCACATATCACTTCAAATGGAAGAATCTAATTTAGAGACACAATAATAGGAGAAGAAATTAACCTCTCTTTAAGGCGCTCAAAATCCTTGAGACAAGCATTATTAAAAACAAACTTCACCTTTTTCTGTAACAATTTACATAATAGATTAGCTATCTTATAAAATTTCTTAATTAATCACTTATAAAACCCTATATGACTTAAAAAAACTCTAACTACTCTTCATAGAAATAGGTGGAGGTAAATTTTAAATCACCTCAGTTTTGGACTTGTCAACCTCTATACCCTTCTTCAAAATCTTGTGCCCAAGAACTATTCCTTCTTTAACCATAAAGTGACACTTCTCCTAATTCAAAACCAGGTTACACTCTTCACATCATTGCAGTGCATTGGACAAGTAAACAATCATCAAATGAATCACCCATAATAGAGAAATTATCCATGAAGACCTCAATAGTATCCTCTACCATGTCTGAGAAGATGGATATCATGGAATACTGAAAAGTGGATAGAGAATTACAAATACCAAAAGGCATCCTATTAAATGCAAACATACCATATGGACAAGTGAAAGTGGTTTTCTTTTGGTCCTCGAGGGCAATAAAAATCTGATTATACCCCAAATAACCATAATAAAAACAATACCATCTCTACCCATGAGGCAGTCTAACATCTGATCCATGAATGATATAGAAAAATGATCCTTCTGGGTACAAGTATTCAACTTTTGATTATCCATACAAACTCGCCATCTCGTGACTGGTCTCATAAGGACTAACTTATTTTCTTATTAAGGACTACAATGATCCCACCCTTTTTCAGCACACACTGAATCGGGCTCACTCATTTATTATCGGTAATAGGGTAAACCACACCTACATCTAACCACTTAATGATCTGCTTATTTACCACCTATTTCAAAGGTGGATTTAGACAACATTGATATGCAGTGATAGGCACGTATTTTGGTTCAGGCCAAATCTTGTGAGTGTAAATTCCTTGTGAAACTCTGACAATGTCTAAAGTAATCCAACCAATGGCCTATTTAAACCTCTGCAATACCGATGTCAAAGATTCAACCTATGACTCTAACAAATATACTACAATGATAGCCAACAAGGTATTATTTCCCCCTAAGAATGCATAACACAAATAAGAGGGAAGGGCCGTTAATTCCAAGATTAGTGGCTCCTCACTAAATAGTCTCGTTGAGGGTTTGTACTATTCTTCAAATCAAGGTCCAACTTATTTGGTGCATATGTATATGAACCTGTACCGATAAGTGCACTCACCATCTAATCTTACTCTTTAATACCATCGCTATCAAATTTCATGATCACAGCAGCTACTGCCTTGACACCAACCCTCTTCTCAATGGGTACAACTAATGCATCTTTATTTACGATGTCTATAATAGACACTACTCACATATCCTTTGGATGCCACATCGACTGACACACATCGCAAGTGACCTATTCATCATTAAGTATTAGTTTTATTTATCCTATCTCCATGTCAACCAATGCCCTACCTATGGCTAGGAAGGGCCTTCCCAAGATGATAGGAAAAATCAACCTCAAAATCAAGAATCACAAAGTCAGTTGGGAATATGAAAGAATCCACCTTTACGAATGCATCACACAGAATACCAAATGGCTTTTTCATAGTATGATCAACCATCAATAGTCTCATAGAGGTTGACATAGGTGATCTTAACCCTAACTACTTTTATACAACTAGTGACATCAGATTGATGCTAGCTCCTAGGTCACATAATGCTCGTGCATAATTAAAGGACCCAATAGTATAAGGATTAGTGGAAGCTCTGGTGTTCTCATTATTTTTAACTAAAGATCGTGAGGCAATAACACTATTATTATGTATGTTATTAGCGAACTTAAAACTCATCATTCATTTCTTAGTCATTAAATCCTTCATGAATTTTGCATTACCAGGCATCAGCTCAAAATATTCCTCAAAAGAGATATTCACAGATAATTCTTTAAACAATGACATAAATTTATGATATTTTTGTTCTTCAACCTTTTTCTTCAAACTTTGAGGAAAAGGTGTGGGAGGTCGTGGAATGGGTTTCAATACTAGTGTGACCTTCTAACCCTTTCCTTTATCATTATTAAGTCATTTCTACGTAGTTATTGTTTTTTAGATTCCTTATCATTAGTCACCAGCTTCTCAATTTCAATTTTGGTTGCATCATCAACATCCACAGTATCATTCCTTATCTCATCAAGCACAGGAATACGTGAATCAATAGTATCCTTAACACTCTAAGTGGTTAGCTAAGAAGTGCCTGGCATTTTTTGGATTCTAAATAGTATTATTAGGAAGAGTGCTCAATTGATGCTGGTTCAATATGGCAAACATCTGCCTAAACTACTGCTCAAGCTGCTTAATTACAGTTGCATGCGGCTCTACATTCTGGTTCAACCCTGATATGTCTACCTTAATCTTATTAAGAAAACTCTCTTAGCTCTCTAAAACCTTCACAATATTAGCAATAAGTGCTTTCATTCTAAACCTTTTAGACTCAGCATCATGGTTTTACAGCAGAAAATAAAGCTTACTCATCTCCTTATAATTATTTTTCCTTCTCCAGTCAACATCACGCTCTCTACTATTGTACCTATACCTATCTCTATATTAGTTCTAACTATGATTCCCTTGCCTTGAGTTTCAAGTATATTGATTAGATCATTGGCTCCAAAGCTCACCATCTCTTTGTCCAAATACTTTCCTTCTTCCTCAAAATCAAATTTTGCATGTCTAGAATCCTTAACTCGAGTACCCACTACATTTACCTTCTCTGCTCTAATAAATGTGAATTTATTAGTAAGAAGACCAATATCAGTCCTTAGTTGTGCAACTTCTTGAGCAACTGTGTCATCTAAGGCTCTGTTTTTGCTGGATTCACCAATAAGTAAGTACTGGCCGATCTATCTTCCTTCCGAGTATATGCCAGCCTTGTTGGTTTTGGATAATCGATCTAACATCTTTGAAGTTTGGTCCCAACTAAGACTCATAAAAGCGCCACCTATAGTAGTATTATCTCCAACCTTGGTATTGGAATTCAAGGCTCGATAGAATATCTCAAGTAAGTTTTTACCCGTGATTTTTTTATTTGGAACATTCATTAGCTTTTTCTTGAAGCTCAACCATGTATTATATTATGCCTCAAAACTGGAATAAAAAGACCTAAAAAGACCAAGTCTGAGAGAGATACAAGTTACCACATAAGTCGTCAACACACAATATGACTCGTAGGATGACTTATAAGTACAATAGAACCCAAAGCCAAACTGATAATTGAAGTATGGACAAGATACAATTAGAGCATTTGAGTCGTAATCTAGGGTATGAGATGTACCATGAAGTCATAAGCTTAAAAGAATTTAAATTTTCTATCTAAAGTTAAAGTCTCAGAAGTGTACGAGTTGAAAGTTTGAGTATGACTCAAATAGGGAAACAATAAGCAGACCAACATTCAAAGCTTTGAGATATAGAAGTTATAGGTGGATACAAGTGAAGGACACTAGTTGTATGATAATGTATGACTCGATAGAAAAAGTTATATGACGAAAAAAAAAGTTGAAGCCTTGGGATATCAGACACTAGAACAGATATAAGAGACACAAGTACAACTCATATGATGTCGGTATGAGTTGAAAATGGAGTCATACCGAGTGCCAACATAACTTTACCTTTTTTATTTTTATTAGTATTTATATGTTATTTTGAGATACTATAAAGACCCTAGGGTTTATCTTTTACTAGGTTACAAACTTTGACATTGTTATTATTACTTTTCACATACTTTATAATTATTCTTGAGATTTTGGGTTTTTATTCAATTCAATACTTTGGAGTTTAATCATCTAATTCTTGTGCAATTAATTATATGTCTTCTTCATTGATAATCATGGATTCTTTCACGAACATGAATGGCTAATCTCCTTGACTAGGATTTTAGGAACCCTGGAAGATTAGATACATATAGGAAGTATGATATTCATCTATTCTTGGGTTTATGCATGTATCTTCATCATCATCACAATAATTAATCTCAGAGCAGCAGCAAAGCTAAAGATAGCATGTATTTGCTAACGTCCTTACAAGGGAGTTTGTGATTAGGAAAAAAATTAAAATAGTAATTTGAGATTCACTTCCACCTCAAAATTCTTGCCATCTCATCTAATCACTAGAACTCAAAATGTGTTAGTGAACTGAGGTTGTAACAAAGAAGAACAAGGAGACGCCCTAAGAATGAATCGGTAAAGGGTGAGATTTATCATCACGTTCATAAGATGGTTGATAATACATATCTTATAGACTTTACATGCAAAACAACTGAATAGGTGGGTTGGACACGAGAAAATTATGGAGTTGAGAATCCAATGGGAACACAAGCCTAATATTTGTCTTCTATTGTTTACAAATCAAAAACACTTAAGATTTGGTTACTACTTGTGATTGATACAAAATCCCCCTTTACTTTTTTGTATTGCTCATGAATTACATCAAACCAACCAACTGTTCAAAATCTTTCCTGTAGGTTCGACCCCAACCTTGTTGGGTTACTATATTTGGCATCGACCGTAACATATCTTTTTTGGAGGTTAGTTTTAGGTGACATCAAATTTTGGCACTATTGTTGGGGAAGACAGTGTTATTATTGATTAAATTTGGTGAATTTTGCTAGTTTTATTTTTAGTTTTTAATTGGGCATATGCTGGTGTATGTCTAGCACTAGGAGTAGAGGCAATCCCTTACTCTCTTTCAATCTAGAGATAGAAAGAATTATTCAAACACCATAAAGAATGGATAAAAAAGTTTGTGATGGTGTTCCTACGAAGGTTCAATACCCTCCACCTATTTATCCAAAAGTGGCAATCCTTCTTAATTCACTTGATTCACAAAATGTCGTAGATATACAGACATAACTACTTCTAGAGCGAAAGAGACGAGAAGCAAAAAAGGCTAGGATAGCTGAAGAGGCTCGGAGAGCTCAGAATAGAGAACTAGTCAGGCTAAGACAAGTGGGTGATAGAGTTCAGAGATACAGAGTTCTAGTGATCCCTTCATATCATCCTCTGCAACCATATGAGGAAGATGACGAGGATATGGGATATGTTGAACCAGCTGAGACAAGAGCGATCGTTTCTCCAGTTCTACCCCGCAATGTGAAGTTTGATAGTACTAGTACTATGATCCAACTGTCAAACTTAAATGGTGTGTTTTCAGGAGCGGTAACTGATGATACAAACATGCATATTGCTAAATTTATTAGGATCTGCACATCGTATACTATTCTAGGGATGGACCAAGAAGCTTTGAGGTTGTTCCTATTGTTGCTTACTAGAGAAGCATCACTATGGTTGGGGGAACTTCCAAGAGGTTCAATCACTTCTTGGCATGAGTTGCAGAAATAGTTTCTTAACAAATTTTCCCTCCTACAAGGATGTTACAATTGAAAGATGAAATTTATAACTTTGGACAATTATCTGCAGAATCCTTGTATGAGGCATGATTTAGATTTAAGAAGAAGTTGAGCATGGTACCTAATCACAAAATCAGAGGGTCAAATTTACTGGAATCTTCTATAGATTATTGACTGTTAGTTCGAGAGCAACGGAAGATACTATTTTAGGAGGTGTATTTATGCATCTTTGGTAGGATTATACAAAAGAGATGCTGGATGATATTTTAGTGACCAATAGAGAATGACGTATGAGAGGTACTAAATATGGTGTAGGTGCATATTCTATTGGAGAAGCTGGTAATTATGGAATGAGTAATGACTTGGTAGAATAAGAGGTTGCTTAATTTTGGATAGATATTGGGCTTCTTATGAAGCAATTTTCAACAATGGGTGCTGAAAAGGTTAATACAGTTGGGGATCTTGCATCTACTTCTAAAACTTTAGAGATTGAATTTGAAGAGAAAGCAAAGCATCTTGATCATAGGTTAGTGGATTCTCGAGCCCAAGGGCAAGGGACTCAAGGTCGAAACTATTATAATGACAAATACAAAGAGAGAAGTAGAGAGCGATGGTAATTGGTGTCTGAAAAGTGATTATAAAGAGAAGAGTGATAAGTATGTTCCACCTGGTGGGCATAATTTGGAATCCATAATAGAGGAACTTTTGTCCAAATTAGTCAAAGTCCAAGAAAGTCAAGAAAATTGTCTTAAGAAGATTAAGGCAGATCTGTCATGGCTAAATCAAAAAGTTGAATCACATGCTAAAAAAAATAGTTGGACCAATAGTTAGATGTCAGCCATAGTGAATCAAAGACAGGTGAGCATTCTTCCTAGTAATATAGTTCAAAATACGAAGAATGATTCTCGTTGCCATCCCATTACCACTCAGAGTAGTAAATCCACCACAGACCCACTTATTCCTACTGTAGATGAGCACAAAAATAATAATGATCCTATTAATCTAGAGAGCTATAGTAAAGAAGACAAAAGAGAAGACAAGGTTGAGAATCTTATGTTAAAGCCTATTTTGAAACCCCATCCTTCTTTTCCTCAAAGGATGAAAAAGAAATAAGAAGAGGGCAAGTATCAAAAAAAGATTTTCTATTTTAAAGGAGTTGTCAGTCAACATACCATTTGTAGAGGCAACAGAATAGATTCCAAGATAAGAAATATTCATAAAATATTTAATCACCAAGAAGATTTTAGTGAGTTATGAGTCAGTTGAAAATATTCATCATTGTAGTGATGTAGTTACTAGATCTTTGGTAGAGAATAAGAAGGATCCTAATGCCTTCATAATTCCTTGCACTATTGGATCTTTTAAATTCACTCGTGTACTACGTGATTTGGTGCTAGTATCGACCTTATTCCCTTAGCAATATCAAATAGTTGGGGTTGGGAGCTCCCAAACCAACTACTATGAGACTAGTGATGGTGGATAGGACAGTGAAGAAGCCATTTGTTATTCTATATGATGTATTAGTGAAGGTGGCTTCTTTCATCTGTCCTGCTGATTTTGTGGCTTTGGAATGCAAAGTGGACTTTAAAGTCCCAATTATTTTGGGAATACCATCCTTGGCTATAGGTAGGACATTAATTTATTTAAAGAAAAGACATCTGATGCTGAAACTCAATAATGAACAGGTGATATTTAATGTATGCAAATCTATGAAGCAGCCAGATAATTTAAAAGTGATATTTGTGATTGATGTGAAAGATAAACAGATGGATTCATTCTATGATGTTGACTCAGTGATGATTTGGTATAATTCTTTGGATACTATTCCTATTGAAGAGAGGTTAGTGTTGAAACTTTGGCAACCGTCATTATGAACTTTGACAGCTATGGTATTAAGAAGTATGATGATATGGTGTGCGCACTTACTGGGAGGGGTTCCTATACTTACACACCAAAGAAGGTCAATCTGTATTTGAAGAATAGAACTACTCTACCTGCTCACCCATCCATTGAGGAGCCACATGTCTTAGAGTTGAAGGCCCTTTCTTCTCACTTGTGATATGCATTTTTGGGGGACAACAACACTTTACTTGTTATTGTTGTAGCTAATTTGATGGAGTTAGAAGTGGAAGCTTTATTGTTAGTGCTATAGAGATTCAAGAGGGCCATTGGTTGGTCTATTGCAGATATTATTGGTATCCCGCCTGGAATTTATACTCATAAAATTCAACTTGAACCAAACTATATTCCAAGTATAAGGTATCAACGCCAACTCAATCCACCTATGTAGGAGGTGGTGAAGAAAGAAATAATTAAGTGGTTGGATACTTATGTGGTGTATCCTATTATTGATAGTAAGTAGGTCAATCTGATACAATATGTTTCAAAGAAAGATGGTATTACTGTTGTTCCTATTGGGAAGAATGAGCTAGTGCAAATGTGTCCAGCCACTGGATAGAGTATGTGCATGGAATATAAGAAATTGAATACATAGACTCAAAAGGATCACTTTACCATGCCCTTTATGGACTAGATGTTGGATAGACTTGTGGACAGAGGATGGTACTATTTTCTAGATGGGTACTCGAGTTACAACCAAATCACTATTGCACCTGAGGACCAAGAGAAAATGACTTTCACTTGTCCTTATGGGACCTTCGTATTCAAACGTATGCTATTTGGCCTATGTAACGCTCCAGCCATATTTCATAGATGTATGATGTCAATCTTCTCTGACATGGTATAAGACATCATCGAAGTGTTTATGGATGATTTTTTTATTGTTGGTGATTTTTTTGAAGACTACCTTGATCACTTGGCAGATGCTTTCCAAAGGTGTAAAGAATATAACTTGGTACTTAATTGGGAAAAGTGTCATTTTATGGTCAAAAAAGGTATAGTTCTTGGAAACAAAATTTCAAAAAGGGGTATTGAGGTAGACAGAGCGAAGATTGAAATGATAGAGAAATCACCTCCACCGATTTCTGTGAAGGGTGTTCATAGTTTTTTGGGACATGGTAGATTTTATAGGTGATTCATCAAGGATTTCTCCAAGATTACCAACCCTATTTTTAGGCTTCTTGAGAAAGAGGTGAAATTTGAGTTTATTGAAGCATGCTTGAAGTATTTTGAATATCTAAAAGAGAAGTTGATGACTGCTCCTATCATTGTATCTCTAGACTGGTCCTTGCCTTTTGAGATCATGTGTGATGCAAGTGGTTTTGCCTTAGGGTTTGTACTGGGTCAACGAAAAGAAAAGATCCTTTATTAATCTACTATGATAGCAAGGCACTAAATTCCACTCAAAAGAACTACACTGTGACAGAGCAAAAGTTATTGGCGGTGGTTTTGCCTTTGAGAAGTTTAGGTCTTATTTGATTGGGACTAAGGTGATTGTGCACACTGATCATCCAATATTTTGGTACTTAATGGTGAAAAAATATATGAATCCTAGAGTAATTAGGTGGGCGCTATTGCTGCAAGAATTTGATTTTGAGGTCAATGACAGAAAAGGTAGTAAGAATCAATTTGCAGATCACTTATCTAGAATTAAGGATGAAGCCATGCAGAATGTTGAAAATGGACTCGAGATTGATGACAATTTACCAGATGAACAATTATTAGTAGTTTCCCAAGATCTAATTCCATGGTTTGTAGATTATGCAAATTATTTAGCCAGTGATCTAATCCCAGAAGATCTTTCCTTCCAATAATAAAAGAAGTTCACGCATGAGGTAAGGAATTTTTTTTAGATGAACCTTATTTATTAGAATTTGTGTAGATGCAGTTATTCGCAGATGCATACCTGAGGTGGAGATAATGAGCATACTTGAGGCATGCCATTCTTTACCTGTAGGGGTCATCATGGAGGAACCCAAACAACACACAAGATTTTGTAATGTGGGTACTATTGGCCAGCAATCAAAAGTGATGCGTATGATTTTGCTTATGATTGTGATCAAGTTCAATGACAAGGTAACATCTCTAGATGACATAAACTTCCTATGACCCCTATCTTAGAACTAGAATTGTTTGACGTATAGGGTGTGGATTTCCTGGGACCTTTTGTGAGTTAATTTGGCATGAAGTATATACTTGTGGCTGTGGATGATGTTTCAAAACTGGTGGAAGCAGTTGTGCTTCCCAATAATGAAGCATGTAGTGTCATTGCATTCTTGAAAAAGAGTATCTTTTCTCAATTTGGCACACCTCATTCTATTATTAGGACGAAGGATCATATTTTTGTAATTGTCTATTAAAGGTCTTCTTGAGAAGTATGGAGTAAAACACAAGGTGGTAACACCTTATCATCCATAGACTAGTGGACAGGTTAAGGTGTCCAATAGGGAAATTAAGTCCATCTTGGCGAAGACAGTAAATGCCAATAGGACTGTTTGGTCACAAAAATTAGATGATACATTATGGGCTTATCGGAACACATTAAATATTCTAATTGGTGCTTCAACTTATCAGCTAGTGTACGACAAGTCTTTTCACTTGCCCATTGATTTTTAAAATAAAGCACTATGGATCATGAAGAAACTAAATTTTAAGTGGCATGATGCATCCAGGTCAAGAATGAATAGTATGAATGAGTTGGATGAATTGTAACTGCGGGCATATGAAAGTTCTGCACTTTACAAAGAAAAGATAAAGCTGCATCATGATCACAAAATTGAGAAAAGAATCTTCAAAAAAGGTGACCCGGTATTGCTTTACAACTCAAGGCTTCACTTGTTTCCAGGTAAGTTGAAAGTGTAGATTATAACACCCTGGGTTTTTGTAAGATCCCGTCAAACTCTAAGCTTAATTCAGTCCTTTAGGCTTGTTAAGGGGTCCCAGACTTAAAAAATTCTAGCTAAGTATCCAGACTTAGTTTATTTTTAGCCTTCGAAAGTTGGCGACCTTATTTCGTGACCTTAAAGTCCTTTAAAGGTCTATATTTTTGCTAATTCATGATCAGGGAGGTCAATAGGTGTCCCCAAATAGGTTTCAAATTTTTGGACCGTGTTTAGAGCACGTTCAGAATCCCAAAATAGTGGACCAATGTGATCTTGGCGCACCGCATCACCTATAACGTTGGTTAATATTATTGCCAGTTGCCAGAGTTAAAAGTCCTGATACACGACGCAATCATGGCGCAACGCATTGAGTATCACGTCGATTACATTAACGCACTGCATCGATAACCATGTCGATGCCCAATTTTCAGTCATTAAATCTGCATTCTTAAGGGTAATTAGGTCTTTTTCCCCCGACCTTCAGTCCTCATAACACAATTTATCCCTCTTTTGGATAATCATATTCATTATTCAAAAAATCCTCAAGAACAAAACCCTAGGTCTATCAAGTCAAGAATCAAGTTCAACAGATTTCACCATCAATCCTTCTAAATTCAAGCAATAAGGTATGTAAAGTGTTCATCCAAGGATCCCTTTCATCCTTAGAGCTCAAGAACCCAATTTTAAAATCAAGAATTGTGATTTTTATGTTGTGGATTGATTATGACCATGTCTATGTTGTTGTATGATTCCCAAGTTGGAATCTTTATTGTGTTTTCATGAAACTATGCTAGCATGTGGATTGAAATCTATGAAATTAAGTTGAATTATGTAATAATGATGTATTGGTTTAATGTTCATGGATAAGCCCAATCTTATGCATCCTATATGTTTGATAAAATTCCTAAGAGAATAAGGATTATGTATTATGACTCAATAGGACCTAAATAATGAATTCATGCTTTATCCTTATGTTCAAAATGACTACCCTGCTATTGCTATGCATTGAAATTGTTTGATGGAATACTCATTAGATTAGATTTATGAAATTATGACATGTTTATATGCATTCCTATTCATGTACAAGATTATGATTACCAAGTGCCTCATGAAAATCCTCAATGATTGTATTATGAATTGTGGACCATAGTTATGTGCCAAAGATGTGTCATGTCTCATTTATATTCATGCTATCGAGTCTTGGGAGTATTTAATACTCGAAAATTTAGCTGTGTGCCTAGATCCAGTGTCAGTTTTCAAGAGACTCTCAGTTAAGCCATGATGAATAGAATTCAGTCAATTACATAACTCAGGAAAACTCAGTAAATTCAGCATCAGTCCAGTCCTACTTATTAATCTCAGTAATTTCAGTAATCTCAGTTAGTTGAACAGAACTCAGTAGTATTCCTTCAATCAATAGAACTCAATGAACTCAGTCCAGTTCTTCTCAGTATAATTAGTTCAGTGTCCATTCAGATGGGAGTAAGATTCAGTACTGAGTGAACCCAAGGATGGGAAAACACACTGCCAGTAGAGGGTGTGATTCATAGAAGCAATCCTTACATTATAGAACTATGTAGCCAGCATAGGTTAAGACATCAACACTTACAGTTGAGGGTTAATGAGGTGGATTAACACTATCAGATGAGGGTCTCACCATTCTCCTTTGGGGATACTGCTAGATGAGGGTCACTCATAACTTGTCCTTACCAGTGGTGCGGTATTGGCACCCTTTTAATTAGGGTTATAGATTAGAGCCTAACTCAGCTATATTATCTTTTTTAGGGAATGTCGGTTAGATGACTACTTCCTTCAGTCTCAGTTTTAGTTTTCAGTAACGAACTCAGATAGTTCTATAGATTCCAGGACTATCAGATATAGTCACTCAGCTTAGTTTGGAACTCAGCTAATTCTATCAGAATCAGGACTGTCAGACACAGTCATGCAGTAAATAATATATCAGTTTTCAGTATATCAATTATCAGTATATCTGTTGTCAGTATATTAGTTTTCAGTAATCCATGTTATCAATAAACTCAGTATTCCAAATCCTCAAGTTTTAAGTTACAGTTATGTACTCATGTGTGTATTCTTGCGCAGTCATATCCATGTTATTCAGTCAGTTTTAGTTCATACATATGAACCCTTGCATTCAACCTTACCTCACTTTGCGTACCAGTATATTCACATGTACTAACACATACTTTTCTCTTGTGCTATGGTGTTTTATACCATAGGTTTGGATGTTCAGGTTTCCGATCGCACTTAGCAGTTTAGATTTCAATCAGCTGCAGTATACTAGCTGTGAGTCCTCATCTTTTGAGGATTTTCTATTATGTTATTATTTTAGTACTTAGTTTATTTCAGCAGTTGGAGTTAGTTGGGGGCATGTCCCATCAACTCCTTATTCAGAAAGTTTAGAGGCTTTCAGACTAGATATTCAGACTTCAGTACTTTCAGTATTTATGTTCAGTTTTGGTATTGTTATACAACATTTTTAGTTATGCTTCAGCATTGGACCTTATGGCCTTTCAGTCTATGTTTCCTCATTTATATTATTATTATCTAGTGCTGAGTTACAGATATTAGTCATGGGTTAGCTTGTGGTCCTTTGGGATTATGAGCACCTGTAGCGTTTGGGGTACCAGACTTGGGGTGTTACAAACTTGGTATCAGAGCCTAAGGTTCAAAATGTCCTAGGAAGTCTGAAAAGCCGCATCTAGTAGATTCTTGTGCATGGGTGTGTTGCACGCCATATTTATGTACAGGAGGCTATGAGATGTTTTAGGAACAGTTTCCCTTCTTTCAGTATTGATATCGTGCCAGTGAGTATAGGCTCAAACTTAAACTCTCAGCCTAATCAGTTTCTTCATTTCGATTACAGAATATGCCTTCCAAAAGGACTAACGGAAAGAGAACAGAAAATCAGTCAGCACCTCAGCCCATCCAGGCAGATCCTATGGATGAGCATGTCATTAAGGAGATGGACATATCTAGGATTATGGTCCATGCTCAACAAATTGAGGAGCAGAAGCTTAAGAAGAAGGAGAGAGAAAGTAAGAGAGCCAGAACAGGTAGCTTTAGTTTTACCCAGCCAAGGTTAGAGGGAGGTAATCGTTCTTAGTATGGTCAGAAGTTTTCAGTCCTAACTTCATCTTTAGCTAGTGCACCAGTACCAAAGTTTACGTTTATAAATGACCGCAGGGATGGGGTGCCAGGATCCAAGGTCCTGGGTAGTGAGAGCAAGGGTCTTACCTATCCGCTTTGTGGAGAATATAGTAAGAATTATAAGGTTAGATGTAGAGTCGGCAGTGATGTGTGTTTTGGATGTGGTGAGTCAGGTCATAAAGTCTGAGACTATCCTAAGCTCGGTCCACAAATTCAGCACAGTTGTCTTTCAGCTCAGTTCAATTGCTTGAATTAGCAGGGTGCCACTTCCAGCGCCACTAGTGGGCAATGCCCAAACAGACTTTATACACTTCAATACCGACAAGATCAAGAAAGTTCTCCTGATGCAATCAATGGTATGTTATAGATCTCCCATCTACATGTTTATGCATCTTCAAATCCATGAGTTCTTTTCTTTTGTAACTCTATGCATAACAGTCAATCCTAAGTTCAGACCAAACATTAACAAGACCTTTCTTAGTCTCCACCGCAATGGGTCAGTCTATCTTAGCTCGTAGGTATACAGGAACTGTCCGATTATGATATTTCAGATATATCAAGCCTTCAGATTCTAGTAGTAATGCCAGTATGTGCAGGAAATCAATAAGGGAAGATGATTCCCAACCCATTC
This sequence comes from Capsicum annuum, assembly GCF_002878395.1. Lineage (NCBI taxonomy): Eukaryota > Viridiplantae > Streptophyta > Magnoliopsida > Solanales > Solanaceae > Capsicum > Capsicum annuum. Next base: position 143,144,975 of record NC_061118.1, read on the forward strand.
CTATCTAAGTGCAAAGTTTTGTACTTCAGCCATCACGATACTTACTCATGCTTTACATCCCAATTCCATGAACACAACTTAGATTCATGCTCTTTCCATAGAATCATGTGCATTTCCAATTTCTAGTATGAGGAATTCTAATTCACTCAATAGTACTAATCATGCTTCATGATCATAGAAACTCCAAACTCAGGTCATGCAACTTATGACTTATGTACTCATGTCATGCTTTACAGTATGCTCAGCCCTCATGACTCATGCTTCACTCCTAATGATTAGCTAACCTTAGATTATGTCACGTATATCCTCAGTTTAGATCCCTTGGTAAATCCATGGAATTAATGATCTATCCCTCAGGCCTCAGTTACAACTTTAGTTCAATAATCAATATTTAGTAAAGGACTCAGATAGTCCTACAGGACCATGGCTTTTAGATATCAGTTACTTAGCCATTAGAAATCAGTACTTCAGTACCAGTCTAAACCTCAGTTATCTAAAACCATCATTCAATCCTATTTACAGCCTTAGCTACAGTCTTTATTACAATCTTAGTTATAGTATCAATCTCAGCTTCAGTTCAGTAATCGGATCAATAACTCAGTTTAGTTTCAAATTTGTTCAACCATAGCATACAGTTATCAGTTACTCAGTTATCAATATCTCAGTACCCTAGTTTACAGAATGTTTCAAAATTATGTTATGCACTTGGTCTTGCATTCTCAGATAATATAGTTTTCATGAATACATGCTCGGTTATCTCACGTTGCCCAGTCAGGCCTTACCTCAATGTAAAATGATTTGTAATTTCATTCCAACCATTAAGACTAAGTACAGTTTTGTCCTACATGCTCAGTATTCAGCTACCAGTCATTTAGTTAATCAGAAAAAAATTAAGTTAGTATGTTTAGGCATTCGTGCTCAGCGCCCATGCGAATATCTTTAGTAGTATTAGGTGAAATATCTCACTAAGGTGGAGAGTATAGTTGGGTATAAGTTTCAATATAAGTTCATCCATAAAACTAGTACTTTAGTTTAGCAGTCAGACGGACAAATTCATATATTGTGATTTCCCATCTTTCCATCTAGTCGCCCTTTCCAAAGTCTCATAAATGTAATTATTCTAAGATGGACCAAACAGGTAGAGGCGTGTTCAGCTTAATTCATGTATCATGCCTTAGTGTCAGATACCAGGTATTCATTCATGATTTAGTTCATAGGTGCCCTGTGTATCGCCTTAGTTTTTCCCCAGTATCTCAGTAATGTAAGCTTTCTTAGAGGGACATAGTATCCCAAGGGGGAGATACACTATAACCTCTGAACTTCCATAACCTAGACCTTCTATTTTCTTTCTCACATAATGAAACCAGCTTGGAGTAGGGGGTACTTGTAAGTTGACCCTCAAATTCTAATCTCAGTCATAAGCCATGCATTTAGGGGCCTAGTTTAGTTCACGATATTTAGTTCATGTATCACGTTCCAGTCTCAGTCATGTTCTCATGTTCCCATTCATGCATACTCCTACAATGATTATGGGTTCAGAATAGTTTAGAATCACCTCTAGTTTTTGAAGTTAAGGAAAAGTAAGATAGAGATCCCAGTATAGTCAAGTTGAAAGAGTCAGACAGAGATCAGAAAGTAGAGATTTTCTCCCAAGGGGGAGATGGTGTATTGGTGTAAATGACTTGAGGCAACAAATTCTTTCAGAAGAGCTTGGTGCGTGATACTCTATCCATCTACGGGCCACTAAGATGCACCATAATTTGTGAGAGATCTATTGCTTGAGTAGGATGAAAAGGGATATTGTAGAGTTTGTGGTTAAGTGCTCAACATGTCAGCAGGTTAAGATTGAGAATCAGAAGCCTAGTAGGTCCATATGGGAGTTCAGTATTCCTACTTAGAAGTGGGAAGAAGTGAATATGGACTTTGTAATAGGTTTGCCCCGCACTCATCGCCAGCACGATTCAGTTTAGGTTATTATAGATAGAATAAACAAATCAGCTCATTTTCTTCCAGTCTATACCACTTATTCAGCCGAGGATTATGCCAAACTCTATATCAGGGAATTGGTCCAATTACATGATGTTTCGTTGTCCATTATCTCAGATAGAGGTACTCAGTTTACGTCTCATTTATGGAAAGCATTCCAAAAGGGTCTTGGTACTCGAGTTTATCTCAGTACAACCTTTTATCCTTAGACAGATAGTCAAGCAAAAAGGACCATTCAGACCTTGGAAGATATATTAAGGGTGTGTGCAATCTATTTCAAGGGTAGTTGGTATGACCAATTGCCTTTGATTGAGTTTGCTTACAACAACAACTATCATTCCACTATTCAAATAGCTCTATTTGAAGCTCTCTAAGGTATAAGATGTAGATCTCCATTGATTGGTTCAAAATCGATGACGCTGCAGTAGTAGGGCCTGACTTGGTATTTGATACCTTACTAAAAGTTTATTTGATCAAAGAGAGGCTCAAGATAGCTCAGAGCCAATATAAATTATGCGCAGATGTGTACAGAAAGGATCTCGAGTTCGAGATTGATGACTATGCATACTTGAAAATATCTTCCACGAAAGGAGTGAAGAGGTTCTACAAGAAGGGAAATCTCAGTCCTTGATATGTCGGTCCCTTCAAAATTCTTAGTCGCTTTGGCAAAGTAGCTTATGAGCTCAAATTACCTTCAGATCTAACTCCAGTACATCCAGTGTTTCATGTCTCCTTTATTAAGAAGTGCATAGGTGACCCAGTATTTGTAGTCCCGATAGAGGGCATAGATATTCAGAATAGCCTATCTTATGAAGAGATTCTAGTAGAAATCTTTGACTATCAGACACGCAAATTGAGGACTAAAGAAGTCCCTTAAGTCAATGTTCTTTGGCGAAATCATTCTGTTGAGAGAGCTACTTGGGAAGCAGACGCATACATGAGAACCAAGTATCCTCACCTATTCTTCGCAAACTTAGACTCAGCCCAAGGTAATACCTTTCCTTAAACTTATCCAATTTCATGTTCAAATTTCAGTTACAAACTTGGTATCAAATACCATTGTATGTCCAGTCATATATTCATGAGCCATTTCAGTCATCTATTCATGCATCAGCTCAGTCATGTACCCATGCATCAAATATACATGTTCAGTATGATAACTCAATATATCAGCAGCTTCAGTCATGTATTCATGCATTAGATATGCATGTTCAGTGTGAAATTCAGCATGTCAGTAATATCAATCTATAGTCATGTCTTAATGTTCATGATTCAGTAAGTGGATTCAGTCTAATAGTACTCTTAGTTCAGTCAATCTCATTCGAGGTTGAATGTTCCCAAGGGGGAGATATTTTAAGACAACGTCAAACTTTGAGCTTAATTTAGTCCTTTAGGTTTGTTAAGGGGTCCTAAACTTAAAATTTTCTAGCTAAGTTTCCATACTTAGTTTATTTTTAGCCTTCAAAAGTTGGCGATCATATTTCGTGACCTTAAAGTCCTTTAAAGGTCTATATTTTTATTAATTCATGATCAGGGAGGTTAATAGGTGTCCTCGGATAAGTTTTAGATTTTGTGGACCACGTTTAGACCATGTTTGGAATTCTAAAACAGTGGACCAATGCGATTTTGGCATGCCGCATCGCCTATCACGTTGGTTAATATTGTTTCCAGTCGCCAGAGATAAAAGTATTGAGACACGGCGCGATCATGGTGCAATGTTTCAAGTATCGCATCGATGATATTGATGTGCTGCATCGACAACTTTGTCGGTGCCCAGTTTTCAGTCATTAAACCCGTGTCCTTAAGCGTAATTAGGTCTTTTTCCCCCGACCTTCAGCCCTCATAACACAAAATTTATCCCTCTTTGGGATAATCATATACATTATTCACAAAATCATCAAGAACAAAACCCTAGGGCTATCAAAGCAAGAATCAAGTTCAAGAGATTTCACCATCAATCCTTCTAAATTCAAGCAATAAGGTATGTAAAGTGTTCATCCAAGGATCTTATTCATCCTTGGAGCTCAAGAACCCAATTTTAAAAACAAGAATTGTGATTTTTATGTTATGGATTGATTATGACCATGTTTATGTTGTTGTATGATTCCCAAGTTGGAATCTTTAATGTGTTTTCATGAAACTATGCCAGCATGTGGATTCAAATCTATGAAATTGAGTTGAATTATGTAATAATGATGTATTGGTTTAATGTTCATGCCTAAGCCCAATATTATGCATTCTATGTATTTGATAAAATGCCTAAGAGAATAAGGATTATGTGTTATGACTCAATAGGACCTAAATAGTGAATTTATGCTTTATCCTTATGTTCAAAATGACTCCCCTGCTATCGCTATGCATTGAAATTGTTTGATGGAATGCTTATGAGATTAGGTTTATGAAATTATGATATGTTTATATGCATTCCTATTCATGTACAAGACTATGATTATCAAGTGCCTCATGAAAATCCCTAATGATTGTATTATGAATTATGGACCATAGTCATATGCTCAAGATGTGTCATGTCTCATTTATATTCATGCTATCGCATCCTGGGGGTATTTAATATCCTACAATTTAGCTGTGTGCCTAGAGCCAATGTCAGTTTTCAAGATACTCACAGTTAAGCCATGATCAATAGAATTCAGTCAGTTACATAACTCAGGAAAACTCAGTACATTCAGTATCAGAACAGTCCTACTCAGTAATCTCAGTAATTTCAGTAATCTCAGTCAGTTTAATAGAACTCAGTAGTATTTCATCAGTCAACGAAACTCAATGAACTCAGTCCAGTTCATCTCAGTATAATTAGTTTAGTATCTATTTAGATAGTAGTAGGATTTAAGACCGAGTGAACCCAAGGATGGAAACACATACTGCCAGTAGAGGGTGTGATTCCTAGAAGCAATCCTTGTGTTCTATAACTATGTACCCAACATAGGTTGAGATATCGACACTGACAATTGAGGGTTGATGAGGTGGATTAACACTGTCAGATGAGGGTCCCACCATTCTCCTTTAGGGACACCGCCAGATGAGGGTCACTCATAGCTTGTCCTTACCAGTGGCGCGGTATTGACACCCTTCCAATTGTTGTTATAAATTTGACCCAAACTCAGCTGTACTATCTTATTTAGGGTATTTCGGTTAGATGACTACTTCCCATAGTCTTAGTCTTAGTTTTTAGTAACATACTCAGATAGTTCTACAGATTCCAGAACTGTCAGATACAATCACTTAGCTCATTTTGGAACTCAGCTAGTTCCATCAGAATTAGGACTATCAAACACAGTCATGTAGTAAACAGTACATCAGTTTTTTGTATATTAGTTATCAATATATCCGTTGTCAGTATATCAGTTATAAGTAATCTTTGTTATTAGCAAACTCAGTATACAGAATCCTCATATTTTAAGTTACAATTATGTACTCATGCATGTATTCTCACACAATCATGTTCATGTTATTTAGTCTGTTTTAGTTCATGCATATGAACCCTAGCATTCAGCCTTACCTCACTTTGCGTACCAGTACATTCCCACATACTAATGCATACTTTTCTCTTGCGCTATGGTATTTTATACCATAGGTTCGGACGTTCAGGTTCTCGATTGCACTTAGTAGTTCAGAGTTCAGTCAGCAATAATACACTAGCCGTGAGTCCTCATCTTTTGAGTATGTTTTATTATGCTATTATTTCAGTACTTTGCTTATTCAGTAGTTGGAGTTAGTTGGGGACATGTTCCATCAACTCCTTATTCAGACAGTTTAAAGACTTTTAGACTAGATATTTAGACTTTAGTACTTTTAGTATTTATGTTCTGTTTTGGTATTATTGTACCACATTTTCAGTTATACTTTAGTATTGTACCTTATGGCCTTTAAGTCTATGTTTTCGAATTTATATTATTATTATCCAGTGCTCAGTTACAGATATCAGTCATAGGTTAGCTTGTGGTCCTTTTGGATTATGATTACCGTGTAGCGTCCGGGGTACCAAACTCGAGGTGTTATAGTTTTGACCCATAAAAAATTCCGTGGATTCCTGGATCTAGACTAGGTATGACTAGTGGAAATGACTCATACACTAGGATACGATTTGTATGGGTTAGTCATACATTGACTAGTATTGGTTAGTAGGGTGGATTTGGTTTCTAGAATAGATATAACTTGGGTGGTATGAGTTGTATCGGTGGATACGGATCATTTGGTTGCTTCACTTGACCTTAACTTAGTGACTTAGGTTGGATTCGAGTATAAGTGGCTCATATTGAGCTGTAAGCTAGGGTATGAGTCGTACCATAGACTCGTATGGTAGGTAGTGTTCAATCCCCTTGGGATTCTATTTTGCCAGGGGTAAAGATCATGGTACTAGTCATACACTTGGATATGACATAGTTTGTAGGTGAGTCATACCTTGGACATTATTGGGTCCAAGAGAGGTGGCCTTAGGTATGAGTGGTGGGTACAAATCATATTAAAGGGTACGACTTTTATGGATAGTCATACCCACCTGACAGGATTTTTAGGAGTTTAAGTAAAGGCAATCTGGACATTTCCAGACTTATCCTAATAAGGCCCCATAACTTTTAACTCACTTAAAAGGTTATTTTCTCCATTATTCTATCCATTAACACTTAGAAAACACTATTAAATCCTCTCTAAAGTTCTAAGCAAAAGAAAGCTAGGGTTTTATTTTAAGGTTTAATTTGTGTCTTGTGTTGGTGGTTTCTCTCCATTAACTTCTCAATTAAGGCATTTTCTCTTCCCTTATTGATAGTTTCAACTAAAGGCATGATTTTATATAATGTTTTCATGGTTTCATTACTGTATGATCTTGGTTTTCAAATGTGATTTAGGGGGTTTGATTATAAATGCTTGGTTATGGTTTTTCCATGCTTTAATTATGTTTTATTATGCTTTAATGGTGATCTTAGATACTTGGTTTCATGGAATAGTTAAACGATAATTGGAATTGGTTTTGGTTGTGTTATGCCCCTAATGTATGTGGCAAAAAGCCTATGAGAATATTTTCATTGCATTGGTGTATTTTTAAATGAAACTCTTGCATGTCTTAACTTGATAAAGGAATCCCAAATGGTTTAAATGATATTGAAAGGTTAAAGGCTAAATGATTTCACTTGTAGGGTACATGGGAATCCCCCAAGTAACTTTATGTGGTAAATAGAAGGGTAAATGGGAACCCCTTAATCTATATATGAAAGACTATGGACAATACTTGCAAGTTATAATTGGTATGACGATACCACTACTAATGGCCTTGGTTATTGAAAAAATGATTTGGTCGGTTGCTTGGTAATGGTTTTAATTGGTCATAAAAGAGGGATGTGTTGCAAAGTCATGGAAGGTAGAGGTCCCGAGGTGATAAAAAATGGAAACTTATATTTGTCGATGTGAGGTTTGGTCCTAGTGACTATGTGCATGGTGTCACACTTGATCTATTGGGAATGTACTAGTTATCCCAGGTTCTTTTATCTGGTCGTACGACTTCATGCATTGGGGCCCTTTCAGCAGGGGCAGCTGAATCCATATAGCCCATGGGTATTTTAGAAAGGCAAAACTACACTGCCTAGGTAAAGCTTTTAAGGTGCATGCTAAACCCAGTTCTCGCTCCTAGCATGGTTATATATATAGTTGTATGCATATATATTGGTATACTTGGTTTTATTAAACGACATTATTTTATCCTTATACTGAGTTCATGTTAGCGTTCACCCGCTAACCTATCTTTGAGAGCTATATCCCCACGTAATGCAGGAACTGATTGTTCTACTCCTTCTTCTTAGCACTTGAATATTCAAGGTTAGCATTTAAATTGAAGTGAAGAGCTTTCATATTTGTAGAAGGCTCCATTTTATGGATGTTATCTCGTACTTTGGTTTATTTATGGATATTAATTTTGGCTATGGTTGGGGGCATGTCCCAAATAGATTTTAGTATTCTTTTGGATTGAGGCTTTTGTGGATTTACTATAGGTTGGCATGGGAGGGATCGGTATTGGGATCAACCTTAAAATTGGCATTGGTATTAGGGCTGACACCCTTAGATGGTATTGTTGGTTGTTCGATGCTTTTATGTGATGTTATAGAACTTGTTCTAGTTATTATTCAGGGTTATGGTGTTTGTTTTGTTTGATAGTTGGACGGTTGATATGGGATGGTTGGACTCAGTTGGGTCAGTCATTGTAGTGATCCTATCCAAAAGTCTTTATGTGATGTATTATGCTATCTTGTTAAATATTTGAAATTCAGCCTACTCAAGGTACATGTATGTTGGGTTAGGTATCAGGGGCTGTCTCCAGTCCTGGTTGGACTTGGGATGCCCATTACGACAAGGCCCTAGTTCAGGTCGTGTCAATTTGGTATCAGAGCTTTAGGTTCATGGTCAATATTGAGTCCATAACACCGTGTCTAGTAGAGTCTCTTTTAAGGGTATGTAGCGTGCCACACTCATAAGGGAGAGTCTATAAGATATTTATGAATGTTTACTATCTCGATATTTTATTTTCAAGCTTGTAATCGGAGTCCTGGAATCTTCTTTAATCCTTATTTGTTCATCTTTTAGATCATGCCTCATAGATCTGGAACATAAGGAAATCCTTCTATCCTATATGAGGATTATGTTGATGGGGTATGCCTTACGTTTGGTGTTTATCTTTGATCTCACGGTCCCATCCCTGATTGTTCTGGAGTTTCCTTAGTTGCTACTAGTCATCCTTAGGGTGAGGTGACTAATGCAGAATTTTGTAAATCCATCCATGTTATGGCTTAGCTGGTTGCTGCTCAGGCTGAGCAGGATGTATCTGGTGGGTTTTCTGCTGAGGCCACAAGGGTTGGCCCGTTTATAAAGATGAGTCCTCCTACTTTTACTGGTGTGAAGGTGGAGAGGGATCCTTAGGGCATTTTGAATAAAATAGAAAAGAGTTTTTGGGTGATGCAGGCTACCAATTTAGAAGGTGTGAACTTTACAACTTAACAGCAAGGATAGAGATGATATAGAGCAGTCAGTTTTAAAGAAGGCCTTTTCTAATACTTTTTTGGATAGTTTCTTTCCCAAAGAACTGAGAAAAGCCAAGATGGAAGAGTTTGTGAATCTCAAGTAGGGGAGGATGACTATCAAGGAATATGCCTTAAAATTTTATCAAGTTGTCAAGGTATGCTCCTGATTTAGTGACTGGTATAAGGGAAAGAATGAGAAAATTTGCTTCGGGACTGAATCAGGATTTAATGTTGGAAAGCAAGACTACCTTGGTAATTAAGGATATGGACATTTCTATGTTGACTATTCATATGTAGCAAGTGGAGAAGGAAAAGAGGAAATAGGTGAAGTTTAGGGATAGGCAGGGTAAGAGGGGTAGGTTCTCTAAGTAGTATGGTGCTCTACAATAGGGTGGTCGAGATAGAGGTAAATGGCAAAAGAAGAAGTGGGGGAGTTCCAGTTCTTTCTTTACTGCAAGTGCTCCTTACTAAATTTGTCGAATGATCGGCGTCAACAAGGTGGTTAAAATTTTTAGGCACAAGGTGTCCAATCTCAGGAAAACGGGGGACAATCGATTTCTTCATGCCCTTCTTGTCAGTTCTGTGGTCGTCTTGACCGAGGTTATTGTTAAGAAGGGAGGGACAAATGTGTTATGTGTGGCCAGCCAGGCCATCTGCTCAAGAATTTGTTAATAAGGATGCTATGGGAGTGAACAAGGTTCCTGTTGCTTTATCTTACTCCTGCACCTAGTGGTGCCACATCTGCGTCTGTTACTACTCCAGGTTCTAGTGTTGGCCAAAATAGGATATATGCTCTTGCATCTCAGAAGGAATCTGAGGCATCACCTGATGTCATTACTGGTACGTTACAACTCTTTTCTCATGATGTGTATTATCTGCTTGACCTGGGGTCTACACTCTCTTATGTGACCTTATTTGTGGCTTGTGTATTGATTTTGATCCTGAGGTTATTTCGAATTTATTTTCCATTTCTACCTAGTAGGTAACTCAATTATTGCTAAAAGAGTCTATAAGGGGTGTGTGGTAGCTGTTGGGAGAAAGCAGACCCTGGTGGATCTGTTTGAATTGGATATGGTGGATTTTGATCTTATTTTGGGAATGGATTGGTAACATTCTTGTTACGCATCCTTAAATTATTAGACCTGTAAGGTTATCTTTAAATTCCCTGGTGAATCGGTTATAGAATGGGCAAGTGGTTCTCTAGCTCCTAGGGAGAGGTTTATTCCTTATCTTAGAGCTCGGAGATTGGTCTCTAAAGGTTTTCTTTATCACTTGGTCTAGGTTAAAGATTCTAACTCGGAAGGTCCTTCTTTACAGTTAGTTGCGGCAGTTAATGAGTTTCCTGAGAACTTTCTAGATGATCTTCCTGGTGTTCCACCAGATAGGGAAATTGAGTTTGGTATTGATTTTCTTTCGAAAACGTATCTAATATCTATTCCTCCTTATAGAATGGTTCCGTTGAAGTTGAGAGAACTCAAGGAGTAACTTAAGGATCTTTTGGATAAGGGGTCCTAGTGAATCTCCATGGGGTGCACCGACGTTGTTCGTGCACAAAAAAGATAGTTCCATTCAGATGTACATCGAATATAGGTAGTTAAATAAGGTAACAGTCAAGAACAAGTATCCTCTCCAAAGGATAGAAGATATGTTTGACTAGTTGTAAGGTGTCAAGTTCTTTTCCAGATAGATCTTAAGTCCGGATATTATTAGCTTAAAATTAGGGAGGGGTGTAATGCCTCGAGTCTTCACCCCCTACGTCACACGGTACTTACGACCCCAAAGGACCACAAGCTAACCCATGACTGGTATCTACTGTGAACACTGAATAATAATACTTAAATAATGCAGAAAATTAGGCTGAAATGCCATAAGGTTCATAATCTAAATACTGATAAATATAGAACTAAAATAACATCTAAAAACTGAATACTACTGAACTAGTCTAGTCTAGAAAGCCTCTAACTGATCTGTCCGAATATGGAGTTAATAGGACAAGCCCCCAACTTACTCCGACTACTAAAATACTGAAATAAAAACATATCTTTAATAGATGAGGACTCACTAATGAATCTATTGCTGCTATCTGAATTTGTCTAAGTGCGGTCAGGACCTTGAGCATCTGAACCTATGATATGAGAAATCATAGCAAAAGATAAAGTTTGCGTCAGTACGTGGAATATACTGGTATGTTGAATGAGGTAAGGCTAAATGCAAGGGTTCATATGCATGAACAGTAATTGACTGAATGATATGAAGTAACTGAATAAGAGTAAATGGATAACTGGAACTACTATAAAATACTGAGTACGCAATGTTGTACATATACATATATATATATATTGTATTTGAGCTTTTATTGATACTGAGTTCTGATAATAGAGTAACTGATATCTGGGAATACTAAGTGACTATTTCTGATAATCCTGATCCAGTAGAACTAAACTGAGTTCTATACTGAGCTGGGTGACTGTGTCTGACAGTTCTAATTCTGTAGAACAGAACTGAGTTCTATACTGAGTCTAAAACTAAATCTGTAACTGTAGAAGTGTTTATCTAACCGACATACCCCAATTATAAACTAAGTTGGGGTCCAACCTGTGACCTCAGTTAGAAGGGTGTTAGCACCTCGCCAAGGGATACTAACAATGGTTGTTAGTTAATCGTATATGACAGAAAGATATTTCGTCAACCCTCTCTAACAGGAAAACTCGTATGAGATGTATCAACCCTTATTTGGTAGAAAGATATCTCAACCTACGCTGGCTACGTAGTTCTGTAATACATGGATTGCTACTAAGGGTCAAACCCTTCACTGACAGGAATGCCCCGATCCCTGGGTTCGCTCGGTGATAATTCCTACACCCAACTAAATAAACACTGAAAAAATTTCTAGACTGTACTAGGCTTGACAGAGTTGTTACTAATTGCGCTAACTGACTGAACTAGACTGAGTTTGCTGAGTTTCATTAACTGACTGAATACACTAAGTTCTGTAACTGATGAGTACTATTGTACGTGACATCATTGAGACTATTCTGAAGCTATTGTAATTCTAGGTAAACAGCTAGATTTTGGGTATTGAATACCCCTAAGACTCAATAGCATTGAAAGTAAAACATGGCATAGTCATAATAACATAACAATAGTAGCTTGTTAACAACGCTTTCATTTAGACATTTTATCAAATACTTGGGATACATGAACTTGTACATGAGTGGGACCAAATGATGACATGTCATGATTTCACTACTTAATTCACATAGGCATTCTATCAAACACTTGGGGGAGCATGGTTCTTTCATATAATAATAGTAAACACATGAACATCATGGATACAATAATCAATTGTAATTTCAAGGGTTTAACATGCAAATCATATAATACACCACACATGCTATTTTAATTTCATGAAACTTGTAGTCAATCATGGATTAAAACTCAAATAACATCATAATCTTGAATACAATTAAATTCAACATGAAATTCATAAAAGCAATTAACTCGTAGTTTTAAAAGAGATTCTTGAACTCCAAGGGTGGAAGGAAACCCAAGGATGAACACCTAACAAACCTTGGTAATCAAATTCGTGAAGATTAATGGTGTGTTCTTGAAACTTGAATTTGTAATTGGATGCCCTAGGGTTCGTTCTTGAGAAATTTGAGAGATGATAAGTAATTTAGCCCTTAGGGTAGGTTAATCTCATGTTTTGGGGCTGAATAAAAGTGGGAAAAGGACCTAAATACCCGTCTAGACGTGGACTTTTAATTACTAAAAATGTGCTCAACAATGCGCTGGACGACGCACCGCGTCGATGGCCGACACGATAGCCAATGCGACATATCGATATAGCATTGGCTTACTGGAATTTGCAATAAAGGCTGGTGAATAGTTTTGGACGATGTGATGGGTGACGCGACGCGTCGAGATCACGTCGACCCACTATTTTGGACTCCCAAACATGCCTTAAACGACATCCGAAAATTCAAAACTCACCCAAAGTGACCTATTGACATCCCTGATTATGAATTGACTTAAAAATTGACATTTTAAGGTTGTAAGGATCAAAACTTAGATTGTCGAATTATGAAGGATAAAATAATTCTAAGTGTAAACACTTAATTGAAATTTCTAAGCCTGGGACCCCCTTTTTCATGGTATTTAGGACTAAATTAGGTTATGACTTTTACGGGATCTTACAATATCTCTCCCTTAGGAATATTTGTCCTCAAATGAGACTGATTGAACTGAGAATACTCAGGAACTGTACTGGTATTGGCTTGCACAATAGAAATATGATCACATAACTGAAACTACTGATAATTGAGTTGTTATACTAAACATTCATAACTGAAGCATGATTGCATGACTAAAATTGTTGATATACTGAGTTTTCGTATTGGGTATGCACAACTGAAGCATGACAGAATTCTAAAGATATGACATATGACTGAGCTATTTTATGATGGTATCCATGATATGAGGATTTTATGCAACTAAAATCGATACCGAGTTTGTAAAGGTAATCTGCGCATAGAACTGAGTAAATTTAAGAAAAATTGTTACCTTGAGCTGATTCTAAGTTTGCGGAGAAGAGGTGAGGATACTTGGTCCATATATCTTCTTCTGCTTCCCAAGTAGCACCCTCAATGGACTGGTTCCGCCAAAGAACTTTGACTAGAGGAACCTCTTTGTCCCTCAGTCTGTGAACCTGATGATCGAGGATTTTAAATCGAACTTCTTCATACGAGAAACTATTCTGAACATCTATACCCTCTATAGAGATTACAAATGCTAGGTCACCAATGAATTTTTTAAGCAAGGAGACGTGACACACTGGGTGCACTGAAGCTAAGTCTGAAGGCAACTCAAGCTCGTAAGCTACCTTTCCAAAATGGCCGAGGATTCGGTAAGGACCGACATATCGGGGACTGATCTTACCCTTCTTGTAAACCTCCTCACTCCCTTCATAGGAGAGATTTTCAAATACATATAATAAACAATCTCAAACTCGAGATCTTTTCTTCACATATCTACATATGATTTCTATTGGTTTTGAGCTGTGTAATCCTCTCCCTGATCAACTAAACTTTTTATAAGGCATCAAATACCAAGTCAAGCCCTACCACTGTGGCCTCACCCACTTTAAACCAACCAAAGAAAGATCTACATCTCCTCCCATAAAGTGCCTCAAATGGAGCCATCTGAATGCTAGAATGATAGTTGTTATTATACGCGAACACAATTAAAAGCAAGTGGTCATCCCAACTACCCTTAAAGTCAATGGGATATGATCTTAACATATCTTCTAGAGCCTGAATGGTCTTTTCTGCTTGACCATCTGTCTAAGGGTGGAAGGTTGTGCTGAGGTAAACTTAGGTACCAAGACCCTTTTGGAAGGCTTTCCAGAAATGAGAGGTGAACTGTGTACCTCTATTTGAAATGATGGACAACGGAACTCCGTGTAATCTGACCAACTCTTTAACATAGAGCTTGGCATAATCCTCGGCTAAATAAGAGGTATGAATTAGTAAGAAATGGGCTGATTTGGTCATCCTATCCACAATGACCTAAATCAAATCATGCTGGTGACAAGTACGGGGCAAACCCATCACAAAATCTATGTTCACCTCCTCCCACTTCCAAGTGGAAATACTGAACTCTTCCATAGGTCCCCTAGGCTTCTGATGTTCAATTTTAACCTACTGATATGTCGAGCACTTAGCTACAAACTCTACAATATCTCTCTTTATTTAACTCCAGCAATAGACTTCTCGCAAATTGCGGTACATCTTGATGGCCCTTAGGTGAATTGAGTAGCGTTCATCATGTGCTTATGTAAGGATCCTCTATCTCACGCTATCTACACATGGCACACATAGTCTACCCTAGCAGCATAACACACTATCTCTCCCTTGGAAGAAAACCTCTACTTTCTGATCTCTGACTGATACTTTTAGTTTAACTAAACTGGGAGCCCTATTCTGCTTTTATTTTACTTTGGAAACCAAAGATGATTCCGAACTATTCTGCACCCATACGCTACCCTCTGCTGAATTGACTAAGCGGACACCTAGTTGGGTAAGCTGATGAACTTCCTGAACTAACTTCTTCTTACCATCCTCCATGTGAGCAACACTACCCATAGACACCCTGCTAAGAGCATCAACCATTATATTTTCATTTCTCGAATGATACAAAACACTCATGTCATAGTCTTTCAACAACTCTAAACACTACCCATAGAAATTCTGCTGAGAGCATCAACCACTATATTGGCCTTGCCCGAATGATACAAAATACTCATGTCAGGTCTTTCTGGGAAAATATATACTGCAGGCTTTTATGGTTTGGGAATAGATAAACATGTACAACATACAAATAATGCCTCCAAATCTTTAAGACAAACACTACAGCTGCTAACTGAAGATCATGGGTGGGATAATTCTTTTTATGGAGATTAAGTTGTCTAGAGGCATAGGCTATGAACTTACCTCTCTACATAAAAACACACCCCAAACCAACTTTCAAAGCATCCCAATATACCACAAATCCATCTGAACCATCTGGTAAGGTCAAAACTAGGGCTGTAGTGAGTCGAGTCTTCAATTCCAGAAAACTCTTCTCATAAGAATCTGACCACTGGAATTTGACTTTCTTCTGAGTCAATAGGGACATGGGGGATGCAATAGTGATCCTGGGTGTATTTATACGCCTAAGCACCATAACTTATCCATATTTTAGCTAAGTTTAGAGAACAAAGTGCTTAGTTTCTTATGTTTTTACTCTACTTCTATGTAGTTGAGCTAACCGATGTGATTAACATGATTTTAGGTTTTAATAAAGTAGATGAAGACATAATGGGACTATGAAATGTGGATGGCATATGACACAAGAGAGAGTAGCAGTTTAGACCAAATGTGGCGCCTAGAAACTATGTCCAAGACTAGTTTGTCATTTATAATTAGTTTAGGGACTTAGAAGGCAATTATGAGAGAAAAGATTATTAAAAGGGTTAATGCTGATTTTTTATTCATAATTCATTATTCTGTATTATTTTGAGATTGGAGAGAGGCAGCTTACACGCAGGGAAAAATGCTATTCATCTTCTCCACCAAGATCGTTTTAGTTTTTGGTATGATGAATATTTCTATTGTAAATTCCGTTTTACCCATGAGTAGCTAAGTTTATTAGTTAGGGTTATGGAAGCCTTGTAGCATACAGTCTATCACTTTGGATTTTGAATTCATTATGCATTAATTTATTTGCATCATACTCTCTTTGCTTATCTAGAATTCTCATGGTTGCAAACATAGAGGATATGCCTTAAAACACAACTTATTCGAAAGAAAGGTTGATGTTCAGAAAAGAGAGTAGTGACAAGAAAATAGGATTTCCAACCCCTATTTCATATGTTAATGCCTTAACAGGATTAACTACTTGGAGATTTTGTATTGTTTCTGGTAAACGCTTTTGATTCGAGAGAACTAAAGTGAATTAGTCCTTGATGGTTGAGAAACACTAGGATTATGTTATTAAATACAATACGTTTCTCTGTAAGCACGATGCATGTATGAATTCGTAAAGCCCATAGTTAGAAAGTATTAAAACTACAAGATGGATATAACCCTAGCTTGCTATTTCTCTAAATTTGAATACTACTACACGTATTTCATCTTGTTAAACTAAAACCATTAATTTGTGAACTAAATCAAATCCCCCTATTTATTTTACGGAAACAAATGATTAAAAGTCAATATATAATTTGTGATTTTAAGTCACTGTTTTAGCTCTTTTTTTAAAAAATAAAGACCATCATGTTGATGGAGCGATTAACTGTTGCTTTGATAATGCAATCGAAATTTGAAGGCATTCCTTCGTGATATCCAAATTGTTAGCATTGATGTTGGAAATGAAGTTTTGGGAGGTTGCGACAAGGAACTGGAGGTAGTTCTTCTGAATACTATAGAGAATATGTATAATGCAACAAAAAAGCTTTGGATAAGTGACGTTGTTCAGATATCGACTGCTCACTTGTACGCTGTTTTTGCTGATTCATTCCCTCCTTCCTATTGTGTATTCAAAGATGGTGTTGCTCAATTGATGAAGCTACTTTTAGAGTTCTCGAAAATTGAATCTCCCTTCTACTTAAATGCTAACCCATTTTTGACCTACACCTACAATCCAAATAAAATAGGCATAAATTATGCTCTTTTTGAGCTAAATAAGGAAACTGTTGACGATAAAACTCAGCTTTATTATGATAACTTGCTCGATGCTCAGATTGATGCGGTATATATGCAGCTCTAGAGGATGTTGGTTCTAGAAAAATGGAAGTCATAGTAATTCCTGGTGTCTGAATGATTGCACTATATCCTGATCCCTCAAAATTCTGCTCGACTTTAGACATTGCTGTCATTATCCTTCCTTCATAACTTTTGTTCTCTGCTTTTGGCCATATTTCACTAGATATTGATCGTGAATCAAGAAAGTATCAGATAATTCAAAGGAAAATAGTGAAAACTGTTGCCATCTACAACAACGTGTCCTTCAAATCAAACAAAAGGCCACCTCATTCCTTGAGATTATCTCCTCAATGTATATTTAGTTTTTCTCTTAGTAGTAATTCCATTTCTCTTCCTGTTCTTCAATTTGGATATAATTTAGTGGGTAAATATTTTCTTGGCGTTGTCTGAATTATTTATATTGATATTTCAATTCCAAATTTTGTTGATTTCTGAAGGCTTTCTCTGTTTCTATGGACATCATCTAACCCAAAAGGTTAGTTGTTTCTTTCTATTTCTTTATTGGGGTCTCCCCCTGTTGTAAGTTATTTAGTTATTTTTGTGACCTTGCTAGAGATTCTTTGACGGAAATTGATAAAATAGATTATCTTTTCCCCAGTTTTAAATTTGAAATTTGAGACAGAGTAGACGATATGACTATAGCATGTATGGCATCCAAAGAGTTCACATAGAGATCCAATAGTTGACATTTCTTCTTAGGCAAGTTAGTAGGTTTCTTGTTCATGATTTGAATTATTGGAGAACATCAACTTATATTACTGCGCTTTGTTCTTTCAAATTGAATTTCAAGATTTGAGTTTATTTTCTTGAAATTTCTTGAACTTTGAAGCTAAATTAAATTAGATTAAATTAATTTTCTTAAATTTAACTTTTAGGTGTTCAAATACTGTATAAAGAAAACACTATAAGTTACCATCTCGAGAAGCATCAAGATGTAATATATGTCATTGCATGTTTGACTATTCAAGAAAAGTTTCATTCTTGAGAAATGTTGCTCTGAGAGGTGTGTGAAGAGCCTCATTTTCAACCTCACTAAGCTTAGAGGTGTTCAGGAAGTTGTAGTAAATTGTAAGTTGAGAGCTTTGAGGCAAATTTGATAGCTGCACTTTTAGTTGGTCTTCCCTACATTGTTTACTTGATTATAACATTCTCTTGTTCCCCTTATTCCTAAATCTATTTTGTATGTTTTGTTTAGAGTGAGTAGTCATGAAGCAATGGAACAACAGAGCACTTAACATATCAAAGGCTGGCATTGTTGCATCTTTTCAGGCCCACAGTTCTGTTATTGTTGCTGCAAATCCTATTGGAGGAAGGTATAGAAAAACTAAAGTTTGATATTTGGAGAAATAGGATGATCGTATGATACTAACAGTAGACATTTCCTTTGAAGTTGATGTTACTGTTAACTGGCTACCAACTCTATTTTAAAAATTTAGCTTAAAATCCTATATTATAGCTGTGGTTTCCACATCTTTGATGGTTACCAGATCTTGCATTCCTTTATATTTTCGTAATCCTTGCATTATGTTTAAGTTTTCATTTTCTTTTGCTGTATTGCCATAACATTTCCTCACTTTAGCTTGCTACCTTGACACACGACCACTAACAATTGGTCCTTGCAATTGTGCAGGTACTTTTTCGCCAAATCCAGCCAAAAAAAATCTACAAAATCATTCCGAACATCTAAATAGTATAGCATGTAGATATGTAATGTAAATAATGCAGCCCTAAATGTAAACAATATCACTTATCAATAATATAATATCGATGTAAATGATGTATCGTGTAGCTGACAAAAATGTTATCAACGCACGGGCCACCACCATCTAGTTTTAAAATACGAAGGGTAAGAATGTAACACGGTTATTATATTACTATCGAATATCATTACTAGTCAAATGGTTAAGGTGGGTGAGTGGCAACTGGCATGTTGACTAGTTTGACAAGTCGTCTCGAAAGTGAGACTTGAGAGGTCGCATGTGAAGGTTTGGGATTTGACTGTGCTTATTATAACCTCTCCTTTTTTTCTTTTTAATCTATTTTTCTTATCTAGTATCCAACGTTTATTGACATGACTAATTGGATACACGTGCTCACTATTTGAAAGAGACTTTTTTTTGCGAATTAATTAAAAATTAGTGTTACAGATATGATTTTTCATTGAACTAGTTCTCTAGAAAATCATACGGTGAATCGGAAACAAATTTTTATTAAAATTATCATAAGCTTCCTAAATTTTTTTGTGAAAATACTAAAATATTTTTTTGCTCACTGATTTAATTAGAATATCTGTGAAAATAGCCACATAATATTTTAATTGAAATTTCAATGGGAAGATAATGGTTTTTGGTTGTGTCAATAAATAAGCAGACAAATTTCCATCATGCCTGTTTCTCCTACTTGCTTCATAAGTTTTTTTTTTCGTAATTTTATTATGTGATCTCTAATTAATTATTATAAGTTATTCATATATTAAAAATTTAATACGAAATAGTAAAATAGATATTTATGATCCTGTCTGGTTCGTAAGTTGCTTCCTCCGTAATTTTATTATATCATCTTTAATTAATTGTTATAAATTATTGAGATAATACATCAAAACCCCCCTGAACTTGTTCCGACAACTTACCTTAACACTTAAATTTTACGAATAATTATTTACCCCCTAAATCTTTTTGAAGTAATTATATACCACCTTAAAAAAATAACACCACTCTCACTGCGAAGAATGTATTACACTTGCGCCTCATCAGCGCCACATCAAAATTTATTTTAAAAAAAGTGACCCCACTAATTTATTTATAATACAATATTAAAAAAAAAAAAACTCTCCCCCC
>NC_061118.1:143168122-143174246 GCF_002878395.1 Capsicum annuum
CCACCCCAAAATCCATAATGATGAATTACGAAACAAAGCTTATCAAACTCAAACCAAACATCCAAATTTAGGTACGAAATTAAAATTTATGGATTAATGGATTAAATCAAACATCCAAATTTATCTTTATGGATTATGAATTATAAACATCCAAACATCCAAATTTGTTTGTTTATTCAAATTAAAACTTGCATCAACAATCAAATTTTTTATACATATTTTTTTCTTGTAAAATTGATGAAATCTAATAAAAATGGAGATGATGGATATGAAGAAGGAGAAAGGAAATTGGGTGGGAGTGCGGGCTGTTAGGGGCGGGTGTGGGGGTGGGGGTGGGGTGGGGTGAATTAGAGGTGAAGGAGTAAGAAGAAAATAAAAGAAAGAGGTGTGGAATGGGGGTAGTGGTGGAGGTGTAAGAAAAAAAATAAAAGAAAGGGGTGCAGGGGTACGGGGGTGTGGGGTGAGGGTGAGGGGGTGGGTGGCTTTGAAGTAGAAAGGGTGTGATTTGGATATATAGGAGAAGAAATGGTGTAATTTAGATATATAGAAGAAGAAAGAGTGTGATTTGGATATATATATATATTATATAAAAGTGGGACCATTTATTTTTTTAAATGAAATCACACACTTTTTTCTTTTTTTCTTTTTTAAAATGTCACGTCAGATTTAGGGTTTAAATTAATTTATTTTAAAGATATTAAGGGGGTAAATAAATGCGTGTTAAGTTTAAGTGCTAAAGTAAGTTGGAGTGACAAGTTTAGGGGGGGTTTAATGCATTATCTCTAAGTTATTTATGTATTAGAAAATTAATAATATTTAATAAAAAAGTAAAATAGATATTTATGACATGTCTGTTTCAGCTGCTTCACCCAAGTATTTTTGTGTAGTAATTTTATTTTATCACTTCTAATTAGACATGTTTGCTTCGCTGTTTCAATCGTAATTTAACTATGTCACTCCTAATTAATTGTTATGGCCATTTAAAATTTTTACATATATTTTTTATAGTAATTTTGCTATATCACTTCTAATTAGTTGTTCTGAATCATTAAGACATGTCTACTTCGCTGCTTCAATCATAACTTTACTATATCACCCGTAATTAATTATTATGGTCATCTAAGTATTTGAAAATTACATAAAAAGTATTATAAATTACAATAGTTAACAACTTAAAATATCTAAAAAAAATAATCTATTATATATTTTTTAAAAATATATAAACAAAATACTATAAATCATAATAATTAAAATAAATTTTTTTAAAAATATTTGTTGGGCCCGTGCCTTGCACGGGCTATTAGTAACTAGTTTAGAAATAAAGCATCATTTATCGTTAAAAAAAGTATAAACCACATAAATCCCTTCTATAGTGAAAGTATTTACATATAATTCCCTTAGACTTTCTCTCTCTAATTTGTAAATATACTTATACATTAGGTAGGCCCTTATACATTGCTGGAATGTATGATAAAACAGATTTGTCTATATTTATGAAAAGAGAAATTAGATACTATCTTTCTCTACCTTAATAAACGTCATTATTTACCCATCATGTACTATGTGGTTGGTGGCTCCAAACTTCCCCAAATGAACTTTTAAGGTCCTTTTCTTCACTTTTCACACTCTGATTGACTCATATAACTAGCTCAACCTCATTTTCATTCCTTAACTAGACAAATGTGCATTATCACATGAGAATTATTGTTAATCTATAGATAAACATGATAATTCAAGCTTAAAATGTGCCAACAAGTCGTCAATTAGCCAACTTATCACTCTCCCAAACTTAAACTATTGCTTGTCCTCAAGCAACTAAAAATATTCACCATGAGAGAGGGAATTCATAACTCCAAGACCATCCAAAAGAAAGCTATTCTAGAAATCTAAGCTAATAAAGTTCAAATAGATTTCTCCAACATATCATAGAAACAAGTAAACCAATATTTTTCAACATGTACATTTATATGCTGCAACGATGCAAGATAGTATCAAATAATATAGTAATTGAAATTTAAATTCAAAAAAAATCTTAAACATCACTGATAACTGTTCTCATTGTTGAATTACGTTCTTGAAAAAAAAAGTCGTTGTCTTCTTTCTTCAATTCTCGAAAAAAAAAATGAACATCCCCATATTATTGCATCATTCCAGTATTTGGGAGTCAAAAATTATTTATCAATCCTACAAAAGTGACGCAATTATTATTACGAAAAGTATAATCTTCTTGAAATTGATTGCTACGATCGCGATGAAATTGAATATTAAAAAGTTCGTAAAAAAATTGAAGTAAAATACATTGTTGAAGGTAATTCTTCTCCCATTATCATAAGGAATGACAATGGAGTGAGGGTTTACATGGAATTGAAGAAATAATTTTTGAAATTTGTCAATACGTTATTTCATGCCCTGAAAAAATAAAAGCAGACTCAAATTAAGAGAGAAAAAGATAGCAACAAACTGATACGTGTTAAAGATAACATTATACAACAATTGCACATGTATGTGGGCACATTATACATTTAAAAAATAATCTACAGTAATGTATAATGTCATACTATACATTTAAGTATTAACATTAAACATGTAACTTTTGTATCCTTATCAGAAGGTATAATGTAACCTTATTCAATATTAATGCTTTCTAATTGTATAATACCAAATAATACATAAAATGTCTCTTACGTGTAATAAGAACTTCTTAACGCATAACATAATGACATATATAGCAGAAGAATTATATTATACATTAGTTTTTCAAAAATAACTAATGTATAATGCCTGATATATTATAACTTATACATTAAAATATAATTTTTCAAAATATATAATATCACACTATACATATAAAATATTCACCTTATACATTAATTATCTACAAGATTATAATAATTTTTTTAAAAAATTAGTGTTACTGTAACATTACATTGGCTACACGATAATAAGGAAAAAGAATGATTCATTTTTCTTTATTACGTGAATTAAAAGTGTACATCTTCAATTTCAATTATAAAAGTGACGCAAATAGGAGGGGGATGAGAGAGTATTAATATTACTTTAGCTTGATTGTAGGCATAAATAACGGAGCACATATATGGAGCAAAAATCAGTGCACTAAAATAGGAGCAAACTATGGTATTTTGATATGTATGAGGGGATAAGAGAGAGAATGAATTTAAGGGATTTAAGTAATTACTTTGGGATTTTTGTAAAATAAAATTTAATATGAGATTTTATGTAATAAGGTAAAGTTACCTTGTGTATATATGTAATTTTTAGTTAAAAAAATAATTTATTTGGATAATGAGAAAATGGTCTATTACTCCTCCAATCTTTACCTGAAATTTCAACTACACACTCAATCTTCACGGGGGGACTATCACCCCTCTAAACATTTTTAAAATGAAATTATTTGCTCCCTAAATGTTGAGGTGGCAAAGTGAGTGAAATTCATTCTCTTTGAAAGATTGGGCACGAAAAGTATATATTAAGATTTTATTTTTAATATTTCTTTACATAAATAATTTTAATTATTATTTTTCTTTATTCATTTTCTTTCTTCTTCTTTCTCACAAAACAAAAATCTTCAACAACTCATCAATGGCATCCAAAACTAATCTCTCATCTTCCACATCTCCTATGAGTCTCTTTTTATGTTTCAATTTTATTGATGTGCCCAAGCACAATATCCACCAAAAAAAATTCATTTATTCAACTTCAAAAAGAAAATTTGAAATTCAATACAAAGATAAAAAAAATTTATTGCAATTATCACCAGGAGAAACTAAAAAGATAGCAAGTCTACAATAAAATTGACAAGAGGGGTAAAGATTGAAATTAAATAAATCCCAACAGTTTTAGAAATCTTTATCATCTGCTTCGCTCCTTTATACAAATCCTCCAAACTACACAACAATACATTCTCCACCGACACCGTCTTTCTCAATCCACCTCCTCTAGTCCCCAAATTCTGCACACCAGAAAACACTGCTCTATACCATTTGTCGTACTCCTAAATAATCCATCCCTACTTTTCCTCCCCCTCCCATTACTTCTCTCCCCTCCGCCGCCGCCCCAACGAAGAATACTCAAAGAACTCCACATAAACATCTTCAACATCTCTATTGTTAAATTATAACAAAGAATTTGATGCATACTCCATATATTTTGGGGTCCGCCTCTTAGAAATGCGGTGCTTGATTATTTTTCAGTGCTTCTTCACCATACAAATCGTAAATCTGACGCTTGAAATTCAAATGATGCTTATCAGACACCATCTTTATCGCCATCTTGGTGTCTCTCCGATCGTTGAAAAAATGAAAGGCGAGAAAGTTATGAAGAAAATGAAAAAAGAAAAGAGAAAGGGGAATGAAAAAAGAAAAGAGAAACAAAGAGAGAAGAGATATATTAAAGAGATTAATTTTTTATACAAAAATATAATATTACGTGGCAGACGCGTGATGATCACTTCCCAATACACATTTGGGTGTGAATTTTTAAGGGGTACTAATTTAAGGTTTAAATAGTTTGGAGGCGGGGGGATTGATAGGACCTCATGAAGGTTGAGTGTGTAGTTTGGATTTTGGATAAATGTTAAAGAGGTAATAAATATTTTTTCTTTGGATAGTAGAGGATTTTCAACCTTTTCACCCACCTTGAAAAGGTTAATCCCCCAAAAGTAAAAAAAATGGAAAGTTTATTTCTATATAGAATGAAGACATCTTAAAGAATATTTCGATTATAATCGATGGAAGCTACTAGTCAGTTAGCTAAATCTTTTTCTTTTTTAAAAAAATTTTATATGGATTTTTGAATTATACCAATTTAACCGCATATGTCTCACACGTGTAACGTTTGATTATTTAAAATTAAATGATTTTATCTATTGTGATATTTTTAATAAAGTATAAAAGTTCAAATCACTTTTCAAAAATCTTTTACACTTTAATATAATAATGTAAACATTAACACATACACATATAGGTTTTACCACCAGAAGTTTCAAGTGGTTGATGAATCATTACTTTTGCGTTTGCCGTATAGTATCTCTTTCCCTTGTTGCTACAAACTAAGAGAGATGCATCAATTTGAACCAATTTGTGTTACGATTATTTTTTTTTTTTCATATATTTAAAATCTTTTCTTATTTTTAAAGTCAAATCTTTACAAATTCACTGATTACATTCTTATGACGTACTTAAATTTTTTTAAAATATGGTAGTTCTTAATTTTTTCTTATTCTAACAGTTTTATATCTATTTCTAGATTTTTTAAATCTTCTTAAAATCAAATTTAGTTAATTTAAAATTCTTAAACTAATGAAAAAAATATCAGTTGTCATTAATTTTGATGATCTCTAACAAGAAAAGATTTTATCATAAATATATTTAATTAATTTGTAATTCTTAAATTAGAAAAAAATATTAAAATTCTGATGACTTTTAATAAGGAAAGGTTTCACAATTATATTGAATTAATTTTTAACTCTTAAATATTAGAAAAACTAGTAAAAAAAATGATTTTATCTAAAGAAAGGACATTTATTGAAGAAGAAAAAATTCAAATAATATTTCTAAGACCCTTCACACTTTTAATATATTATATAGATATATAAATTATAGATAGATACAGCTAGAATTTAACTTAGTAAGGACCCGTAAGTTTCATATGATGACCGTGGTACTATAAAATATTTTTTGGAGCCGGCTACTTCTGTTTCAGATAAGGCTGTCAAGTGGGCCGGGCCGAGACAACTCGAAATCGGTCCATAAAAAATAACCGGGTTGTGGGCTGGGCCGGCTCTACAGTAAAATTTATAAAAACAACCCTAACCCGGCCAACTTAACCCAACCCGGTCAAACCCGTTTAAAAAATCGATCAAACCCGATCAAAATATAAAAAAAAACTTTTTTTCAATATACATTATATATACCCACCTATATACATTATAAATACATTAAACAATATATATACACTTTATATATAGTATATACTACATTAGAATTTAAAAAATATATACACATATACACAATTACACATATATACGCATTATTCAATATATATGTACTACTTTAAAGTTTAAATAAAATATACTACAATATATATACATTACAATATATCTATA
>NC_061118.1:143177246-143204162 GCF_002878395.1 Capsicum annuum
TATATACGCACCATTCAATGTATATGTACTACTTTAAATAAAATATACTATAATATATATACATTACATTATATATATATATATATATATATATATATATATATATAGTTATTGTTATAGTTATAGTTATAGTTATAGTTATATACTAATTTATAAAACATATACACATGTATACATTAAATATACACATCTTTTGAAGATATATACACATGTATACGCACCATTCAATGTATATGTATTACTTTAAATATAATATACTACAATACATATACATTACAATATATATATATATATATACATAGTTATATACTAATTTATAAAACATATACGCATGTATACTTTAAATATACACATCTATAGAAGACATATACATATATATACGCACCATTCAATATATATGTACAACTTTAAATAAAATATACTACAATATATATATACATTACAATATATATACACATTACAATATATATATATATATATAGTTATATATATATATATAGTTATATACTAATTTATAAAACATATATACATGTATACGTTAAATATACACATCTATTGAAGATATATACACATGTATACGCACCATTCAATGTATATATACCACTTTAAATAAAATATACTACAATATATATACATTACAATATATATATATATATATAACTATATATATATATATATATATATATATATAGTTATAGATATAGTTATAGTTATAATTATAGTTATATACTAATTTATAAAACATATACACATGTATACGTTAAATATACACATCTATAGAAAATATATACACAAATTTACAAAACATATGCTACTTAATATATTAAATTAATAATACTTGGTAGTAAATTAATAATATATTAGAAGTAAGTTTTTAATTTAAACTAGAAATTCAATTTTAATCATTAAATGAAAAAATTACAAAGTAAGCACTAAGGAGTGAATGAATTTGGGGAATTTTATTGATTGCGAAATGATCCAAAATTTATAATTTACTTGAATGAAAAATCTACAAATTATGCATCATTTTTTTCAACTCATTCATGTTAATATTAACGGGAACTTGCATAGGATAGTCGAAGTCAACGGGGGCAAAACCATGCATTGGACTTGATTCTGCTGAGTTCTCCCGTGAAAACATAATTTCTTCAAGTTTCAGCTCGTCGTTCGGCTCCGGTTCCATTCCTTGGTTTCTTCTTTCTGCTCTAATCCAATCTCTGAGGCAAACTAGAACATTCATTGCATTGCTTCCCAATGAGTATCGGTTGTCTCCAAGCTGTTGTCGTCCCTAACTAAAGGCGCTCTCTGATGCAACGGTTAACATTAGACCATTCAAGATATCTCTAGCTAATCTTGAAAGCACAAGATATTGTGTTTCATTACTCCTCCACCAATCCAACGTGTTGATCCGTCGTCTGTGATCCTCCGGCGATGACCGAAGATAATATTTCACCTCTTCCCGATAAGTTGATGTGTAAGCTCTCTAATTAACACTGTTCCTATAAGGTAAATCATAAAAGAAATCAGGAAAATCACTATGTGCCGGTCTTTTAGAAGATGATGGATCCTCGGGAGGATGAGGAGCGATAGTTGGAGTGATATTTGTAGGTACAGCTAAATCAAATAAATCAACATAGTGATTATATAAATTTTCTATGTATTCATTCGCATCACTCATAGCCGTCCACAAATCAGGTTGTACTTGTTTAGAATCATTGTTAGTATTTATTTCTAAGTTAACATAAATAATAGTACTAAAGTGGTACATAGTATTATATTTCATGCACGGATTTAGCATAGCACCAACCAAGTAAATAGGAGGAATCGGAAAAAAAATATTTTTAAAATTTAGTAAACATGACACCAACAGCTTCTTTATAATCTTCTTTATTTTTATATTCTTTGAGCAAACTAGAAATATCGGCTATATATCCCAAAATATTACAAACAGTAGGATAATAAGCACTAGAAAGTTCAACCGTAGCTACATAAATTTTTTCTAAAAACTTAACAAGATCATTAATTACAACCCAATCAGAATCATGTAGCATGCAATCAGCAAATGAACCGCAACGTTGGTTAAAGGCTAGTGTAATAGGAACTCTATATTTATAACAAGTTTTTAAAAAATCATACGTAGAATTCCATCTAATATCAATTTTCTCAGGCATCAATATCGATGTAAATCCATTTTCTTGACATCTAACTTTAAATTCTCTAATTCTCGATCTACAATTATTTCCTTGAATAAAACCAACAGCAAGATGAATTTTTTCAAAATAAAACTCCAAAAATTCAAGACCATCTTTTACAATTAAATTATATATATGACATGCACACTTAATATGAAAAATTTCAGGCAACGGCGGAGATAGCTTTGATTTTAATTTTTTTTATAGCAACCTTATTGTTAGAAGCATTATCAAAAGCAATACATAAGATTTTATTTTTGATACCATAAAATTTGGCAACTTTAACGATAGAATCAACAATAAAATCTCCAGTATGTTTACGATCTTCATCATATAAAAAAAAAACAAGAATACATTTTTGCATCACAAAATTACTATTTATCCAGTGACAAATAATGGTTAAATAATTATTTTTATTTACAGCACGACCAAGATCAGGACAATCTACATTAAATATTTTTTAATATTGTTGATAAATAAAAATAATATTGTGAATGAAGTCTAAAAATATCGGCCCTACAAGTACTTCTAGGAATACCATTAAACATAAAATTATAAATTGCTTAAATATAATGAATAAAGGCATCAGAAGAAGAAAAACTAAAAGACAAACAACCCATAGCTACCATTTTAGCTATTTCTTTTCGGTCCCTCAATTTATTATACTTCTTCGTTATCTGACCGGTTGCTGGGTCCATTCTAGTTTGCGTTGGCCCACCAACATCCCCACCACCTCGTGCAATTTTTAACTCTCTTTCGTGAGCATCACCTATATGTCTCATTAACGTACCCGTACCCCTTGCTTGCATCCGCTTTTATCCTTATATATTTGTTGACAAATATTGCATTGCACCTCAGTATTTGCTATACGTTCAAAAAATTGTCATGCAATACTAGTTGTTTTACGAGGTCTTGGGGCACGGGGAGGACGGAAGGGAGATTAACCGATTTAGATCTAACGTTAGCATTTCCTACAGCGGATGTCTCACCAATATTTTCATCATCTTCGTCTAAATTAACCGCATCTACTTCATTTTCTTATTCTATACTATAATTTTCCTGAGCTTCTACATAATCCATATCATGAGCACCTACACCTATTTTTCCTCAAAAGGTGTACCAAGCGGTACCGGAGGCGAAGGGACACGGGTATATCTACTACTTGAAGTACCTCTACCGCTAGTAATTCGCTTTTTACTACCACTACCGCTTCCGGGACAAAAATTTTTAACACCTTTAGTAGCGAGGTTTCTTAATTTATTCATAGTATAAATTAAACTAAAATAATTCAAAATACACAAATATAATAAAATTAAATATTCAACAATTAATACAATAAATAAAAATTAAACGTAAGAGATGGAACGACAATACCAAATTTTGGAAGTATCCGAAGGTTGCGACTTTAGAAACTTTCACTCATACTTTGTAAACACAAAATTAAAAAATTAAAGTGAGCACTTTAGGAAATTAAATATATTGAATATTTGAGAATTGAGAATTGAGATTTGAGAGAGAATAAAATTTGAGAGAGTGAAAATTGTGTGAAAAATGATTTGGAGGTGTAGGGTATTTATAGAATTTTTTTTGGGATTAAAAAATTATTTTAAAAGTTAAAATATATTTTTTTAATTAATGGGCCCAAACTAGCCATTTGGACCCAAAAACAGCTATATAGCCGTTGGGCAAACGGCTAGTTTGGCCCAAAATAAAAATAATATATATATATATATATATATATATATTAATCCGGGCCGGTTAACCGGCGGGCCTGGATCGGGCTTGGTCTGGGCCGGGTTAACTGGGTCCAAATTATAAAAAATGGTCCGGGACCCGGTACCCTAAAGCCCTTGGGCTTATCGGGCCGGGTCAAATCGGGCCGATTTCTTTAGGTGGGCCGGTTCGGGCCGGGTCAGTCCGGCCCACTTGACACCCTTAGTTTCAGATAAACATATCAATTTGGTTAACGTAAATTAATACTGTAGTACTAATATATAGAAAAGTGAATGTTCCGTAGCTTAGGGTCGTCCTAGCTGCTTCAGCTACCTGCTTTAGCCGTTTCAAGCGTAATTTTACTTTATCACCCTTGATTAATTATTATAAATTATTTAAGTATTATAATATTAATAATATTTAATAAAAGGATAGCTTTTAAAATGACTACTAAGTTCTTCAAAGTAACACTTATTATTATTTGAGGATTTTTTTTCAGCTGCTTCTATCGTGAGTTTAATGTATCACTTTTAATTAATTATTATAAGTCATTTACGTATTAAAAAGTTAATAATATTTAATAAATTAAAATAAACATTTCTGATATGTCTGCTTCAACTGGTTCGGCGTAATTTTACTATATCACTCCTAATTAATTATTATAATTCATCTAAATATTAAAAATTAATATTAAAAAATTCTTATAAAGTCATCTAAGTATTAAAAAATTAATAATATCTAATTTTAAATTAACTTGATGTCTTATATGAGATTCACTTAATTTTTTACACAAGTAATTTTTTATAATAATTTTGTTATATCACTTTTAATTAGCTATTATAATTCATTCAAGACATTTCTACTTTGCTGCTTCAATTATGATTTTACTATATCACCCCTAATTAATTATTATAGTGATCTAAGCATTGTGCCTCTTAAATTGAAATAGAAGAAAAATATTATAAATCACAATAATAAAAAGAGTATTTAAAAAATATGTAATTGACTATCAATGCCAGAAAATTTTGGACAAAGAGAGTATAATAAAAAGTATTACAAATTACAATAATTAACAACTTAAAATATCTAAAAAAAATTAATCTGCCATATATTTTACAAAAATACGTAAAAAAATACTATACATTACAATAATTAACAAGTAAAAAAGTTAAGAGGTCAATCTATCTGCCTTGGCATGACTTCATTGGTCCTTTCCTTTGCCTTCATTTTTTTTTAATCAATTTTAATTTGTTTGTCTTAATTTTTTTAATATTTTATATTTCCAAAAAAAATATGAAAAAATTGTTGTAAATCACAATAATTAATAACTTAAAAATTTAAAACATATAAATATTTCACTGACTTTTAAAATTATATCATTGCCTCTTAAATTAAGATAGAAGAAAAAGTATTATAAATCACAATAATTAAAAAATTAAATTATTTTTAAAATATAATTGACTATCAGTGCCACAAAATTTTGGACAAGGAGAGTAACATATATTATTTGAAATTTACATATAATGTATTATAAATTATAATATTTAACAACTTAAAATATCATAAAAATTAATTTATTATATATTCCAAAAAAATACGTAAAAAATACTATAGATCATAATAATTAAGAACTTTAAAAGATATAAAATATTTTATTGACTCTCAAAATTATATCAGTGTCACTTAAATTAAGAATAGTTAAAAATACAATTTATAACGCCACAAAAGTTAGAACAAGGTGAGTAACATGTATTATTTGAAAATTACATAAAAAGTATTATAAATTAAAGTAGTTGACAACTTAAAACATCTAAAAAAAATAATTTATGATATATTTCAAAAAAAATACTTAAAAAGTACTATAAATCACAATAATTAACAACTTTAAAAATTGTAAAGATATAAAATATTTGGTTGACTCCAGAAATTATATCAATGCCACTTAATTTGAAATTAAAAAAAATATTATAAATCTCAATAATTAAAAAGTTAAATTATTTTTAAAATATAATTGACTATCGATACCACAAAAGTTTGAACAAGGAGAGTAACATGTATTATTTAAAAATTACATAAATGTATTATAAATTACGGCAGTTAACAATTTAGAATATTCAATGCATACTAAAAATATAATTGATTATCTAAATTTTATTTATGTCGCATAAATTGAGATTAAAAAATAACATATATTAGGCTCGTGCCCGACATCTAGTATAATCTACAGAAGACAATGATTTTCGATTTTCAGAATACTTAAAAAAAAACACTAGTATATTTTGTCGTAAACTTTCAACAGTTTGCGCGGTTTTCTTTGCCTTTTTTTTTTCTTGGGGTGCAGCACGGTTTTCTTTGCATTTATATTGAAACACAAGCTTCCTGGAAAATTCATGAAAAAAGTTCATTGAAGATGAAACTAATATTCCCGGTTTGTCCTTTTCAATGTGAATATGAGTATGGATTCTTATTATAGACGTGTGCTTTATCATCTTGGTAATTATACATGTTTACGAATTTTTTGACTTTCACACCTCATGTAAATATTTATGACTTGTCTTAAATTATAAATTTTAAAAATCATTTCTTTTTTAAAATTTTTTATATCCCGTCAACACCATATAAATTGAAATGATCAAAGAAGCATCGCTTAGTTGAAGTCGTCAACGTAAAAATTCAGCAAGTCCGTACAATGTCATGGCCGTCAGCTAAAACATCCCTTTCATCACTTCGTTTAAAGTGAAACTAATTTTCCCGGTTTTAGTCCTTTTCAATGTGAATGATAGTGGATTCTTAGTATAGACGTGTGCACTATCATCTTGGTAATTATACATGTTTACGAATTTTTTGACTTTCACACCTCATCTATAATCAAGAAAGTTTCGGGAGAGAATTTTGATTCTTACCCACATTCAAAACTTATTTTGATTCATAAATATCAAATTTTTTTAATTTTTTTTTTTTTAAAATTAGGTCTTGAAAAAGGTAAAAAGCGGGTCGGGGTTTTGGGGTCATGAGTTCATTTAACATTTATAAAACTTGAAAAAAAAATATAATTTTTTAAAAACTACCACATGGTCCTTTTTATATTTTTTCATTTTCAAAATATTTATTAAAATCATTTAATAGTTTCAACTGCACATTTTTCTCTCCTCAAAACCTCCCTTCTCTCGATTTGGTTCCTATTTTTTCGAACAAAACAATTCGGTTGATTCTTGCTTCCTCAGGCGAAATTTTTGAATTTCTCTTGCTCAGGTAAGTGTAATTTTCTTCCCAATCAGTTCTAGATCTATTTTAGTAAATTTTTTCGATGATACTTTGTGTTGGGGTTCTTCGATTTTGACAAAAATTGCACTGTTCTTCGTTGAATCAGTCGAAATTTGAGTGTTTTTAGTTAACATTGTCAATTTCGCATGTTTAATCGGATTTTGCTTTGGATAATGATTAGAAATTTTTTCAATTTTTATAGATAGATTGCGTTTGGTTTTGAATTTTTTGTACTTAATTGGACCCATTTTAATGGTGTTCTTGTTGTTGTGAATTACACTGCCAATGTTGAAACTTGAATTGCATGTTTGATGTGAGGCGTTTATCCCGTTTTTCTTAATAGACCAGTGGTCGATAGATCGACCACTACAGATTTGTTTTTGCTGCATTTGTTCATTTTTTTAATAGACCAGTGGTCGATAAATCGACCACTACAGATTCATTTTTTGCTGTACATCATAAATGGTGAGAAGAGTTCATAGAGCGGTTAAAAGGCCTACTTACACTTCTTCTACCAGCAAGAAGCAAAAATCCAAAGAAGTTTTAAAAACTTCCAAGAGAAAAAAATCCGTAGTCGATGAATTGAAGTCAGAAACCAAATCAAGAATCCTTAACGATATTTTCGAATATGACGAAAGTAGTGCACACGAGAGTGAGGATGCTGAGGATAGTGAAGGTAAAAGTGAGGGAAAAAGCAAAGAAGAAAGTGAAAGTGATAGCGGAGATAGTGAGGATAGGAGAAATAGCGGAGACAGGGAGGAGGATCCCCTATCCTTGCCAATTTGTGCGAGAGATATTTCTGCTGAGTCGTATGGCCTAACAACCTGGATGGATGATCTTGGCTCTTTTCTTGCAAAGATTTCTATGAGAGCAAGAATGGTCGTGTATCGAGAGTTTAGACGGGTTCCTGTTGAACAAAAGTTGTATTGTGATTTTAAGAAGACATGTTTCGGACACTTGAGGCATATTTCGGAATATTTTAAGTTTAATGAACAAATGGTTCATTATATGTTGCTGCGACATATAAAAAATAAAATAAAAAACTGCATGAAATTTGGTTTGTGTGAACGGTAAGCCAGCTTATTTCGTCTTAAAGAAATTGCTTTGATTACGGGGCTGAATTGTTCAGCATATCCCCGTGAATCAAAAATGAACAAAGTCCTCCAAAATAGAGAAAGCTTTCATTTTAAGGTAACGAAGAACAAGAGCATTACTACTGCAAAGTTGATTAGCCTGATGAAAGGTAATAGGCTAAATAATCAACAAAAGTTGAAGTGTGCTTTGGTTTGGTTTGTGCACGCTATGCTGCTTGCAAAGGACCCGTCAAAGAAGGTGGATTCGAACCACATCAAGATGGCGGCTGATTTAGAATTCTTCAGGGGGTATTCATGGGGAAAAAAGTCCTTTGAGCTGACCTTGAGCTATCTGAGAAAGAAGACTGATCTGACCAAGCATAAAAAATCTTTTATCAAGAGGAATAATGCATCGTACGCATTATTTGGCTTTCTCTGGACATTTTTGGTACTTATAATCAACCATCCTATTGATTTATTATAGACTCTTACATATTTATTGCGTAATACATAGACACTGTAGACTTACTTGTGCTTTTATTGATTGCAGGTTTGGATAGATGAGGTCTTTCCTCATCTGGAAGGTATGTCAGCAAGTCGTTGAATTCTCCCCTGCCCATTCCTCGTCTTCTTCAATGGCACACGTCGAAGTGCGACAACATAATGGAAGGCGATCCGTTTAAGTACAAAGGAAATAGCACAAAGGTAAAATTGTACTTATTATGATATTAGTGAATGTCTTGTAATTTATTTTTAGTTTTTTATAGATTGTGCACCCGTACCTTACTCCTACTGTCCGTGAGATAGAGCAGATATACATGAAAACTTTTAAGTCATACACGGACGAAGTTAAGGATACGCCCATCGATGCGTTGAAGGCGCAGCTAAAAGGCGTGACTGTCTAGACTTCATCAGCGGAGGTCGCGGACGAAGACGAAGATTTGGGTGGCCACCATTATGTTCCAAGCACACCACGTGCTTGTGATCATGCTGGTTCAAGTGGACTCAAAACCTCACCAGACACTTCTAATGACGATGACCTGCGCGAGCGCGTTGCCTTGCTCGAGAAAAGTCTATTGGATATTGCTTTTTTTGTTAGAGATGAGAGACTATAGAGAATCGAGAAGAATAAGAAAAAGCAACAAGAAGAAGGTAAATTAATTTATTTTTTGCTCTTCCAATTTAATTTTGTTGCATATGTTTAGTAATCTTTTCAAAATAATACAGTGCACCTCGACAACCCCCCTCTTAGCCGGCATCAAGTAAACCTCGAAGAACTTGCAGTCACAGTGATGGACATGGCTTCAGTAGATGAAAAAGGTGAAGAAGAGAAGAAAGAAGAAGAAACAGAAGAGAAAAATATAGCAGATGAAGAATAAGAAGAAAAAGAAATAGATGAGGAGATGACAGCTGAAGCAGAAGAAGAAAATGAGGAGAAAACAAAAGAAGATGGTGAGAAAAAATCAGAAGAAGAAGAAGATAAAAATGAAAAGGTAGTTGAAAAAGAATCAGTGATCGAACAGAAGGTTGAAAACATTGAAGAAGAGAAGAAATCAGCAGAAGAAGAAGAGAAGGAAAATGAGAAGAAAGAAGTTGAAGAAGAGGAGAAAAAAGGAAGAAAAAAAGTGGCTGTGATGGGCATTGTTGCGAAACTCAATCAAGAAAACAAGTAGTTTCGTGGATTTGGAACAAACAACTTTCTTAATAATTTTTTTTTAGTGATTTGTTCTTTAGTGATAATTGAATTACATATATTTCACATATTTCTTTAGTGAATTGTTCTTTATGGATAATTGAATTACATATATTTGACATGTCAATGATGGCATTTACTGATGAAATAATGTCCAGTTATTTTATTGTCTCGTTAAATTAAATAGCTGGTTGCATTGCAGTACCAGTTCAGCTATTGTCCTAATTTATAGTGGTTGATTGAAAACATAATAGAAACTGTTCTCTATAATTTATAGACTTAGCATACTATCGATTGAGTAAATCATATATTTACTTACCAAAGCTATCATGGTTTATAGAGGTCGATGATAAAAAACGTAGATATAATTCTCTATTAATTATAGATTACGCCCAAGATTGATTTAAGAAACCTTACGTCTATTTATTCAGTTTTCGATATCCCTATTACACCTTTCCAGAAAGCCAACAACAATACAAACCATACAATAAATCTTTTAGGCATTTTTCTTTTTCCTTAGCCAAAATTAACCTTTGCTTTACTTGATCCCTCTCCATTTTGACTTCTTTAGCAATCCTTTCTAGTAATCCCTTTGCTCTTCGACTTCTTTTAGCAATGTCATGAGTATATTTCTATTTTCTTCGGTTTTCGAAGCCTTTGAAGTATATAAAACTTGGAAGCGCCTCGAAAATTTGATGTCGATGGGCTGCTCGTCGGTTAATCTTCGTCAAGACACTTAAAAAAAGAGCATCCGCCATTATCCTTAACAACCGAACAGTTAAAGAATTTTTGACCTGAATTCGAATCAGTGCGTGACGTCCTAAAAACAACTGGATTGCCACAATGACATATGTAGGACACTTGCATTTGATTTTTGAGATTTTTGAGACATGGTAATTGTTAACAAAAATTAAAGAAAAAAAAATAAGAGTGTTAACATAAAAATAGCCTTTCTTTTATAGAAGAAAAAAGTGAGATATTACCGTTGGGTGTTAATTTGACGTGTAATTTTTTACCGTTGTAAAAATTTGATATTTTTATTTTTTTACTGCTGGTATTGTTTTATAGACCTTATTTATAATCGATGCCTTCTCAGGATTTTCGTAGATGCTTAAACGAATAGATAGACAGTCTAGCATATACTAAGAGCTAATTCCTTAACAACCGCACTAGACTGTGCTACATAATCATAGATCATAACTAGCACATATGTTAAGAAAAAACTTTTAATCAATAAAATAATAGATAATTGGATTTTATGCAACTAAAGGATTTTGAATAAGTCATGTGATCGTATGAGAGTCCACGTCAATTGAATAAGGTGATCAATGATGTGTGAGGATGGGTAGTGCATGAACAACAAACATGCTTTGATACGATACAAATTTGGTACGTATCAAAAACAAGCCAAAAATAGTCCATAAATAAAGGGTAACCCGAGAGCTCAACAAACATCAAATCTCGGTTCCAACAACATCAAGAAACAAGGTGTAAATGACACCAAAGGCACTAACAACAACAAGAGATAAACAACAATAACGAGAGGAACAACACTACAATAACAACAATCCAACTCTTACAAGATTACAAGAACAACAAGAAACAAACGATTCACTAGACCACACAAGTAGTACATGATATGTAAAGATAGGAAGTGAGACATACACTATTATAAGGTTAAGAACCCAAAGATGTATTAAATCTAAGGACCCCTAAGACTTACAATAGCAACACCACACTCTTATGAGACACAAGAGGGATTCCACCGCTCAAGCACCAACGTTTTCAAGCAATACACAAGCACAAGTGAATCCACACTTGTTCATGTCCTAGTTTAGGCCTAGAGACCCTCTCTCTCAAGAGATGTGTTTTTCCAACAATATCCAACAAAAACTAATGAACTAAAATCCTATATTGTTATATTTATACTACTTTACAAATAAAAAGATAAAATGATAAAAAGGTCCTTTAATGACCAAATAGGCAAATAGGCACCCATAGAGTGTTTTTAGGGGCGGTTTGGAGCCCTTTTTAACACTTCAACTCGTACACCTCCGAGGTTACATCCAAAATACTCAAAAACGTTCATCTTCATGATCGTGCTTGTATCATCCTCTCCATCTTGAGAGGAATTTGACCTCAAATTCATGGCACTAGCCAAATGAAAATGGCTCCAAAATAGTCCACAAAATAAGAAGAAACCGAGAACACAATAATTTTAAGTCTCGGCCAAAGTCTTTATTTTGTACCTTAGACTCCTCTCCATCTTGAGATTTGCCTTCAATCTCATCCGGCTCAATTGAGTTTATCCAAGAAGTTTCACTACAAAACAACAAACGGGTTAGTTGTAAAAGAAAGGTCCTCACACTCTCTCTTTATTTCTTTGTTCTCGAATTCCTCACACTTAATCTCACAAGTGTTGTATGCTTGCTTGTACTCCGTGAGGTGTTGAGAGGTGAATTCCAATGCTTACAACGACTCCAAAATAGAAAAAAAATACACAAGGATGTAAACACAAAGAACGGTTTCAAACCAACTCACAATCTAGTAAGTGGTTACTAGCTTGTAAGTTAGTATTGGAATCAACAAAAGAAACTAGACGATCAAATTTGAGCTTAAAATTTTTCGTGTGAACAGTAATTGGTGATGTGTCACCCCCTAATTGGTCACGGGGCCACACAACTTTTAATCACCATTCTTGGAATTTTTTGTCCTTATACTTTTGGAATGGAAAAAAATTAGTATTTGGAGGGAAAAACACAAGTCCTGTAACTCTTTTCAAATTCAACTCAAAAAGGTGAGATTAGATTTGTACTAGTTTCCACAAAACAAGGCTCCTAGAAATAAGAAAAGTGGTTCAAAAAGTTGTTGTCAAGTCAAGAGTGATGTGAGCTAGTCCTTTCACCAACAAGTTTTCCAACTTTGTCTTCACCTTTTCTAGACCTATTAACTACTTTAAGTTGGTCAAGATAAGAGAAGTGATGAAGAACAACAAGAACACAACAACTTTTCAAGAACAACAATAACAACACCTTCAACGCGCACTCCAACCTCCACAGCAACTCCATAAATTTTAGTCTAGGTCTTTGTTCATAACACAACTTTAATAAGTTTTTAAGCTCAAATATAGATTTAGATACCTTTAGTGTTAGTGAATCAAGAAACAACAATAACAACAAAGAAATCGTAGACCTAAACTCTGCAAATTTTAGCCTAGACTACAACAAGAACACTACAAGTTTTTCGGCCATGAACAAGAACAAAAAAAAGAACAAGAACAAGAACAAGAACAAGAACAAGAACAAGAACAAGAACAAGAACAAGAACAAGAACACTTCTTTCTCTTTTTATTTTTTTGATTTTCTAGCAAGCCCAAGATTGATTTTGTTGGAACAAAATCAACCACAAGCTTTGATACCAAATGATACGATACAAGTTCGGTACGTATAAAAAATAAGCCAAAAATAATCCACAAACAAAGGGTAACCCGAGAGCTCAACAAACACCAAATCTCGGTTCCAACAACATCAAGAAACAAGGTGTAAATGACACTAAAAGTACTAACAACAACAAGAAATAAACAAAAATAACGAGAGGAACAACACTACAATAACAACAATCCAACGTTACAAGATTACAAGAACAACAAGAACCAAACGGTTCACTAGACCACACAAGTAGTACATGATATGTAAAGATAAGAAGTGAGATATACACTATTACAAGGTTAAGAACCTAAAGATGTATTAAATCTAAGGATCCCTAAGGCTTACAATAGCAACACCACACTCTTACGTGACACAAGAGGGATTCCACTGCTCAAGCACCAACGTTTCCAAGCAATACACAATCACAAGTGAATCCACACTTGTTCATGTCCTAGTTAGGCCTAGAGACCCTCTCTCTCAAGAGATGTGTTCTTTCAATAATATCCAACAAAAACTAATGAACTAAAACCCTATATTGTTCTACTTATAGTACTTTACAAATAAAAAGATAAAATGACAAAAAGGCCCTTTAATGACCAAGTAGGCAAATAGGCACCCATAGAGTATTTTTAGGGGCGGTTTGGAGCCCTTTTTAACACTTCAACTCGTACACCTCCGAGGTTACATCCAAAATACTCAAAAACGTTCATCTTCATGATCGTTCTTGTATTATGTTTGGGGAAATATTTACCCAAATCACAAGTATGTTGTGGATAATTCATTTGTTCAACCACAGCTCATCACCTCACATCTTGTTTCATCACTTTCAATTTATATGGACTCTCATACGATCACATGACTTGTTTAGGCTTATTCGATTGCATAAAATTCAATTATCGATTATTCTATTAATTAATTAATCCTTATCAAAATATGTGCTAGTTATGGTTTATGAATATCTAGCACAATCTAGTGATTTATTTGTGGAACTAGTAAAGACTCTATGCAAGACTATATCAGGTCGAGGACAAAACTAAGCATAGTCTAGCATAGATAGACTATGACACATATTTATAGACCTTGACTAGCACATATTTTGAAAAAGATTATTTAATTAATAAAATAATAAGTAATTGTATTTTATGCAATCGGGTGAGCCTAAACAAGTCATGTGATCGTATGAGAGTCCGCATAAATTGAAAGTGGTGAAACAAGATGTGAGGTGATGAGTTATGGTTGAACAACCAACCTCCTTAGGGCAATGTTTACCAAATCACAAGTATGTTGTGAGGAATTCATTTGTTCATCCACTACCCATCCTCACACATCAATGATCACCTTATTCAATTTACGTGGACTCTCATACTACCACATGACTTGTTCAAGCCCTCTAATTGCATAAAATCTAATTATTTATTATTTTATTGATTAATTATTTTTTTTATTTCCCACATATGCTACTAAGAGCAATAAACCAATACTGTATATTATTGACAAGGTATACAGTCTATGAAATTTACTGAACGTAATCGATAGAGAGGTATTGTTTAATGCATCGAATATGTATTTGTTCGAGCATTGAACTTGATATAAGTGTCGAATAAACTTCATCTACTTTTCATTTAATTTTGTAAAATTTAACATAATCGTGGATAGACTAGATTAGTTTTCCATTGACGTATGTGAATTAATTTGATGTCTTATTACTGTTCCGTTCATCTTCTACCTTGATCTCATGCAAAAATTTTAAAAAGGAAAAAAATGTAAAATTACAGTTGGAAAAAATGCAGGAAACTAGAAATAAACTAGAAACAACAATTAATCAAGAATTAAATTAACATCTCACAACCCTTTGATTCATTTTTTAACATTAGAAATTAATTTTTCAAAAATTACAGTGGAGACAGATGAAGGAAACAAAAATTAATTTTCCATTATTTCACAACTATTTGATTCGTGTTGTAACAGAGGAAATTGCACAAAAATTCAAAAGAGTATAAAATTACAGAAATTTAAAGGGAGACAGATATAAAGAAACCAAAATATTTCATTCATTCATTCATTCTTCATTGCAATGGTAGACCCATATTTACAGTAAAACCCAAACAAAAACTGCAAAATAAAGAAGCTTTCATCTAACATAAACCTAACCATGAAAGCTTCCCATTGCAATGACATTAAAATAAAAAAATAAATATAAATACTTAAAACTACGGGGATGGTGGGGGAGTGATCATCTCCTCCGGCTCCATGTTGAGCCACTCCATAATCGCCCGTAAAAAAAGGGCAATCCATCGGAGTTCGCAATGGAAATGCTTCCGGTCCTGCCCCAGTCCATAGAAGAGGCAGTTGAAGTCGTTATGGAGGAGGAGAAGGTTGTAGTTACGGTTGATCCTCCTTCTGGGTCTCAAAGAAATGCCTGACATCTTTTTAATTAAATTTGATTTTGAGTTGATGAAGATGAATTTTGGGTGGAGTAGATGGGTATTTATATAGACCAAAATAGAACCCTTTGATCTTTCCGCCCTTTGGTTTGTATACGTGTGAATGGTGGAAATCGAAGAGAGGTAGCGTATACCCAATCGACGCAACGTCTTATTGGACGTGCCACAGCTTTTTTGAGGTGTAATAAATGCTCAACTGTTCACATTTGTCCCTTTGAACATTTAGGGTTTTTAATAGACTGTATATGAGATCGATTATATACCTTGTCTTAAATAAAGAATAAAAGAAATAGATCGGACATATAATATATGCAATACTTTAAAAAGGTCGATAATAGATACAGAGTTAAGCCGATAAATCTGGCATTAATCAGGCAACTGAAGGGTTGTTAAAATACATACACTGCCATGACTTACAAAAACACAAATTCATACAAGACTAACTACGATTTGTTGTTGTTATAAGTGGTTCTCTTATGCCCGGGTCTCTTGCATAATGAACACTTGTTCCTCCTCTTTGACTTGAAAGTCTCGCCCACGCTCTTAACGCATTTTATTTTCTTCCTTCAGAGCTTGGTAACCATGAGTGGTGGAATAATGTTCAGGTCTAGCAATTCTTTTGACACGCGCCATTCAGACTCTAAAGGGACAACATTAATTAATTCCGAATAAGCAAGGAGATACCCTTCCACTTTATACAGGGACGAAGAGTAATCATAGACTCTCAAACCATAATTATCATCGTGCTTCGATCGCAAAGCAGCCATCGCGTGATCGCATGGTATTTTGACCAGGTCAAACTTTTTGCACGAACAAGACCTTGCCAGTAGGTTGACTTTGGCCGTAGAGCCACTTCCAAACACAGTGTATTGCCTTTCATCTCTGCTTATGTTCTCCACGTAAAAAGAGTGCCCCTCGCTCATATTATCTCTTAAGATCTTTTCGGCGGCGGGAATAAATTTGTCATCCTTATATTTGAGGATGTAGGCACGCCTCTCCCTAAATATTTCACCAAACCTCTTGGCAATCAAATTGAATATGGATGCCACGGGGTAATCCCTTTCTACAATTAACATAGCGTTCACCGACTCGATAATATTTGTGGTCATTACGTCAAACCTGTTGCCAGGGAAATATGCCCTGCTCTATTTTTCAAAACCAAGCTCATGCTCGAGGAAAAAGGTTGTCTCGCGGTAGTAGTTCTTGAATTCCATAAAATGGTCGCTAAACTCCTCTGGAGAATATGCCTTTGTCGTGTTGTATAATAGATAGAGATTTTCTTCGTAGTGGTAATTTACCTGGATATTTTCACGTAGGTGCCTCATGCAGTACCCATGATGAGCATGGTTGTACTCCTTCGTAATGTCATTGGCGTTTTGTTCCTATCGGAGATAAAGCACAAATTTGGTCCATCTACCACAATAGACTTCAGCTTCTCAAAGAAGAACGTCCAAGACGTATCATTCTCCTTGTCAATAATGCAAAAGGCAATGGGATAAATATGGTTCTTCGTATCCTGTGCAACCGCGTTTAGCAGCACCCTCTCGTACTTGCCGTAAAAATGAGTGTTGTCGATCACAATAACCTTCCTCATGTGTGTGAATCCCTTAATGCAAGGGTCCAACAATAAAAAATAGTATATAAATCTACAATCGACCTTTTTTACCATGATGGAATAGGTAGTGCGAACATTAAGAGCGTCGATCATGTACGAAAAAAATGGGCAGACAGTGATACCCGTGCTCCGCTGTCCCTCAAACCATTTCTTTGGCAATCACCCCCCAGCCAACATTTCAATAGCTTGGTCTAATTTTCAAGTTCTTGTATACGATCCTCCGAATCTCGCTAGTGTTCGAACCCTTTCCTTTGCGATACATGTTCACACACAGCGATGTAATAACTTTAGACGACATTTTTCTATGGCAGCGGGTGGCATATTCAACATCGCAATTGTGATCGCCGATGTATTTATAGATGACAAATCTGTCCATGCATTCATACTTCTTCGGCTGCAACATCCACCTGCAGCTAGGACAAACACATTTTACCTTGAGGAATTTGCTGCAACTCTTCAACGTAGCATAATCAAAAGAATTTCTCGCAGCTGCTACGTCCAACAATGATTTTAGCTCCTTTTTACTGCTAAATGTTTGATTTACCTGAAAATTAGTTCCTTCGTAGAAGGTGTGGTTGGTTTGTGCTCCCAATTCGCACTCTTCTCCCCTTTCTTCAGAGAAAATAGAATCTTTCAATTCCATTGAATCATCTTCTGAATCCATTGGATGAGCATCCAAACTCTCATCTTCAAATGAATCATGTCCGTCGATTGTCGGCTGTGGTAGCGGGATTGTCAGAGACCCCAGAACGACATTTATCCTTAATAATGGCCTAGAGCCATCGACAGCGATATCCAACATGTATAACGACACATGCCGATCATTATTTATGAACGTGGGATGTATTTTACCTCGCCCATCCATTAAATAGATAATCATAATATTCTTTGGATCGCATTCTAATTCTCCGCTCTCAATTACACTTCGAACCATGTCGTCGTACGATCCATTACAATGCAGCGGGGTGCTGTCTCCTTTGTAGATGATTTTTACCTCCAACAGTTGGGACCCTCCTCCCACGCACCCATATAATTACTATCCACAACAACTACCTCAGCCACTGCCAAAATAGATTGCACAAGTCAATAATAGATCAAGGTTTGGTCTATAGATGGTCAATGACTGGTTGATCCCTGGTATCAATACGTTCATACAAAGACGCGAATCGACTATTTTTTTATATAATCATTGCCCTCCAAGCTATGGGATGGAAAAATGTATTTGTAGGACTTCTAAACAACTTAAATATATCCAATGACGAGGTAT
The DNA here is from genome assembly GCF_002878395.1 of Capsicum annuum. Classification (NCBI taxonomy): domain Eukaryota; kingdom Viridiplantae; phylum Streptophyta; class Magnoliopsida; order Solanales; family Solanaceae; genus Capsicum; species Capsicum annuum. Next base: position 143,195,936 of record NC_061118.1, read on the forward strand.
TGAGCTGATTTGGAAAGCTTATTGAGCTAGTAGAAATGGTGATTTTTTTTTTTTACATTTTTTTTTCAAAAAAGATGGAACAACAATGGAGGCAATGATGAAGAATGGATATTTTCAATTGTGATGAATAATTTTTCATCGAAAAAGTGGCTGAAAAAGTCGTCGGAATCAGAAATTATTGGTGAAAAAGGGAGCTCCTATTGATGACTTCTTGGATAATTTTCTAAATTAAAATAGAAAATATGGAAAAATTGTGGGAATATAAAAAAAGGTGGGAAATATTAAATATTAAATGGATGAGGTAGGGAACTAAAGTGTAAAGCTTAAAACTTGTGTGGTTGGTTTGGATGAAAGAATGGATGATATCATAAATGTGTCTAAACACCTAATTTTTTAAGACGTGTCTAAGTGCTAAAATAAGATTTGAAAGTGTCTAAATGTCAAACTATCCCAAGTTTCTATTCATAAATTGTCAATTACTGTTACTACCACGTCTATTTAAATTTACATGACACTTTTCATTTAATTAGTTAAAAAATAATATCTTTCTATATTTATTAATAATTTATTTCATATTTATTAATAATTTAATTTTAAAATATCCATTATATTTTTAATCAAATAATTTGTATAACCACATAAATATTCATGACTTGTCTTAGAGCATAAATTTTAAAAGACTTTCTTTTTTAATAAATTGAGACTAGGAAAACGTTGTTTTGTTAAAATTGTCAATGTAAGAATTGTCAGTAAGTCTGTACAATGTCATGGTCCTAGCTAAAACATCTATTTTACCCACTCCTACTCATTTCTTCTCTATATTTCTCCAATGTTTCACGCTCTATATAGAAGAAAAATAAATTTTAGTCTTTTAAGAAGCAAATTCCCTGTTGTGGAAGGAAAAGTTGAGGAGTTTCGTTCCAAATATGATGATTGAAACGATAAGTGTGATGTTTTCATCGTGGGATATGATTTCTTTTATGCGAATTATTCATGCTTTTATGATAAACCAGGGTTCTATTTTGAGAGCCTTTACTTCAGGGAGAGTTATATAAAGTTGGGAATGGGGAAATTATTGTTAGGAATAGTTGCCTTCATAGCTGCAAACAATGGGTTCGTATCAGTTGAGGGAATAGTAGCAGTTTGGAATAAGAAGTCATATGATTTTTACATAGATATGGGGGTTGAAATATTTGATGAATTTAGATATGGCAAATTGCATGGTGAAAATCTTTAAAAGTATGTTGATAAGCAGAAAAATGAAGGAGGAAACTGATAATCTTTATTTCTTTTCATTTGGAGAGTTCATGTAATTTATCAATTTATTTTGTTATTTTGCAAAAGAAGAATGTTCATCACATTTGTATCATTAAATTTTTAAATTGGCTATCATATTAAGCCCCCTCTATTCAATTTACATGATCTTTTTTTCCAAAAATAAAAATAAAAAAAATACCATATTGAACTCGGTTGACCTTTGTTACAGACTAGCATGGACAAAAGTGGCTGAGAAGGATCAAGACCAAAGGAACCTAGTGCTGGGAAAGTAGTACTGATAACGCTCAATCTACAGCTCTCGTGGGAGTGTAAAGCGGTCGTTAGCAAATATAGAACCCAACCTGGGTTGGGTATCGATCCCACAGAGAATAGCTTGGCCAACAAGCAAGAGAAATTACTAGACTTTTAGTGCAAGTCTCGTAGGAAAGGGGGGATTGTAGTATGTAACCAAAACAAGAATGTAAGAACTGAAAATAGCAAAATAAAGAGAGATTGTCACGTGTGTTGTAAACAATGAGAATTGAGGCGTTGGGGTTATGTCCACCTTCTGAGGTATACGTCTCTATTGGCTATGAGTGTGTAGAGTCTTGACATGTAATTGCTTATAGAGAATTGTAGTCGATGGTAAATCCAAGCGTCTCTCGACCTAAACAAGGACTATTTCACTTTAACTCTCTCGAGCTTAAAGCGTGACTAACGGTACGAATTCTCCAAGAAGTTAGTCCAGGTACGGCACTAGCTTTTTAATAGGAAAGGGTGTCCTACTACCTTGACATTATCTCTTTTCCAGACAAATAACTTTTCTCTCGAACAAGTCAGATGTTAGACTGGCGTTGGTCTATGCGTCTTCTTTTCTAGACAAATAACCTTTCTCTCGAACAGGTTAGATGTTAGAATGGCGTGTTCTTGTGTTTGAACCGCAAAGAATGTAGATTTAAGATGAAGAGAATAATGATATAAGCAATATACTTGTCTTGAACTCACAAACTCATAGCTATAGATAGTAACTCATTCGGCTTCCATAACCCCAACTAAGAGATTTAGTTACCCATGAATGCGAAGGATATCACGCTTTGCATGGTGGATGGCGTGAATAGTAGGTGTTTGGCGTGTGGTTTTAGTGATTCCGTAGCAAGTAACGATTCTCTTGTTGTGGAATTTAAGAGTAGAAGAATGAAGAATTGAGAATGGGCTGTAGGAAGATGTCTTAATTGTAAGGAGATGAATGAATTGTCAGAATGTCTCCCCCCCTTTTTTTCCTGAAAATCTCTAACATGATAGGGTATTTATAATACTCCTATCCTACTCCTACTAAACTAATAAAATAAATAACCAAATCCTAATATACTAATGAAATCCTTGACCCAATTGTACTAGGGTAAGGTTACAAAATTATAATCCAAATAGAATGATGAAACACATAACCTAATTGCACTAGGTTAATGTATTATGGCAAAAATCCAGCTTTGTGTCTGTAAGTCCCAAAGTCTTCAGAAATGCTGTTTTAGCCCGGGACAGATTTTCCATGCAGCAGATTTAGTCCTTTATGCGTCCAGCTCCTTTCCATCTCGTTTGTGAGCTTTCTTTTGCGTCAAGTAAGCCATAAATTGCTGTATTTTGCATCATTTATACCTGAAACTTTCCTAATCACATTTGTTAGCTCATTTACAGGAAAAAGGACTAAAAGTGTACGAAATAGATAATTAGTTCTCGAAACTAGGCTAAAATATGGGCAAAATATATTGATATAGGCGCGTAATTTCGCCTATCATCAAGTACCCAGCAGTTAAGTTAGTTAAAGAAGCTGAAAATGAGTTTTTGCACTTAGGACCTTTATCTTTTAAATAGGAAGTTACTTAAATTATATATTTAGTCCTAGAAATTATCTAGAAGTCCTTTATTAGTCCTTGTCAGAAGTTGTTAGTGGAAGATTCTATTCTTATCTGATAATAGTACAGTGATGAGTCATCTAGGGTTGGAGAAGTACTATAAATTGTAATGTTCCATTTTCTTGACTCATTATCTAATGAAATTACCCTAGTTGTAGTTACTTAGCTTCTTCTTCTTATTTTCTTGTTTTGCACTGTTCCATTGGTTGTTTTCAGTTTGGGTTCTTGTTGAGTTACATCATTTGGTATCAAAGCACTTTCCTTGAGCTGTGTGGGTTAAAATCAGAATGTCTACAGATATGAATGAGGTTAAATCTATGTTCAAGAGGATGACAATTGAAATGGCTAACTTCTCTCTTAGACAGACTCAGCTGGAGAATCAACATGAAAAGGCTTTTGTAGAATTAAAAGAATTCATAGAAGAAACAAGGAGGTTTGATAGAGGAAAATGTGTGGAGGTTCAAGATGGAGGAGAGATCTATACCCCCTCTGGTAATCCTGCAGCTTGGGTGCCTAGTGTTGCTGGTGGATTACCACCCACTCACTCAACTGGTTATGCAATGGGGGGTTGGAGCTATACCCTCCTTCCCAGCTCACATGGAGATCCTAGTTAACAACATGGCTTTAGCTGGTCAAAATCCAATCAGGACACAAGTTGGTGGTAGCCACACTGGAGTTATACCACAAAATTCTGCAACACAACAGGGACACAATGGTCAAGGAGGGTCAACCATGTCTAGGTTGTCCAAGATGGAGTTTTCAAGGTTTAATGGCACCAACTTGAGAGCTTGGTTATACAAGGTTGAGCAGTTCTTTTCTTTGGATGAGGTAGCTCATCACATGAAGCTAAGAGTAGCCTCCATACACTTTGATGAAATAGCTATTGAATGGAACTTAACTTTTCTAAGAAGTAGATCTCATTTACCCTATCCTCTATGGGAAGAATATGCTTATGCACTCATGGATAGGTTTGGGGCTAAGTATGTAGATCCAATGGATGAACTAAAAATGATAAAACAAATTAGAACAATTGAGGAATATCAAAGAGAGTTTGATAGTATCATGACTAGGCTGGTCATTCTTCCTAAATATGCTATTAGTGTTTACATAGCTGGATTAACGCCAGATATTGGCTATACAGTAAAGAATCATAGACCTCACTCTCTGCCGCAAGTATATCAGTTGGAAAAAAATGCTCAAGCTCAGGTGAATGCTCAATTGAAACTGGCTAGGTCTTTCTACTATAGTGGTGGACAGCCTCATGCTAAAGAGGGTATATATGGAGGTGGATCTAGAAGGTTATCAGGCAAAAAAGAGTACCCCCAACCCAGGAGTGACCAACCTATCAATCTTAATAGGAGAAATACCAAGAGGCTCACTCCTGCAGAGATGAGCGAGAAGAGATTGAAGGGACTTTGTTTCTTTTGTGATGAAAAGTTTATACCAGGCCATAAATGTCAAACTAATAAACAATTGTACCTCCTTGAGGTCCATGAGGAGGACAAGCTTGAAGAAACAGAAGATCCAGTTGAGCTGGAGGGTGAAGAGAAAGTTGAGGATCCCCAAAAAGAGGTGTGTGAGATCTCAGTTCATGCTTTGAATGGAGTTTCTAGTTACTGCACCCTGAGGGTGGTTGGATATAGCGAACACAGACCCTTGAACATATTGATAAAACCTGGCAGCGCTCATAATTTTATTTATGAAAAACTAGTGAGACAGCTAGGTTGGGAGGTGGTTACAGTGAAACCTCATTCTGTTAATGTAGTAGATGAGGGAGCTAGACTAACTACCGAGGTATGTAAGGATCTCACTTGGATGATGCAAGGGGTTACATTTATAAAAAGTTTTCTATTGCTACCACTAGGGTCATGTGATATGATCTTAGGGGTGTAATGGTTGCTACCCTTTGGAGATTTGCAATTGATCTTTCAGAACCTAACTTTGGGATTCAGGTATAAGGGACAGAAGGTGGTACTTAAAGGAATCAAGGAGAGCACTAAGTTCGTTGGTGCTAAAGGGTTGGGAAAAATATCTCAGAATGGGGTACAACTATTCATGATCAAGGTGTTACCAGTAGATAAGTCCCCTGATGAGGATGCAGAGGTGATCCATCCATAAATTTTAACATTGACTAAAGAATTCCAGCAGCTCTTTGGTGATCTTGAGCAACTACCTCCAAGCAGGTCTATGTTCGATCACAGGATTCCATTGCACAAAAACAACAATCCAATAAATTCTAGACCTTACAGGTATTTTTTTTAGACAAAAGGACATCATAGAACAATTGGTTCAAGAGATGCTTGACCAAGGGATTATTCAACCAAGCTGTAGCCCTTATGCTTCTCCTATAGTCCTTGTTGGCAAAAAAGATGGTTCTTGGTGGCTCTGTGTTTACTATAGAGCTCTCAACAAAATGATCATAAAGGACAATTTCCCAATTCCACTCATTGAAGAGTTGTTAGATAAGCTAGGAAAAACACACATTTTTACTAAATTAGACTTGAGGTCGGGGTATCATCAAATTAGGATGGCTGCTGAAGATATTCAGAAAACTACGTTTAAAACCCATTCAGGCCATTATGAGTACTTGGTGATGCCTTTTGGCCTCACAAATACACCTTCTAGATTCCAAGGGCTCATGAACCACATATTCAGAGAACATCTCAGGAAATTCATCCTAGTTTTCTTTTATGATATCTTAATATATAGCAAGAACATGGAAGAGCATTTGCAGCATTTGAGAATCATATTTAAGCTTTTGATCCAGCATAAATTGTTAGTGAGAAAGGGTAAGTGTTCCTTTGGTGCTACCAGGGTGGAGTACTTAGGCCACATTATTTCTGCAGAGGGGGTAGCAACTGATCCCAAAAAAATTGAAGCTATTCAAGATTGGCCTGTACCTAAGACATTAAGAGAGTTACAAGGATTCTTAGGGTTGTCTGGTTATTATAGAAGGTTCATCCGGGGCTATGGCATCATAAGTAAAACCCCACTGACTTGTTAAAGAAATAAAGATTCATATGGAGTGATAAAGCCACAAGAGCATTTCAGCAACTAAAGAGTGCTCTAATTTCTACACCAGTGTTAAAGCTGCCTAATAGTTTACTACAATTTATGGTGGAAACTGATGCATGTTACATTGGAGTTGGACCTGTGTTGATGCAAGAGGACCACCATTTGGCTTATCTTAGTAAAGGCTTGTCACTAAGGAATCAAAGTTTGTCTGTATATGACAAGGAATTGTTGGCTTTGGTACTAGCTATTACCAAGTGGTCACAATATCTCTTAGAAAGGAGCTTTGTGGTGAGGACTGATCAGAAGGCCCTTAAGTTCTTGTTGGAATAGAAACTTCACACCGGAACTCAAATAAAATGGATAGCTAAATTGATGCAATATGATTTCTTGATTGAGTATAAGAAGGGAAGAGAAAACAAGGCAACTGATTCTTTGTCTAGACTTCCAGGTGCTAGTTTATTCTTGATGTCTATTATTCCTTCAGGGACTACACTCTTCCATAGGATCAAAACTAGTTGGAACAATAATCTTGTGATGTTAAGCCTCATTTCCAAGGTAAAACTCATGAAGGCAACCTTAAGGGGTTCACTTACATTAATGAACAATTAAGAAGGTATGGCAGATTAGTAGTGGGAAATGATCAACCTCTGAGGCAAGAGATTCTGCAAATATGGCATAACAACCTTAATGGGGGGCATTTAGGTATGGAAAATACTTATAGGAGGGTTTCGTCTATGTTTTACTGGAAGAAAATGAGAGATGATATCAATAACTATGTCAAGGGATGCTCTATTTATCAAAGAAGCAAGTATGATGCAGCTGCCTCACCTGGTTTATTACAACTCCTGGCTATTCCTGATACCATTTGATCCAACATCAGCATGGACTTTATTGATGGATTACCCAAATCAAGAGGTAAATCTACTATTTTGGTGGTGTTGTATAGGTTGACTAAGAGTGGACATTTCATAGCTCTTAGTCACCCCTATACAGCAGCTTCTGTTACACAAGTTTTTCTGAACCAAGTGTACAAGTTGCATGGGATGCCTGAAAAGATTGTTAGTGACAGGGACCCTATCTTCATAAGCAAGTTCTGGCAAGAGTTATTTTCAGCACATGGGCTTATTCTCAGCACCTCGACCTCCTACCATCCTCAAATAGATGGACAAACAGAGGTATTGAATAGGACCTTGGAAACTTACCTTAGGTGTTATTATTCAGATAGTCAGTCTGATTGGTCATTGTACTTGCCCTTGGCAGAGTGGTGGTATAACACTATCTTTCACTCAGCCATACAAACCACTCCTTATGAAGCTTTGTATGGGCAACCACCTCTACTCCACTTGCCGTACATGACAGGAGAAGCTACTGATTTAGAGGTGGACAGAAGTTTAATAGCAAGGGAGTTCAAGTCTCAGTTGCTCAAGTTTCAATTACATAGGGCTTAACAGAGAATGTCAACTTTATCTAACAAGGTAGAAGTGACAGACAGAACTTCAACAAGTTGTCTTCTAAATACTATGGACCTTATCAGATCATTCAAAGAGTAGGACCAGTGGATTACAAATTACTCCTTCCTCCTCAAGTGGCTGTTCACCCCACCTTCCATGTGTCCCAGCTCAAACCTTGTCATGAAATATCTGTTGTTATCAATCATCCCCCCATAGTTGACTTAGCAAGTCCAAACTGTGTGAAACCTCAGGCTATCTTGGATAGAAGGATGATTAAGAGAGGAAATAAGGCAGTCACCCAAGTGTTGATTCATTGGAAGGGTATATCCAGGGAGCAAGCAACATGGGAAGATTACTATGTTGTGAAGCAGAGGTTTCCAGCTCTCTTCCTTGAGGACAAGGAAGTTTCTAAGGAGGGAGAAGTATTATAGACTAGCATGGAGAAAAGTGGCTGAGAAGGATCAAGACCAAAGGAACCTAGTGCTGGGAAAGTAGTACCCAGCAGTTAAGTTAGTTAAAGAAGCTGAAAATGATTTTTGGCATTTAAGACCTTTATCTTTTAAATAGGAAGTTACTTAAATTATATATTTAGTC
>NC_061118.1:143207162-143218844 GCF_002878395.1 Capsicum annuum
CTCTCGATGAAATTGAATAAACAGATGATTAGCAAGTTGCAACAGACACCATAGCTGATGGAAAAGCAAACTGATATATCCATCTATTGCAACAGATTGTCCATATGTTGTAAGTTATCTGACAGGTGGAATATATTTTGCAACAGATTACCAATTTGTCTCTTTCTAAAATACAATAAAAAGATAAAATGGTTGTTAAGCTCAGTATAAAGCTCTTGATCTTTTGTGAGTTTCTCAGCAAGGACCACTTTTTTTCTTGGCAGCTTTCTTATACTACTCCTCTTGGTCCTTCTTAGCTCTACGCAAGGTCGAGAAAAAGTATGGAAGGTTCTCTTTGAGTTTTTCCAAGGCAAACGCTCTCTTGACTGATAAATCCTGTGCTGCAGCATATATGAATATGCAACACTCAATGCAGAATAGTTTTCTGGTAGAAGCAAGTCTTGAGAAAACATAATCAGTAATCTATCGATATTTGTTTTCGCTGTGTCAAGCAGTTCTATTGATATCTTGTCTTCTACGGAGAAGATTGATTAGTAGAAAAACCAAGTGATCGAGATCGTTTAATCTGTTGAGTAACTCGAGCAAAGACGTCTTCTGGATTATCAAACTTCACAGGGCAGTCTGGTAGTTCAATAACATCAGATGTCTTATTTTCGGTACTACCTAATGATGGGGAGATTCTGCCTTCCTCACTATCCTGAAAAGAAAAAGCACTTAAAATTAGATGGAGTATCTCTACATAACGACACAAGATGAACTAAATCTAGCATACAGTTTTTCCTTTCTATTCCTCTCCTTTTTATCTTCTCACATCTTTCAGATCCAAAATTTTTCTTTTTTCGGATGCTTGATAATACCTTGGAAATTGCTTTCTGTCTCTCCTTAGCCTTAATCTCTAATGGAGTGAATAAAAATGAAATCCTCTTTGATCGAATGACACTACTGTTAGATATTAATTCCTTTACATCAGTAATTAATGCATTGACAGTATTAATCATACCATCATGTTTTGCCTTATACTCTTTACATTTGCATGCACAATATAAGCAAGGAGGGGCAAGATTGATCATTCTTATCCTATATAGAGGACAACATATCCGTCATGCAAAAGTCTACACTGTCACTAGAAATGCTTGCCACAACGAAATTCTATAGAAGGCATGACAAATAAACATGAGCAATATCCAACATTAAATCTTCACAAGGTATCAGAACCATATGCATGGTCTCTCAGCCTTATCAATTCGGACCTACCAAACTTAACTATAAAATTACAGATATCTTATTTGAATGATCTATGACTAATCGGTAAAAACAACATTCACAAAATCAGTGTACTCTATGTGTGTTTCCACAGTAACATTATCAGTAATATATAGCTCACACATATGAAGTGGTTCCAGCTGCATGCAGTTTATTCCTCTGAACCTATCTTTACTGCAGCCTCTTGTGATGGTCAGGCAAAAGTTGATCAACTTTCAGTTCCTTATATATCTATAAAAAAGAAGGAAAAATTTATGTCACAGAAAGAACATTATATATCTGTTGCAATAGATGTAGTCTGTTGCATCAGATGTGGAATCTGTTGCGTCAGATGTAGAGTCTGGTGTAACAGATGTGGAGTCTGTTGAAATACATAGCAGCCTTGCTGGTGGTTTGATTTGTTCCAATAGTTGCTTCGTCTGTTGCAACATCAACAATAGCATAAACTACAAAAAACAAATAAAAAATATCCACAACAAAGAAAATAACAACATTTGTTCTAACAACAACATCAACACCAAATAAGCATACATCCTATGTTCCAACATCATCAACAACTAGGGACGGACCCACATGGAGTGCTCCAGGTGTGCGAGCACAGACTGAACTCGTATCGAACTTTATATATGTATATTAAAATTAAGAAAAAATGTATATAATCTAATCAGTGAGCACCCATAGTAAGAGATGTTTGGTTAGCCTAGTTGTTATTTATGGGTGCTTATGAATATTTATTTCTTTTGATCTTGAGTTTAATTCCCACCCAGCACATATTTTTTTAATTTTGGTAACCAACTCTTCTCTCCTTATTCACTTTAAACTTTCTTTTATTTTTTTCTCCCTTGCTCCTTGTGTTGATTGTTCGATCTCCACTATTTTTAAACTAAGAAGCACCCACCGTCTAAAAAATCTGGATCCGCCACTGTCAACAACACCACACTACAAGTTCCAACAATGCCAACCCCACCAACAACATCAATAACAACGTCAACAACAAAGAAACAAACAAAATACATAAAAAAAAATGACGCTGCCAACAAGACTTTTAAACTTCTCCCAACAGATGACTTTTTTTGCATCTTGTAATAAAAATTCTCGATTCATTTATTCAACAATTAAAAGTTCCTTCAATTTTTTTAAATAAATATGATATGAGAAAATGATAATTAAATAAACAAAATGTAAATAACTTGAAAGAAGAATACGAGAATGAAAGAGCAATAGTGAATTATACCTTAATGTCAAAAAGGGATCAAAACAGTAATTTCAGTCGAGGAATCTAAGATATGGATATGGATCAATTTAGATTCGAAAGAAAATTTATGAGAAAGATGAGAGAAAAAAAGGCTGTGATAACCCTAAAGAGGATAGAAAGAAAAAAGATGAGAGACGAATAAAACAAATTTAGGGATGAAGGAGAGATGAGATAATTCTAATTTCTAGATGTATTATCCTTAATATTAAATGACTAAACAAAGTGTATTTATTCAAATTTATATTTTCAAAGCTTAATTAATAAGGCTAATCTGGTAGTAAAATAAACCCCTAACTAATATTTTCTTAATGGGTATGCCAAGTCAATGGGGGCCAACTAATATAATATGAAATGAAAGAAGTATTAGGGGTTTCAATATTCATTAATTAATACTCATTAATAATTTTATGGGCACTAGGAAGAAAATGGGTGACATTGAAAAGCCAAGACAAGACTAATCAATGAGATTTTTGAGTTATCCAAGAAATATTTTTTACTGCCTTTAGTAGTACTACTACTTTATCTACTCGGACAGAAGCTTGCTTTAAAATTAAAAAAAATAAAATTTCAAACAGATATATCGTCTATTGCAACAAATATAAATATCTATTTGAAAAATCCAAATAGCTCGATCATCTATGACAACAGATGGAAATGTCCATTTGATAACTAAATTCGAAATGTCATCTGTTTCAACAAATATCAATATCTGTTTGAAAATTTTCAACAGCTCAGTCATCCATCACAACAGATGCAAATGTCTATTTGATAATTAAATTGAATGTGTTATCTGTTGCAACAGATATTATTATCTGTTTGAAATTCTCCAACAACTCAATCGTTTATTGCAACAGATTTCATTGTAATTGATTTAGGTAGAACTAGGGATGAATGAATGAGCTCCTCATTAACTTAATGTTAAGATTTATAATAGTACCTACATCGATCTAGGTGGAACGGGGGATAAATGAATGAGCTCACAGGGTCAACTATAAATTCAATTGAGTTTTTGCATTTGCATGGTGTTAGTATTGTGTTCATCCCGACTCGAGTCACCGATCGATCATTCTAAGTTAAAATGAGTTCTCATTAACTTAATGTTAAGATTAATAATAGTACCTAGATCAATCTAGGTGGAACTAGGAAAGAATGAATGAGCTCAAAGGGTTAACTACAACTTCAATTGTGTCTTTTGGAAATTGCATGATGAGACGGTATTACGTTCCTCCCGACCAGAGTTGTCGATCGATCACTCTAAGCCGAACTAATTCTTACTACCTCATATGTTCAACTAATACATTAATTGAATAATCTGGGACTAGGTGTGAATTCTCATAGGGTCAACTACAACTTCAATTGAGTCTTTTGGCAATTACACGATGAGACGGTACTGCGTTCCTCCCGACACGAGTCATCGATCGATCACTCTGAGCCAAACCGATTCTTACTACCTCATATGTTCAACTAATACCTTAATTAATTAATCTAGGACTAGAGGTAAGTTCTCATAATGTCAACTACAATAGATGACAATGCCTATTGGATAATTTACAACAGATGGGTAATCTATTGCAATATATGACTTAATATATTTGATAATTTACAACAGATGGGTAATCTGTTACAACAGATGACTTAATCTGTTTGATAGTTTACAACAGATTCGTGATATGTTGCAACAAATAACGTAATATGTTTGATAGTTTATAACATATACATAATATATTGCAACAGATTTCCTAATCTATTTGATTTGATCCAACAAAAAAGACATCTATTGCAACAGGTTGAACATTTGTTTATATATGATTTTAATTGAGTTCATATGTTAGATTAATACCTTAATTGTATGTGAGTTGTCAAAGGGTCAACTACAACTTCAATTGAGTCTTTTAGCAATTGCATGATGAGATAGTATTGCGTTTCTCCCGACCAGAGTAGTCGATCGATCAATCTAAGCTGAACCGATTCTTACTACCTCATATGTTAGACTAATATCTAAATTGATTAATCTAGCACTAGGGTACTAATACCTTAATTGAATAATCTAGGACTAGGAGTGAGTTCTCATAGGGTTAACTATAACTTCAATTAAGTCTTTTGGCAATTGCATGATGAGACGGTACTGCGTTCCTCCCGACTAGAGGCATCGATTGATAACTCTGAGCCGAACCTATTCTTACTACCTCATATGTTCAACTAATACCTTAATTAATTAACCTAGGACAGGGTACTGATACCTTAATTGAATAATCTGGGACTAGGGGTGAGTTCTCATAGGGTCAACTGTTGATTAATCTAGGACTAGGGGTGAGTTCTCATAGCGTCAGCCACAACAGATGGCAGAGCCTATTTGATAATTTACAACATATGGGTAATCTTTTCCGATATATGATAATCCATTTGATAATTTACAGCAGATGGGTAATCTGTCGCAATAGATGACTTAATCTGTTTGATAATTTATAATAGATTTGTAATTTGTTATTACCTAATCTGATTGATAATTTACAACAGATGAGAAATCTGATGCAACATATTGAACATTTATTTTTTTACAATTTCAATTGAGTTCATATGTTAGACTAATAGTACCTAAATTGATTAATCTAGGAACAGGGATGAGTTTTCATAGGGTCAACTAGAGTACTCGGTCAACTACAACTGCAATTATTTTTATACAATTTCAATTGAATTATTCTTTCGAAATTGCATGATGAGAGGGTTAAAAATTATGCATATATTTTATGATTTTAAAAGTAATTAAGATCAATTCGGACCAATGCCTCCATAACCTTTCAGCTACGGGGGCTGTTAGAAAAAGATATTCCATAATTTTCTCCTTTTTGATATCACAACACCAACACCTAGACACCATATTGATTCTCATTCTCTTTAAATTGTCATCAGTGCCTATCTTCCCTTTAAACACTCTCTATGTAAAGAAAGAAATTTTAAAAGGGATACCCTTAGCCTAAATGATCTTGTACTCCTCCTTTATCTCCCCCTTACTTCTTATCAGATCCCATGTTGACTTAACTGTGAAAGATCCTTGAGTACTCCCAGTCCACCAAGGTTTGTCTTTGATCATGTTTGAATTAGGCACCTTTAAATTATTCACAATAAACTCCACTATATGTTCTGATAACTTAGTTCTAAGCTTCTGCCTATTCCATTCGCCATAATTAACAAATTTCTTAACCTCCAACTCTTCTTCATCAGTATTATCAACCTCAACAAAATACAATGCTCCTTGTCCAGTCCAATTGTCGAACCAAAAGATTTAGTTACCCTCTTTCAACTGCCACTAAATGTTGGGTTCCACCTCATCTCTCACTACCATCATACTTCTCCAAACATGAGATGTTCCATAACCTTTTGCTATAACAGGATGTAATTTCTTACAATATTTATTTCAAAGAAAAGCACTCTATAAAGAAGTTTTCGAGGTTCTAAAATTTCAACATAATTTTGCACTCAAAGATTTAGCCACTATATGAAGAGATCTAAAACCAATACCCTCTTCCTCCTTAGGGTAGCACATATTGTCCCATGAAATCCAATGTTGTTCTTAGTCTCAGTGATATTTGCCCAAAAGAACTTAGAAATTTTTTTGTAAAGCTAGTCAATAACACCTTTTCGTGGTATCATAACAGATAATAAATATATCGGCATAGATTGCAAGACATGTGCAATGAGGATGAACCTCCCACCTAAAGATAACAACTTATGTTGCCACAAACTCAGCCTTTTCATGATTTTCTTAATCAATTCTTCAAAATGAGATTTTTTTTCCTTCCATAAAATATAGGACAACCAAGATAAATAAAAGGAAATGTACCTTGATTTATTCCTGTAATTCTTCTCATCCGATTGGCTATCCTGATTGAAGTTTTCTCATGTAAATAAAAGTGGCTCTTATCTAGATTGATCATCTGTCCAGAAACATATTCATATTCTCCCAACACCTTATTCGTCTTTTTAACAGAACCAAAATGTCCTGAACAGAATAAAATAGTATTATCTATATAAGATAAGTGATTTATCTGTGGACTCCATTTAGGCATCTCATAACCAATAAACTGAGGATCCCCGAACAATCTATTTAAACCTCTTGATAATACCTCTACAACAATAATAAACAAGGTTGGAGAGATAGGATCACCTTGCTTCAAACCCCTTGAGGATTGGAAAAATCCAAATGACTGTCCATTCATAAGCATAGAATACCAGTTACTACTAATCAGCCTCACTATCATATCAAGTATCCTCTCTGAAAAACCAAATTTTCTCATCACCACAATAAGGTATTTCCAAGATACTCTAGTATATGCCTTTGCCATATCCAATTTCACTACTAAATTATGATGTTTTTTTCTCATGTTTATGTCTCTAATGATCTTCTGAGCCAGCAACACATTTTCTGTAAATTCTTCTTCCTTTTACAAATCCTGTTTGATTTGAGGAAATTATGTTAGGGAGAAAAATCATAATTGTACCATGCAAAAGTCTTGAAATAATCTTGTTAACAAAATTACTAAGACTTATAGGTCTTAAATCACCAAAACCCTTAATAACTTCCTTCTTTGGAATAGCACCAAATTAGTATGAGTAATATATCTAGGAAGATCTTGCCCACAAAAAAATGCTCTAACCATATTTGTGATATCTTCACCAATCACTTCTCAACTAGCCTAAAAAATGTCCAGAGAAACCATCAGGACCACTAGCACTGTCTCCATTTAGATTAAAGACCACTTGTTTCACCACTTCTATAGTTGGCATCTTCTTCATTTGTTCATTTTGATCAATATTAATAAGCTGAGGAATGTTGTTCACCATAGTAGTTACATCCTGACCCTGTGTCTCTGTAAACTGCTCCTTACAAACCTGAACAGCTTCTTCTCCAATATTTTGAGTTGTAGTAATAATATCACCTTGTCTTGATTGAATCTCAGTGACCTGTATCTTCCTTCTTCTACCCTTCACATAAGTATGGAAACATTTTGTGTTCTTTTCTCCTTCTGAAAATCACTTTATTCCAAATTTTTGCTTTCAAAATTCCTCCTCTAAATACAAGTACCTTATCAACTCAGCCTTGGCCTTAGTCAAAACAGCTCTATTTTTCTTAGTGGGAGAAATTTCCAGCTGAATCTCTTATGCCTTGATAACATCTTCCAGGGTAGCAACTTTTTGAAAAATATTACCAAAAGTATTTCTACTCTATTGGGCTAAAGCCTGCTTTACCCTCTTCATCTTCTCATGAACTATAGTAAAAGGTGAACCTTGAACAGGCCTCAACCAAGCATCCTCAGCAACCTTATTATAATCAGATGTTTTGTCTAGAAATTTAAGAATCTAAAAGGTTTTACAACCTGTTCTTAAGAAGCATTACACAATATATGCAGAGGTGCATAATCTGATCCTTGTCTGATCAAATGATATACTTCACTATTAGAAAGCAATTGGAAAAACTCATTATTGCCAAAAACTCTATCCAATCTTTTGAAGAGGCAATTCAATTCTATTATACCATTCCACCAAGTGTAGCTACTTCCTGTGTAAACTTCAGCTCATTTAAAGTACAAATAGCCACACATCCTACTAAGTCTTCTATTTCTTGTTGTGTAACTGCTAAATCCCCCATCTTTTCAGACTCATCTAATATTACGTTAAAGTCTCCCCCTACCAGCCATGGAACATGAATCTGATCAACCATATTTTCTAGGTCCTTCCATAATTTCAACCTCTCCAAGACAGAACATCTAGCATAGACTACTGTGATGTAAAAGAACTTATCAGTCCCCTTTAATTGGAACTGCATAGTGAGTTGTTGTATTGTACCTGTAACATCATTTTCTTCCTATTCATCCACCCAAAAGGTCCATATTTTAGTTGAACTGTTGCACCTTGTATTTGGCATGCCTAACTTTCTTTTATACTCATCTAATTTATTTGGGCTTTGAAAAGGCTCTAGTAAAGCAATATAAGAGTATTTATATCTTTTATGCAATCCAGTAACCTCTCAAAAGAACTTTGAATTTTTACTGACCTGATATTCCAAAACATGACTTTATTAATCATTGGTCAATAGTATGAGATGAACCTTTCTTCCTTCTTGTATTAATTTGTGATTGAGGCAAGTTATTTTTTGTCCCCTTCTTTGCTTTATCCTTCAAATTTCCAATCTGCCGAGGAGACAAATCCCCTTCTATGCTAACTTTCTCAGTATTTAAATCAATACTTTCATCCTCTTCTGCATATTGTTTGTCATTCTTCTCCCTTGCTAATAGTGTACTGATCTTAGGAATTATATCTGAATGTGATGTTGCATTATTACCTTGTCTCACTTGTTCTCCTTGCTGATTTATTTGACTATTCTGAATATTGTCAGCAACATTCTGTGTAGCATCAGTTTCAGTGTGAGGGACTTCCAACTCTTCATTCGTTGATGACTTTTGATTGTCATCTTTTCCTTCTACTTCTACATGTTCAACTGGTGTGTGTTGAACTATATTGTGTGCATTCTGTTGTCTGGATTGATTACTAGATTCTCCTGTGTGCTCAACAAGTCCATAAATTGCAGTGGCATGCTTTTCATTATTACAGGATTATTACTACTTGTATCCCCCATCTTCTTATGATCTAGAAAAAATTGTTGCCCCTGTGATTGTTTTTCATTACCACCATCAGTTTTCTCCTCTAATGCTCCATACTTATTGCCCATTTCAACCTTTTTAACCTTCTCCAATGTTGTGGCTTAAATCTTAAAATTTTATTTATTAAGTAAATGGGAAAAGCCCAAACATATATATAGCATCAGAAAGATAAATTAATAGGGTACAATGACATCTTAGTTGGAATATTTTTTATTTAGTAATTTTGGCAATAGCGATGAGAACTCCAAATTGCATATTTGGCAATGAAAGAGAATAAAAAATAATTACCTAATCTGTTGCATATTTGGTAATGAAAGAGAATAAAAAATAATTACCTATCTGTAATAATTAGTGTTTGTAAGCTTTACATTTCAACTTTAAAAGTCAATTTATTTTTCTTTCAACTCTATTTCATATCTCCATAAAAAAACTTTAATATATCAATTCAAGATTTTACTTCAATTTTCTTGCATGCATTTTTCAAATATGTATATATGAATGCGTGTGTGTTAATCAAGTGCATGAAGAAGAATATCATTTTTCGTATATATATGAAAAAGTCATAATTTATCTCAATCCAAATTTAGTTTAATATCAAATTCAATAATAATTTTGTTTGCTAATTATTATTTTTCAAAAAACACAGTCTAAGAGAAAAAAATAATGTGACAAATCAACATATCATAATGATTGATTTTGAATAAAAACGTCCAAGCATACATACGACTCTTCTAAGAAAATTACCTTGCACTTCTTTTATTGTCTGACTGTTGTTCTTAAAATTTATTTCTCGTTTAGAAACAGGTCTCTATGAAGATAACTTTTTAGCTCATTATATAAACCTAACACAATCAAACACAGAAGATTAATATTATATAGATATATTACTGTACACATGTGTCATCCATGAATGATATAACCAACAAAAAGAAATCTGAACGATGAATTCAAAGAAAGAGTCTTAGAAAATAAAATAAGAAGTTTGATTTAAGAGTTAGTTTATATAGGAAAGAGTTAATTGTAATTCGGCATTATCTAGTATAGAGTTTGTTTTCAATTCAAATTTAAAATAATCTGTAACTTTCAATTCAAATTCAAAATTCAAAAATATCTAACTAATTTTCAACAATGTTTATATTTATCTAAAAAGTATATTTAAAAATAAATTATCTTTTAAAAAACCTTTATTCTTTTATAGCTTCAATTTAAAACTATATAAAATATTTCAAACTAAATAAGTTTTAGTAAACTTTACCTTTATTTGTACATTAATTTTTAGAAACCTTTAGCTTTGAAAATAAATTTTATATTTTTATAATTGGAATTTTGAAGTATAAGAAACTTAGGACACTTATTTTAAAGATATATCACTCAAAATAGATACGTATAATTGGTTTATAGTCAAACTTTACCTTTTTTAATCTTTAACTAAAATAAACAATCTATATATATGTGGGAGAGGAGGGAGAATTACATGGGTGAGAAATTTATGCTGTTTAGGTTTGTTAATTGTTTTTTTTTTTTGTCTTTAATCTAAAATGCATACGAAATTTGATATCTAAACGTAATTTTATAGCATTTAATAGACAATATCCATTTATGCTTTATAATATTTAAGCTTCAAAAGAAATAAGTTTGAAATAGTAAAAGATCAATCAGAAATCTTTAACCATTAAATATGTTTTATAACATTTAAATTTTAAAAAAGGTAAAATGATCTTCTTGACCCCTGTACTAGGTCGGTTTTGTAAGTTGAACACTTCTACTTATATGTTTGTCATCTGGACCCCTGAACTCACTAAAAAGTAATATTTCAAACCCTTTAATCGTTGACTTTGCCTATGTGGCATTAAATGGCAGACTAAGACAAGGAGAGTGTAGTCACTCGCTGGGGTGCGAGTGGGGTCAATTTTTGGTCAATTTTATATTAAAATAATTAAAAATAATATTAAAACTAAAAAATTTAAAATAACCTTTTTTTCCCTCCATCATTTTTAATTAAAATATATTTTTCAAAATTTAAAAATAATAAATTTTAAAAATAAAAATAAAAAACCCTTTTTTCCCTAAACCCCCCACTCCGTCTAGCCCCTCACCCCTCAGCCCCCTCCCCCGTCCAACCACCCTTTCACCCCCGTCCATCCTCCCCTCGTCCAACCGCCTCCACCCCATCCTTCACCCCCGTCTCCCGTCCCTCGTCTAGCCATGGCTGTCATGGCATCACCATTAACGTCCCCCCACCCCTACAACTCTCTTCATCTCTCTTTGTCTCCCCACCCCCACAGTTATGGATGCCATAGCCATCACCATCACCATGTAAATATCTCTCTCTTCGTCTTCTTTTTTTTCATCATCATATATGGCAGATTTCTGGGCAATCCTTGAAGAGGGTCTTTGCTTCTTTTTTTTTTCCCTTTTTTGGTCAAGTCTCTTTGCTGTGATGATATTGTTGTTGTTATTCATCACCATCACCATTGATATTGTTGTTGGTTGTTCATTGTTGTG